>NW_027507685.1:43377302-43704802 GCF_037356315.1 Lithobates pipiens
TCCCATGTGAGAAACATTTTGGAGTTTGTCCCTTCCATACGAAAATTCGGAATCAGCTGTAAAAAGTTGCGTACACACTAAACGAAAATTCATTCGACATAAATGTTCGCCAATTATATTATAGTGTGTATGAGCCTTAAAAGAGAAGTATGTATGCATCTGTCCCCCGCCGCCTCTTCACTGAGAACTGAGCCACCAAACACCGCCGATGGCTCGGTTCTCTCACCTCCACGTCAATCATTATCTCTCCTGCTCTGCTCCTCCATGCTCATTGGAGCGCTGAGCTGTGGAGGGGTGGGGAGCAGGTGTCTCAGTGGCTCGCTGAGACTGCCATCGGTCTAGGCACCTGGCAGATCCAGACTTCCTAAGTTGGGATGACGCGGTGCTTCGACTGATTCCAGTGATGTCAGCAGAGAGTGGACTTCAGACTGCTCTCCTCTGAAAACAGGTCACAGTAATGCACAACGAATTGCACTCCTCTGACTCATAGGAGAAGCCCAGCCAAACAAGTTCAGGCTGGACTTTTCCTTTAAAAAGACAGCTTCCTTGGCTGTAAAGGAGAGGAGGGTTTAGTCCTGCATTAGGCTTGGCCCACATTTGTGCCTGTTGGGAACCCATACCCAAGCGCATTTGTTCCCATCCTGCAGGCAAAACATGCTGCTCTTCTGCAGATGTACAGGCATGTTATTAATTCTTAAATTCTGTGGTGCATGAAATTGCACTGCTCCACAGCACCACGTGGTTCCATGAGGCTGCTTTTTTTTAACCACCTCAATACTATTGTGCGTATAAATACGGCCTCGTATTGAGGGCATTATACCAGTATCATGGTTGAGCATATAACCATGATACCATTTTATTCGAGATGTGATTTCCTACAAAGTAAATGTCACAGGATTTTTCTGTAAATTAAAATGTGTGTTTAACCACTTCAATACTGGGCACTTAAACACCTTCCTGCCCAGACCAATTTTGAGCTTTCAGCACTGTCGCATTTTGAATGACAATTGCGCGGTCATGCTACACCGTACCCAAATGAAATTTTTATCATTTTTTTCCCACAAATAGAGCTTTCTTTTGGTGGTATTTGATCACCTCTACGGTTTTTATTTTTTGCGCTACAAATAAAAAAATACCGAAAATTTTTAAAAAAATAATGTTTTTTTTTGTTTCAGTTTCAAAACTTTGTAAATAAGTACGTTTTCTCCTTCACTGATGGGCACTGATGGGGCTACACTGATGGGCACTGATAAGGCGGCACTGATGGGCACCAATGAAGTGGCACTGATGAGGTGGCATTGATGGACACTGATAGGCAGCACTGATAGGCGGCACGGATGGGCGACACGGATGGACACTGATAGGTGGCACAAATTGGCACTGATAGCTGGCACGGATTGGCATGGATGGGCGGCAGAGATGGGCATGGATAGACGGCACAGATGGGCATGGATAGGCGGCACAGATGGGCATGGATAGGCGGCACAGATGGGCATGGATAGGCGGCACAGATGGGCATGGATAGGCGGCACAGATGGGCACGGGTGGGCGGCACAGATGGGCACGGGTGGGCGGCACAGATGGGCACGGGTGGGCGGCACAGATGGGCACGGGTGGGCACGGGTGGGCGGCACAGGTGGGCACTCATAGGCGGCACAGGTGGGCACTCATAGGCGGCATTGGTGTTATACTGTACTAATGGATGCCAATCAGTGCCAAACAATAATGCATGCCAATCAGTGATGCCCATTGTGGGCACTGATTGGCATTCATTATGGGCACTGATTGACATCCATTGTGCTGACCATTGGCATCCCTGGTGGTCTAGGGAGGATTACCTTTTCCCTGGTGGTCTTGTGGCGTCCCTGGTGGTCCAGTGTGGGCATCCTCGGGGGGGGGGGGGGGTGTGCTGATAATCGATCAGCACAGACCCCCCCTGTCAGAGGAGCAGCCGATCGGCTCTCCTCTACTCGCGTCTGACAGACGCGAGTGAGGAAAAGCCGATCACCAGCTCTTCCCATTTACACTGTGATCAGCCGTGATTGGACACGGCTGATCACATGGTAAAGAGTCTCTGTCGGAGACTCTTTACCGAGATCGTAGTTGCCGGGTGTCAGACTGACACCCCGCAACAACGATCGCCGCGATGTGCGCCCTCGTGGGCACGCAGCGGCTCATAATCCTGAGGACGTCATATGATGGTCAGGATTATGAAACCACTTTGCCACCGTCAATTTGTAATAGGGCGGGCGGCAAATGGTTAATAAACTGCTGTGCAAATATCAAGTGACATAAAAAAATTGCAACAACCGCCATTTTTTTTTCCCTGGGCCTCTGCTTAATCGCTTCCTGACCGCTTCACACAGATATACCGTGGCAGAAGGGCACATACAGGCAGATTAACGTATCTGTATGTTGCCCTTTAAGAGGCGGCTCACGGGCACGCGCCCGTCGGGAGCTCTGCGATCGCAGATCCCGTGGACCCGATGTCCTCTGGGATACCCGCAGTCGTCTCACGGTGAGGAAGAACGGGGAGATGCTAATGTAAGCAAGCATCTTCTCTTTCTGCTTAGTGGCAGTGTCACTGATCAGCTCTCCCTGTAATGGGAGCTGTGATCAGTGATGTGTTACACACAGCCCCTCCCCCCACAGTTAGAATCACTCCCTAGGACACACGTAACCCCTTCACTGCCAGCAAACATTTTTACAGTAATCAATTAATTTTTTAGCATTGATCGCTGTATTAATGCCAATGGTCCCAAAAATGTGTCAAAATCGTCCGATGTGTCCGTCATAATGTCGCAGTCACGATACAAAAATCGCTGATCGCCACCATTACTAGTAAATAAAAAAAATGTATCAATAAAAATGCCATAAAACTATCCCCTATTTTGTGGTCGCTATAACTTTTGCACAAACAAAATCAATAAACGTTTATTTGCGATTTTTTTTTAACAAAAATATGAAGAAGATTATGTATCGGCCTAAACTGAGGAAAAAAAAAATTTATCTTTTAAATATTTTTTTGGGGATATTTATTATAGCAAAAGTAAAAAATAATGCGTTTTTTTCAAAATTGTCGCTATTTTTTTTGTTTATAGGGCAAAAAATAAAAGCGTAGAGGTGATCAAATACCACCAAAATAAAGCTCTATTTGTGGGGAAAAAAAGGATGTCAATTTTGTTTGGGTGCAACGTCGCACGACCGCGCAATTGTCAGTTAAAGCAACGCAGTGCCGAATCGCAAAAAGTGCTCTGGTCAGGAAGGGGGTAAATTCTTCTGGGGCTGAAGTGGTAAAAAAAAAAAAAAACACATATATATATATATATATATATATATATACACACACACACACACACACACACACACACACACACACACACACATTTTAAAATGCATGTGAGAAGTGTCAGAATTGGCCTGGTTGTGAAGAGGAAAGGATTGGGAACTTCTATTCTGTGTTTATAAACATATCCGGCTTATTTTGGAAAACAAGCTACATATCTGGCTAGAAAACATTCCTTTCTTTTTCTTTCATTCATTTCTATGGCCTTGTGCCCACAGACACCACACTACTGCCCCGCTGATACAAGTGATCGGGCCAATGGGCTTTCATGTGGCTGCCAAACATGGCCTCTATTTTGCTTTGTATAGAGCGGGGCGGGTTAGACCCTCTGTCTGTCCCCATTGGAGGATGAACCCCCTTATTTATACCGGTCACCATGGTTGAAGAGACAGAAATTGATGGAAAATCTGAACAGTTGTCACCAGAACAGAATAGGGAGTGGGGGGTCACCTATTCCAGTGACAACTATCCTGGGGCTCATTGACAGTCCCTCAGTTTGTAGGACTTCCTGTTGTGTCTCTGGGACAGGAAGAGAAGGGACATTTCCCCAAGGGTACACAGACATAACTTGGTGGATCATACACTGTCCTGTAGGGAGTCGGATCGCCACCAATAAGACAAGTGTCACCCTATAGGAGTGTGTGTATAGCAGAGCGATGTGAGTCCCCTCACTCCCTGTCAGAGCCGAGTCCTCCTCACCTTGCACGTCTCCTTCTCACTTCCTCCTTCACAGAAGCTGACCGGGGCCAGGCCGGGGAGGTAGAAGGCGGCACACCAGCCCGAGTACAGCACACACAACAGCACCGATAAATAGTTCATGGCGCTCATTCCTTCCTCCGGGTCAGTTGATGATGATGACGATGATGACAGCACTCGCTCCAGGAAGCTGAGCCGCTGCTAAGGGCTTGGCACGCTGATCTGTCATAATCTCCAACCTATCAAATATCTCCAACCTCTTGTACTGCGCATGCGCGAGCGCGGGCACGAGCTGAGCTTTCTTCTGCAAGTTGTATTGCGACGTAAAAGCCATCAACTACATAAACTCCTCTCGCCGCCGCACCACGCCTGCGCGGTCTTCGTGTATCAGTCCATCTACGCATGCGCGGGAAAACTAACCAAAGGCGATGGACAGTTAAACAAAAATACAGTTTTATCATACCAGATTCAAAGCAATGAACATGGTGAACTGGGAAAACAATGTACTTGCAGAACTAAGTTCACACATAGCCATACCTTGTTCTGTACATTACCTTACCAGTTCAGGGGAAAACGTAAGATTGTCACGTAAAAGGCATCAAATAGACCAACTGCTCTTGCCACGGCAGCATGCCAGCGGCATCAATTAGACCAACTGCTCTCTCACCGCCTCACAGACCTACTGCTCTTGCCGCCGCAGCACGCCTGAGGCATCAAATAGACCAGCTGCTCTTGCCGCCGCAGTGCGGCTGAGGCATCAAATAGACGAACTTCTCTTGCCGCCGCAGCATGCCTGAGGCATCAATTAGACCAACTGCTCTCTCACCGCCTCATAGACCAACTGCTCTTGCTGCCGCAGCATGCCTGAGGTATCAAATAGACCAACTGCTCTCACTGCCTCACAGACCTACTGCTCTTGCCGCCACAGCGCAGCGGAGGCATCAAATAGACCAACTGCTCTCGCCGCCGTAGCGCGCCTGAGGAATCAAATAGATCAACTGCTCTTGCCGCCGCAGCGCGCCTGAGGTAGCAAATAGACCAACTGCTCTCTTATGCCCGCAGCACACCTGAGGCATCAAATAGACCAACTAATCTCTCACCACCGCAGTGCGCCTGAGGCATCAAATAGACCAACTGCTCTCTCCCCACCTCACAGACCTACTGCTCTCGCCGCCACATCGCGCCTGAGGCATCAAATAGACCAACTGCTCTCTCACTGCCTCACAGACCTACTGCTCTCTCCGTTGCAGCGTGCCTGAGGCATCAATTAGACTAACTGCTCTCACCTCAGCAGCGTGCCTGAGGCATCAAATAGACCAACTGCTCTCGCTGCCGTATCGCGCCTGAGGCATCAAATAGATCAACTGCTCTCACCGCTGCAGCGCGCCTGAGGTAGCAAATAGACCAACTGCTCTCTTATGCCCACAGCCTGCCTGAGGCATCAAATAGACCAACTGCTCTCGCCGTTGCAGCGCGCCTGAGGCATCAATTAGACTAACTGCTCTCACCTCAGCAGCGTGCCTGAGGCTTCAAGTAGACCAACTGCTCTCTCACCGCCTCACAGACCAACTGCTCTCGCTGCTGTATCGCGCCTGAGGCATCAAATAGATCAACTGCTCTCACCGCTGCAGCGCGCCTGAGGTAGCAAATAGACCAACTGCTCTCTTATGCCCACAGCCTGCCTGAGGCATCAAATAGACCAACTGCTCTCGCCGTTGCAGCGCGCCTGAGGCATCAATTAGACTAACTGCTCTCACCTCAGCAGCGTGCCTGAGGCTTCAAGTAGACCAACTGCTCTCTCACCGCCTCACAGACCAACTGCTCTCGCTGCTGTATCGCGCCTGAGGCATCAAATAGATCAACTGCTCTTGCCGCTACAGCGCGCCTGAGGTAGCAAATAAACCAACTGCTCTCTTATGCCCGCAGCGTGCCTGAGGCATCAAATAGACCAACTAATCTCTCACCACTGCAGTGCTCCTGAGGCATCAAATAGACCAACTGCTCTCTCACCGCCATACAGACCTACTGCTCTCGCCGCCGCAGCGTGCCTGAGGCATCAAATAGACCAACTGCTCTGGCCGCCGCAGCACGCCTGTGGCATCAATTAGACCAACTGCTCTCACCGCTGCAGCGTGCCTGAGGCATCAAATAGACCAACTGCTCTCTCACCGCCTCACAGACCTATTGCTCTTGCCGCCGCAGCACGCCTGAGGCATCAAATAGACCAGCTGCTCTCGTCCGCTGCAGCGCGGCTGAGGCATCAAATAGACCAACTTCTCTTGCCGCTGCAGCATGCCTGAGGCATCAGTTAGACTAACTGCTCTCACCTCCGCAGCGTGCCTGAGGCATCAAATAGACCAACTGCTCTCTCACCGCTTCATAGACCAACTGCTCTTGCTGCCACAGTGCGCCTGAGGTATCAAATAGACCAACTGCTCTCTTATGCCCGCAGCTTGCCCGAGGCATCAAATAGACCAACTAATCTCTCACCACCGCTGTGCGCCTGAGGCATCAAATAGACCAACTGCTCTCTCACTGCCTCACAGACCTACTGCTCTTAACACCACAGCGCGCCTGAGGCATCAAATAGACCAACTGCTCTCGCCGTTGCAGCGCGCCTGAGGCATCAATTAGACGAACTGCTCTCACCTCTGCAGAGTGTCTGAGGCATCAAATAGACCAACTGCTCTCTCACCGCCTCACAGACCAACTGGTCTCGCTGCCGTATCGCCAATAGACCAACTAATCTCTCACCACCGAAGTGCGCCTGAGGCTGTGTGCTCCCCCTACATGGATACATGGTTTAGATTAGAAGGGATGGAGGCCCAGAGACATGTCCAGAGTACACAGAGGATACATGGGATAGATTAGAAGGGATGGAGGCCCAGAGACATGTCCAGGGAGCACAGAAGATAAATGGGTTAGATTAGAATGGATGGAGGACTCCCCTGTGTACTCTGGATATGTCTCTGGGTCTCCATCCCTTCTAATCTATCCCATGTATCCTCCGTGTACTCTGAACATGTCTCTGGGCCTCCATCCCTTCTAATCTAACCCATGAATCCATGTAGAGGGAGCACACAGTGGGGTGCAGTCCTGATAAGAGCTGTCACAAGAAGGCCCTCACACAGGACACATGGCAGGCAGGGCGGTGAGGTTGGCACACTCAGGGTGATCAGGCAGGGTGGTGAGGTTGGCACACTCAGGGTCATCAGGTTCCTGTTCTTAGGGGAGGTGGGGTCCTGGTCCCCAGGGAAGATGGGGCCCCTAGGTGAGATGTAGACCCTGTTGCCAGGGGAGATAGGGTCCTTGTCCCCAGGTTAGATGGGTGTTCCTGTCCACAGGGAAGATAGGATGCCTGTCCCCAGGGGAGAAGGGTTCCCAGTCCCCAGGGGAGATGGTGTGGGGGGGTATGGGATTGTCTCACTCACCATGACTAAGTCTGTGAGTCCCTCATTCATGGTCGCCTGGGCTCCCTCCAGCAACAGCATGGATGGGCAATCAGCATATCCCCAGGGAGCACAGCTTCGGCTTCACATGCTCTATCAACAGAACACTTTTCAAAATAACAAAGAGGGACAGAGATCAGAATAGACACAGCTCTTCTTATATTAGCAACTAAACTGTAGGTCATTATCATAGATTACAAGCTCTTGGGTACAGGGATCAACATTCTGACAGCTATTCAGGTCCCCCCCCCCCCCCCACTGGCACTACTCTGTCAATCCGAGGTCCCATGTCACATACATGGTTATGCACGGGGCCCACCCCCTCTCCAGAGCAGCCTAGGGGAGCATTAGTGGCGAGGGTGGGACTGGACACAGTGCTCTAGCTGATGTCATATATCAGTTGGCATGCCGCTGGAGTCTATAATTTCTCTGGACCCGAAAAAACATTATGTGTGGTGAAGCCGTGGGAACAGCTGTTTTCTGACCACCAGTGTTCTGCCAAAAATCTGCAACCTGTCAAAAACTCCAACCCCATCATAGGTGGGTGTATTGGCCATGCACGAGCGCATGTACAAGAAGGGGTTTGTTCTGCCCGTCAGATTGTCACATAAAACCCATCAAATACACCAATTGCTCTCGCCGCCACAGTGCGCCTGGGCGGCCTTCGTATAACAGGCTGAAAGAATCCTATCAAATACTTCAACTGAAATCGCAGCAGTGCGCCTGCACGGGAAAACTGACATCCCCTGTCTGATCTTCTGATCATCTCTTTCACACATAAACCAAAGGAGATAGATGGATTGTGAAGAAAAAACACAGCAGTTGGAGTATTAGATGGCATTGTTTTAGTGTGTGATATGCAGGACACGCAGGCGCACTGTGGCGTTGAGATAGCAGTTGGTCTATTTGATCCCTCAGGTGCTCTGCGGCGGTGAGAGCAGTTGGTCTATTTGATCCCTCAGGCACGCTGCGGCGGCGAGAGAGCAGTTGGTCTATTTGATCCCTCAGGCGCTCTGCGGCGGTGAGAGAACAGTTAGTCTATTTGATCCCTCAGGCGCTCTGCGGTGATGAGAGAGCAGTTGGTGTAAGAGCAGTTGGTCTATTTGATCCCTCAGGCGCTCTGTGGCGGTGAGAGAGCAGTAAGTCTATTTGATCCCTCAGGCCGCTCTGCAGTGATGAGAGAGCAGTTGGTGTAAGAGCAGTTGGTTTATTTGATCCCTCAGGTGCTCTGCGGCGGTGAGAGCAGTTGGTCTATTTGATCCCTCAGGCACGCTGCGGCGGTGAGAGAGCAGTTGGTCTATTTGATGCCTCAGGCGCTCTGCAGCGGTGAGAGAGCAGTTGGTCTATTTGATCCCCCAGGCGCTCTGCGGCGGTGAGAGAGCAATTAGTCTATTTGATCCCTCAGGCGCTCTGCGGTGATGAAAGAGCAGTTGGTGTAAGAGCAGTTGGTCTATTTGATCCCTCAGGCGCTCTGTGGCGGTGAGAGAGCAGTTGGTCTATTTGATGCCTCAGGCGCTCTGCGGTGGTGGAGAGAGCAGTTGGTCTATTTGATTCCTCAGGCGCGGCGGATGTGAGAGAGCAGTTGGTCTATTTGATGCCTCAGGCGCTCTGGGGCGGTGTGAGAGCAGTGGGTCTATTTGATCCATCAGGCGCTCTGCAGTAATGAGAGAGCAGATGGTGTAAGAGCAGTTGGTCTATTTGATGCCTCAGGCGCTCTGGGGCAGTGAGAGAGTAGTTGGTCTATTTGATCCCTCAGGTGCGGCGGTGAGAGAGCAGTTAGTCTATTTGATCCCTCAGGCGTGCTGCGGCGGTGAGAGCAGTTGGTCTATTTGATCCCTCAGGCACGCTGCAGCGGTGAGAGAGCAGTTGGTCTATTTGATGCCTCAGGCGCTCTGCAGCGGTGAGAGAGCAGTTGGTCTATTTGATCCCTCAGGCGCTCTTCGGTGGTGAGAGAGCAGTTAGTCTATTTGATCCCTCAGGTGCTCTGTGGTGATGAGAGAGCAGTTGGTGTAAGAGCAGTTGGTCTATTTGATCCCTCAGGTGCTCTGTGGTGGTGAGAGAGCAGTTGGTCTATTTGATGCCTCAGGCGCTCTGCGGTGGTGAGAGAGAAGTTGGTCTATTTGATCCCTCAGGCGCGCTGCGGCGGTGAGAGAGCAGTTGGTCTATTTGATGCCTCAGGCGCTCTGGGGCGGTGAGAGAGCAGTTGGTCTATTTGATCCCTCAAGTGCTCTGCGGCGGTGAAAGAGCAGTTGGTCTATTTGATCCCTTAGTCACTCTGTGGCAGTGAGAGAGCAGTTGGTCTATTTGATCCCTCAGGTGCGGCGGTGAGAGAGCAGTAAGTCTATTTGATCCCTCAGGCGCTCTGTGGTGATGAGAGAGCAGTTGGTGTAAGAGCAGTTGGTCTATTTGATCCCTCAGGCGCTCTTCGGTGGTGAGAGAGCAGTTAGTCTATTTGATCCCTCAGGTGCTCTGTGGTGATGAGAGAGCAGTTGGTGTAAGAGCAGTTGGTCTATTTGATCCCTCAGGTGCTCTGTGGTGGTGAGAGAGCAGTTGGTCTATTTGATGCCTCAGGCGCTCTGCGGTGGTGAGAGAGAAGTTGGTCTATTTGATCCCTCAGGCGCTCTGCGGTGGTGAGAGAGCAGTTGGTCTATTTGATGCCTCAGGCGCTCTGCGGTGGTGAGAGAGAAGTTGGTCTATTTGATCCCTCAGGCGCGCTGCGGCGGTGAGAGAGCAGTTGGTCTATTTGATGCCTCAGGCGCTCTGCGGTTAGTGAGAGAGCAGTTGGTCTATTTGATCCCTCAGGCGCTCTGCGGTGGTGAGAGAGCAGTTAGTGAAAGAGCAGTTGGCCTATTTGATCCCTCAGGCGCTCTGTGGCGGTGAGAGAGCAGTTGGTGAAAGAGCAGCTGGTCTATTTGATGCCTCAGGCGCTCTGTGGCGGTGAGAGAGCAGTTGGTCTATTTGATCCCTCAGGCGCTCTGTGGCGGTGAGAGAGCAGTTGGTGAAAGAGCAGCTGGTCTATTTGATGCCTCAGGCGCTCTGCGGTGGTGAGAGAGCAGTTGGTCTATTTGATGCCTCAGGCGCTCTGTGGCGGTGAGAGAGCAGTTGGTCTATTTGATCCCTCAGGCGCTCTGCGGTGGTGAGAGAGCAGTTGGCCTATTTGATCCCTCAGGCGCTCTGTGGCGGTGAGAGAGCAGTTGGTGAAAGAGCAGCTGGTCTATTTGATGCCTCAGGCGCTCTGCGGTGGTGAGAGAGCAGTTGGTCTATTTGATGCCTCAGGCGCTCTGTGGCGGTGAGAGAGCAGTTGGTCTATTTGATCCCTCAGGCGCTCTGCGGTGGTGAGAGAGCAGTTGGTCTATTTGATCCCTCAGGCGCTCTGCGGTGGTGAGAGAGCAGTTGGTCTATTTGATCCCTCAGGCGCTCTGCGGTGATGAGAGAGCAGTTGGTCTATTTGATGCCTCAGGCGCTCTGTGGCGGTGAGAGAGCAGTTGGTCTATTTGATCCCTCAGGCGCTCTGCGGTGGTGAGAGAGCAGTTGGTCTATTTGATCCCTCAGGCGCTCTGTGGTGGTGAGAGAGCAGTTGGTCTATTTGATCCCTCAGGCGCTCTGCGGTGATGAGAGAGCAGTTGGTCTATTTGATCCCTCAGGCGCTCTGCGGTGGTGAGAGAGCAGTTGGTCTATTTGATCCCTCAGGCGCTCTGCGGTGATGAGAGAGCAGTTGGTCTATTTGATCCCTCAGGCGCTCTGCGGTGGTGAGAGAGCAGTTGGTCTATTTGATCCCTCAGGCGTTCTGCAGTGGTGAGAGAGCAGTTGGTCTATTTCAGAGATATGCAATTAGCGGACCTCAAGCTGTTGCAAAACTACAATTCCCATGAGGCATAGCAAGACTCTGACAGCCACAAGCATGACACCCAGAGGGAGCAGTTGGTCTATTTGATGTCTTTTACGTTACAATCTTACATTTAGATTGCGTGAGAAGACTCGCTTCCTCTGAACTTCTCCTGAACTGAAGATAATGTACAGAACAATGTGTGGATATGTATACGAGTGTGAACATAGTTTTGCAAATACATTGTTCCGTACATTGTCTCCCAGTTCACCATGTTGCTTTGCTGCATTGTTTTGAATCTGGTATGATAAAACTCTATAGTTTTGCTTAATTGTCCATGTATCTTCTTTGTATCATTTGTGTGGGACAGTCGGAAGTTGTGACGGGGATGCAAGTCTTCCCGCGCATGCGCATTGCTGCATAGACAATACGATCGAATGATTTTGTGTAACACGAAGACCGCGCAGGCACGGTGCGGCGGCGAGAGCTTTTACGTCGCAATCCGACGTGCAGAAGAAAGCCTTTCTCGTGCCCGCGCATTCGCAGTACAAGCGGTCGCAGTGTTTGATAGGTTGGAGATTATGACAGAATAACGGCATGATCTGACGACATGACGCGGCGTGCGCGTTTTGTGTCAGGATTAGGCGGGTGCGCGAGGAGCGTTTTGTACGGAGAGGTGAGGACTCAGGACACCGGGGTGGAGTGAGAGGGACAGTGAATAGTGAATAAGAGGGGGAACTTCCTGCCAAAAAGATTGGCGAGGAGACTCAGTCATGTGGCAGGTTGTGCAGAAGCGGGCTCAGTTATTTGTGGGTTGGATGTAGGTATGGTGGGTGAGAGTGGGGAGCTCTGGGCGGAGGGGCTCCGGTGAGTATGGACCTCTCGTGGTAAGTCCTGACTAGGGATGAGCCGAACACCCCCCCGGTTCGGTTCGCACCAGAACTTGCGAACGACCCCCGCGTTAGAACCCCATTGAAGTCTATGGGACTCGAACGTTCGAATTGGAAAGTGCTCATTTTAACGGCTAATATGCAAGATAGTGTCCTAAAAAGGGTTTGGCGTCCTGCCTCAGGGGACATGGGTCACTGCAAAAAAAAGTTTTAAAAACTGCCGTTTTGGCGGGAACACTGATTTTAATGACGATTAAAGTGAAAAAAAAAAAGTGAAATATTCCTTTAAATATGGTGCCTGCGGGGTGTCTGTAGTATGCCTGTGAAGTGCCACGTGTTTCCCGTGTTTAGAACAGTCCCTGCACAAAATGACATTAAACGGAAATAACACCATTTAAAACTGCTTGCGGTTTTAATGTTATATCTGGTTCCTGCAATATGGTTGAAAATCATTGAGAAACATGGCATGGGTAGCCCTCCCTGCCCATTACCAGCCTATTTGGGTCTTGTACGCATATTAAGGGGAACCCCGTACCCATATTAAAAAAAGGAAATGCGTGTGGCCCCCAGGCCCTATATACTCAGAACAGCAGTATACAGGCGGTGCAAACAAGACAGGGACTGTGTAGGTTTGTTGTGTTAAGTTGAATCTGTTTGTCATTTTCAACCGGTACATTTTTAAAGTGTAGCTCCAGTCAAAAAAACTATCTTTAAGCTTTTTGGAAAACATAGGGAAGGGTTATCACCCCTGTATAATTAGTTTTGTCGTCCATCTTTTTTCATCTCACTTGCTGCTGTCTCCTTGCGTTTGCAAGTAGGAGATGTTTGTAAGTTGGATGTTTGAAAGTAGGGGCCTGCCCTATATTATAGCGGTATGTACTGGGTACAGAGCACGCAGACAGCACGCACTATCTCCTAACACTACTGACTGCAAGCTCTATTATTAACCACTTGTTAGCCCAATGTTTGCATAAAGTGAAAGATGAAGTTATGCTGAGTAAATAGATATCAAACATGTCACTCTTCAAAATTGCACATGCCCGTGGAATGGCGCCAAACGTCGCTACTTAAAAAATCCCCATAGGCGACGCTTTAAATATTTTTTTACTGGTTACATGTTTTGAGTTGCAGAGGAGGTCTAGGACTAGAATTATTGCTCTCGCTCTAACATTCTCGGCGATACCTCACATGTGTGGCACATGCGAGCACATGGGGACATGGGCGCTTTAATTTTTATTTTATTTTTTTATTGTTCATTTTACTTTATTTATTTTAGTTTGACATTTTTTTTCCCAAAAATATATTTTTGATCACTTTTATTCCTATTACAAGAAATGTAAACATCCCTTGTAATAGGAATATGGGGTGACAGGTCCTCTTTACAGTGAAATCTGGGGGGTCAATATGACCCCACATCTCACCTCTAGGCTGGGAAGCCTGAAATAAAAAATAAAAAAAAGATTCTGGCTTTGATCGTACTGGCGAGTTGGTAGAAGCACCGGAGGGCGGTGAGGGGTGGGGGGCGTCTATGGCTGGGTATTTCAGGGTATCACCGAGTATGGCTGGGTATCTCTGAGTATGGCTGGGTATGGCAATTTATGGCAGGGTATTACAGAGTATTGGCGGGGTACTACAGAGTAATAGCAGGGTACTACAGAGTAATAGCAGGGTACTACAGAGTAATGGCGGGTACTGCAGAGTAATGGCGGGTACTGCAGAGTAATGGGGGTTACTGCAGAGTAATGGGGGTTACTGCAGAGTAATGGGGGGTACTGCAGAGTAATGGCAGGGTACTGCACTGCAGAGTAATGGCGGGGTACTGCAGAGTAATGGCGGGGTACTGCAGAGTAATGGCGGGGTACTGCAGAGTAATGGCGGGGTACTGCAGAGTAATGGCGGGGTACTGCACTGCAGAGTAATGGCAGGGTACTGCACTGCAGAGTAATGGCAGGGTACTGCACTGCAGAGTAATGGCAGGGTACTGCACTGCAGAGTAATGGCGGGGCACTGCAGAGTAATGGCGGGGCACTGCAGAGTAATGGCGGGGCACTGCAGAGTAATGGCGGGGCACTGCAGAGTAATGGCGGGGCACTGCAGAGTAATGGCGGGGTACTGCAGAGTAATGGCAGGGTACTGCAGAGTATGCACTGGTATTGCAGAGTATTGGCAGGGAATTGAGGGGTTAAATTCGGTGAGCAGCGATGTGGGCACTGCAGATGCAGCCCACATCGCTGCTGACACCGATCTCTTTCCCCTCCGCTGTACCGATCGGTACAGAGAGGGGAGGGAGGAACCGGCGTCATAACATGACGCCGGTTTGTTTCCAAGTGATCACTCCGTCATTTGACGGAGCAATCACGTGGTAAACGGCCGCTATGAGCAGCCGTTTACCGTGATGCGCCGGGTCCTATGGACCCGGCGGTCACGGATGCTCTCGAGTGCGCACACCTCGGGGCACGCGAGAGCAGAATTCTGGGAGGCCGTTAATTAACGGCCTCTCTGAGTTAAACAACCGCCCTGAAGCCGTTAATCGGCAATGGGCAGTTGTTAAGTGGTTAAAGCTAGATCACTAGCTATATAGGTGAGGTGAATATAGTGGTGTATACTGCAGTCAGGGCACAGACAACAACCACTACACAGCAGCAAGATAGGAAATCAGCCAAAAACGATTGGTGTGTACTGTGTTGAAGGTACACAGAACACCCACTGCTTCAGATGCAAAGTAACACACTACAGGAGGCCGCCTTAAAGGCGGCCTTATATAGTGTGGGGCGTGCACTACACAGCCTGAGCTATGATTGGCCACAGGCAGGATGCCTGTGGCCAATCATGGCTCTCCTCGCTGCCGGCGCTGCGATTGGCCAAGCATGCGGGGTCACAGTGCATGCTTGGCCAATCATCGGGCAGCAATGCACTGCGCCAACGCAGTGCATTGTGGTCCGCGCGCGCGTCACTCGAATTTTGACGCGAACGGCCAAAACGTTCGGAATTCGCCGAACAGCCAATGTTCGAGTCGAACGTACGTTCGACTCGAACACGAAGCTCATCCCTAGTCCTGACCACTGCAGACAAGAAACACCCGACAAGAGCTGCAGTATTGGAATTGCTGTGACCCGGTTTTCTAGCCATTACAATTTGTCAAAGTTGCGGGATCCTGATATTTGCCCATTTTCTTTTTCTTTATTAAACACATCAGCTTCAGGGACAACATGCTCACTTGCAGCCTAATATATCCCACCCACTTTCAGATGCCGTTGTAACAAAGATAAGCAATGTTCCCTTTACCTGTCCATGATTATAATGCTATGGCTGATGGTGCACATACAGAGGTAAAATAGGTATTGAACACGTCACCATTTTTTTTTAGGTAAATATATTTCTAAAGGTGCTATTGACATTAAATTTTCACCACATGGCGGTAACAACGCATGGAATCCATTGGAGCTGCCACAGTGAGTCGACGTAATCGATTACATCGAATATGAAAATACGTTGGTGTGCGTGAAAGGTGTCACACATTGCGAGTTGCAGGTCAATACATCCCCCACCGTGGCTTTCAGCGCAGTTCTTCTCTCCCACACACGATCACCGCTGACTGTCCCCTATCCCCCAGTCCCCATCCGTCCTTCACCACCACCGCAGAGCGCCTGAGGCATCAAATAGACCAACTGCTCTCTCACCGCTGCAGAGCGCCTGAGGGATCAAATACACCAACTGCTCTCTCACCGCCGCAGAGCGCCTGAGGCATCAAATAGACCAACTGCTCTCACTGCCGCAGCACGCCCGAGGGATCAAATAGACTAACTGCTCTCTCACCACCGCACCTGAGGGATCAAATAGACCAACTACTCTCTCACTGCCACAGAGCGACTAAGGGATCAAATAGACCAACTGATCTCTCACCACCGCAGCGCGCCTGAGGAATCAAATAGACCATCTGCTCTCTCACCACCGCAGAGCACCTGAGGGATCAAATAGACCAACTGCTCTCTCACCACTGCAGAGCGCCTGAGGGATCAAATAGACCAACTGCTCTCTCAACGCCACACTGCGCCTGCGCGTCCTGCATATCACACACTAAAACAATGCCATCAAATGTCTCCTCCGTTTGTCTGTCCCCCTCTTCTCCGTTCATCTGTCCCCCTCCATGCCACTCCGTGTCTCCCTCTCTTCTCCATTCATCTGTTCCCCTCTTCTCCGTGCCCCCCTCCATGCTGCCGCCCCCCTCGGTATCTCAGGATGGAAAGCGGAGGTAGGAGCCGGTAAACCCGGCTCCTTAGTTTTTTGAATGGAGAGTGGAAAGGGACTGTGTAATCTGTGTCCCTAGTCCCTTTCCCTGTCTCAAATGGGAGATGTCGGAGGTCTGTTAAGACCCCTGATATCTCACCATAGCCCCCCCCCCCCAACAGGGCTGATACAAAATATTGCAATAAATTAAAAAAAATAAAATTGTAAAAAATAATAAAAAACACACTGACTGTCCCCACGATCTTCAAGATCTGAAGACTATGTGGAAGAATGGGCCAAAAATCACACCTGAGCAATGCATGCCACTAGTTTATCCATACAGGAGGTGTCTTAAAGCTGTCCAACAAAAGATTTTGTACGACGGGGCCCCCCCCTTAAAAAAGAAAACATTGTAAGAAAAAAAAAATGTATAAACATTCATGAACTTCTGAAATGTCCACCCTCGTTTCATCTTCATCAACCAGATTTTTTATCAATAATGTCTTGGTACATTTTTCCATTCATCCTTTCTTCAACCATATGAAGTTTGTCAGTACTGTATGCTGAAAAACAGTCCCACACCATGATGTTCCCACCTCCAAACTTCACTGTTGGCATGGGGGTGTTTTGGGGGTTTTGTGCAGTGCCATTTCACATCCAAAGAGCTAAATTTTGGCCTCGTTTGACCAGACTATAATCTCCCAGTATTTCACAGGCTTGTCTAAATATTGTGCAGCAAACTCTAAACAAGTGTCATCATGCTTTTTCTTCAGCAATGGAATCCTGCATGGTGAGTGTGCATACAGTCCATGGCGGTTGAGTGCATTACTTATTGTTTTCTTTGAAACAATTGTACCTGCTAATTCCAGGTCATTCTTAAAGCCGTTCTTCACCCTAAAGGGGAAGTTCCGCTAATCTGATCCCTCCCCCCCTCCGGTGCCACAATCGGCATCTTTCAGGGGTTGAGGGGGGTGCAGTTACCTGGATAATCCAGGTATCTGCACCCACTTCCGGGCAGATGCCACCCCCCCCCCCCCCCCCCCCGTTGTGCTCTGGCAAACACACAGTTCCCAGGACACAGCGGGGGATCTGAAGAGACGCGCATGCGCAGTAGGGAACCGGGCAGTGAAGCCGCCATGCTTCACTTCCGAATTCCCTGACAGAGGATGGCGGCGGTGGCAGCAGTGGGACGAGCGATCGCTCGTCATCTGCCGCTGACATCGCTGGACCCTGGGACAGGTAAGTGTAATTTTATTAAAAGTCAGCAGCTGCAATATTAGTAGCTGCTGGCTTTTAATAATTTTTTTTTTTTTAGGTGCAGAACCGCTTTAAGCTCTCCACGATGGTCCTTGGCTCTTGGACGACTCTTCTGATAATTCTTTTCACTCCTCTGTCAGCAATCTTGTGAGGAGTACCTGGTCGTGGCCGGTTTATGGTAAAATTATATTCTTCCCACTTCTGGTTTATGACCCCAAGAGTGCTCACTGGAACATTCAGAAGTTAAGAAATCCTTCTGTGACCAATACCATCAGTATTTTTTGTATAAGGTTGTGAAGGTCTTGCATTGGGAGCGCTCTTTGCTTTTACTCATCATGAGATGTTTCTTGTGCGACACCTTGGTAATGACATGTTTTAATAGGCAATCAGTTGAGACTGAACCAGCTGATATTAATTTGCGCTGACAGAGGCAGGATTGCTTTCGAATTAGTGATGGAGTTCAGCTGGTGTCTAGGCTTTCTGTGTTTTTACACTGTCCCTTTTAGACCCCTTTCACACTGCCAGCGTTTTTCAAGTGCTACAATGCTAAAAATAGCGCCTGAAAAAAGTGGCTCCCTTCGCACTGGAGCGGTGCACTGGCAGGGCGTCACAAAAAGTCCTGCCAGCAGCTTCTTGGGAGCGGTGAACTCGCCTCTGCTCCCCATTAAAGTCATTGGGGAAGCGCTGCGATAACGCAGCCAAAATGCTGTTCAGGTTTCATTTTGCAGGTGGATTTAACCCCTTTTTGGCCACTAGAAACCAACCCGTTAGCAGCCGAATAGTGCCAGTAAAGTGGCGCCAAAATAGCGCCGCTTTACTGTCGACGCCCCCTGCAGCTGGTTGTGAAAGCAGCCTTAATTTAACTGCAATGCGCAATGACCGGGAGGTGGACGTACTGACGTCATCATGCATCACAGTGACAGGCGTTCGCTTGTTGGCCGGCTGGTTTTTCACATGTCTGTTTTTTCTGGTTTGCGCAAAAGTTATAGCGTTATATTTATTTTCCGTGACTGCGGCATTATGTCGGACAACTTTGGTGCGATTTTGGGACGATTCACATTTATACAGCGATCAGTGCATTTAAAATTGCATTGCTTACTAATTCAAAGGGACGTACAGGTACACCCATTTGCCTAGCCGCGCCATTCTGCCAACGTACATCAGCGTGCGCCGGTCGGGAACCGGTTAATGCAGAATTGGCTGGTCCTGATATCTGGTTTTGGGGTGGCTTCTTTCCTGTGCAGGGTCCTATGGAATCCAGGTAGAGCCACTCTTTCCTGCACTCTTCCATGATCGAACTATAGGACGGCACGTGATGACTCAAAAAACCCGCCTCTCTCTACTCTGTACATGTAGAGATTGGCAGCGGTTCCTGAGGCAGCTCTGTCACTTTGACAATAAAGGTAAAGGTGTTTTTTTTTTTTTTTTTTAACGTTTTTATTTAAAATGAACAAAATGCTGGTTTGTTTTTTACTACATTAGGAACAAATATCTGTGGGCGGATGGGGAATTATTCACATATGAAATTACATTATAGAGTAAAGTAAGATGACATAACATTTAAGTTGGCAGGCTGATTTTGTTTTATCAGATTTGTATAGGTAAGTCTGTAGAATGCATCAGAGGGCTTCTTAGTATGGGCTTGTACGGTTAGTTTGATGGGATGGTGGCAAGGGGGCATATATATAATAAAGGCAATGAACAAATACCTTTTACTTTAGTTATCTATTTATTTTTTGGGCGTTTCAGAGTAAGCACTTTTATTCAATGTGGTTGGTTTTCTTTTCATTAAACTGTGATTGATGTGGATTACATTGTTGGATGCTGCCATTGCTGCATGATTTACGTTTGGGGCATTAATAAACTTTATTAAAGCTGATAAGTATGTGTTTTTTATTTCAATAAAGGGTTTTTTAAAGGTGGTTTGTGTTTACAGTTAACTCTTTGAGTATTAAGGGGTTAATAATTTAATTTAGGCCTGTACTCATTCCCTGTGGATTGAGTGTGTCAGGGGCTTGCTGACCTCCCTTGCTTGGTCACACAGGCTTTATTTCCTTGACAAGGGTCTGAATGGATTAGCCAGGGGGACAAATGCCTTGGGTTTTTGTTTTTTGTTTTTTAGTTTTTGTTTCTTTGCTTTCATATTTAACTATCGTACAGTTATCCTGAGTTTTAGGATGCCCACTAGATTATGTTTTTTTTATGGGTCATAAAAGTGCAATTTGTTTTGCACTCCTGTGATCAGTTTTCAGCAGAGAGTGGGCTGAAGTCCTTTCTCTGCTGACGTCACAGAAATCGGTCCAGGCGCAATGTCGTCCCGACAATGAAAGTCTGGATCCGCTGAGAGCCTGAGATGGCCGTTCCCTGCCCCTCGACAGCTCAGCGCTCTAGTGAGCAGTGCGGAGAGCTGCCGATTGAACAGAGCTATCGGCAATGTTCGATCTATCAGTTGAAAGGCGCCGTAGGACAGGTGCAGCTCTAATAGAACCTAATACATTTTTGCAAGTGGATAGGAAAGAGAGGGAAGAGCAAGTGTGTATTTGACCCCCTTTCCTTTACCAGACCCCTTGCCTTTCAACAATACAGGTATACCTTGCAAGGTGTAGTTGGAAAAGCCGCCCCCCCCCCCCCCCCCCATTTTGCAGAGCACTCAGTCCATATCTTGACAGACAAGTGCCCCCTCCTCACCTCTGCTGCCTCCAAAAAGGTTTGTGGGGATTACTGAAAGAAATCCAGAACACCCTATAGTAAAAGAGATCCCAGATATCTGACTCCTACCAAGAGGATTTGTACAGGCCTACATTAGTACTCCTTATTACCACAAACAGTTCAATTAAATATTTCCATTGAAATGAAACAACACATTTGAAAAGAAGAAAAATTTTAATTGTACCGTACATGACAGGGGTGGATATTCATAGACCCTGGATTAAAGGCTGGTACCTTCAGGTGATTGGATACTGGCGAAGCTTTGCTGAGCCTGCCACCTGGGCATACCTTTTTAATACCACCCACTCGGGGTGAGGATTTACTAAAACTGAGAGAGACAGAATCTGTAGCAGCTGTGCATAGTAACCAATCGGCTTCTAACTTCACCTTGTTCAGTTAGGCCCCTTTCACACGGACGATCCATTTATGTCCGCCTGTCAGTTTTTCAGGCGGACCTGAATGGATGCTCCATAGAGGTCTATGGAGCATTGGATGTCAGCGGTGACATGTCCACTGACATCCGACCCGCTCCGATCTGAAAAAGTGTGACGGAGGAAAAACCTATTTTCTCCAGTCATCTTCCAGGACGGCACACCTAAGATGACTGGTCCACCTGACAGGAAACACAATCAACAACAAGTTTAAAAGTTCCCACCCCTCCCTCAGACCCTCAGTTCTTGATTGTGTTTCCCACAGGATGGCAGCGAAACCAAGTTTTCTCTGTGTTTTTTTTTTTTTTATTTTATTTTTTTTGTGTTTTTCTGAAGGGTCTGGGACCCTTTTTTCTCTGGAATTATTTTCCTTGGGACTCAAGCAGACAGGGTCTGTGGCAGTCTCGGGCGACCTCCGAGTCTAGCGGCCACCTGGGAGAAAGTTTTTTTTCCCTGATAGGGAAACCATTGATCAGCCTAACGGGACAGGGGAGTTGTTCCTAGTAGTGCTGCTCCCCATTTGTGCTGTTGCCTTACCTGAGAACGCTGGGTTAGTTGGTGGAGTGCGGTGAGCTGCATCTTTTCTCCCTAGGCAGCGGTGCTGGACGCGGATGGCGTGTGTTCCAGCACTACTGCGCATGTCCGGAAGTTCGCCGGAGCGCCGCGTCACTTCCGGGCATCAGGCTTACGGAATGACGTGGAGATCTCTCTCTCTCTCTCTCTCTCTCTCTCTCCCTTTCCCTCTCCCTCTCCCTCTCCCGGACGCAGGGCGTGCGTTCCAGCATCACTGCGCATGACCGGAAGTCCGGCGGGAGCGTCCCGACGTCATTTCCGGGCGACGGACCTCCGAAAAATGGCGCCAGTTATCAGTTATAACGGCAGAGGGTGCAGTGGAACGCACCCAGGCAGCGCTAATAGTGAGACTGGGCTTTCTAGAGCCTACAACTGCGGCATCTCCAAGGCAAACAGGGGGAACGCTCAAGACAGCACCTGGTCCAGCGATCCTACAGGGCAGCTAAGTCGCTAAGGAGGTGGAAGGTCCGTCTGAGCAAACAGCCACTGAGATCGCCACAGGGGGTGAGTGATCCAGCTGTGTATTATAGGGGCAGGGTACTCTGAGGCAGACCCCCCTGCCCCTTTAGGACAGGTGTAGCCAATTGTCTATTTTCTACTGTTTCCAGGGACTGAAGGCTCTGCCCAGGGGTCAGCCAGTAGGTCTAAAGGAAAAGCTACTTCTAAGTCCAGGCGTTGTGGTTATTGTAATTCTAAACTAGCACAAGACCCCAGCAAGCCTGTCACGTACCTTCTAGTAGCGAGCCCGGATTGCGGAGAGAGGCCTCCTTTACGACTCCCACTACCGGTTTCCTGGCAATGTAACAGGGAACACAGGAGTAAGGAGGGGTACAGGTGCCTGGCAGGATCAACAGATGGGTAGGATGGGTAGGCGAGGTTCAGTGGAGCAGGTAATCACAGTGAAGGGATCAGCAGGTAGTTTATAGCAGATACACAGTTCAAAGGAGCAGGTAACTTGGCAATAAGCAGTGCAGGAAAGCAGGCCACTTGTAGCAGGTGAACAGTGTAATATACACAAGTGCTTGCAGCAGATAAACAGTCAATATAAGCAGGCACTAGGAGCAGATGGACAGTGCAATACTAGCAGGTTACTTGTAGCAGATGACACAGTTCAGTATAAACAGGTGACTTGCAGCAGATAGGTAGTTCAATATGAGCAGGCACTTATAGCAGATGAACAGTTCAATACTAACAGATTACTTGTAGCAGATGACACAGTTCAGTATAAGCAGGTGACTTGCAGCAGATAGATAGTTCAATATGAGCAGGCACTTATAGCAGATGAACAGTTCAATACTAACAGATCACTTGTAGCAGATGACACAGTTCAGTATAAGCAGGTGACTTGCAGTAGATAGGTAGTTCAATATGAGCAGGCACTTATAGCAGATGAACAGTTCAGTATAAGCAGGTTACCCTTTTAGCAGACGGATGGTCAGAGCAAGCCGGATCGGATACCAGACAGGAACGAAGTACAAGGGAACAGGCAGGAGAATAGTCACAACAAGCCGAGGTCGGGTGCAGGCGGATAGCAGATAGGTCACAGGCAGGCCGGGTCAAACAGGAACAAACAATACGGATCAGGTCTCACAGATATAACGCTGTAGAGCAGACAGCAAAGACTGTTGGCAAGAGGCTGGTTTAAATAGGCCGTTTGGCGCCAATACGGACGCACGCACGCGACCGTGCACGCGCACCTGTGTACGAACGTAAGGGCGTTCGTACGATCGTGCGTACCCGCGACGATCGTACATCAGAAGACCTGGAGGACAATCTCTTCGTGAGATTTTCATGACATTGCCCCCCCCCCAAGGGGCAGCCTCCGGATGCCCTTTCGGGCAAACTTTTCCGGATGGGCCCTTTTAAAGGATCGAATCAAGTTTTTCGCATGAATGTTGTCCTCAGGCTCCCAGGAGTTCTCTTCAGGACCATATCCTTTCCATTTGATTAAGAACTGGTTCTGGTTTCCTCTTCTTCTGGATTTTAGGATGGCTTCAATTTCAAATTCTTCTTCACCATCAACCAAGATCGGATCAGGAGGAGTGGTTTTTCGGTTAGGAAATGGATTGGGAGTGAAAGGTTTCAATAAGGATACATGGAATACCGGATGAACCTTTAGTGAGTCTGGAAGTTCTAGTTCAAAAGCAACTTCATTAATCTTCCTTTTGACTGAGAAAGGTCCTAAAAACTTGGGACCTAGTTTCCTTGAAGGACACGCCATTTTCAAGTTTACCGTGGATAGCCACACCAAATCACCAGGTACCAGTACTAACTCTCCTCGTCTCTTCCTGTCAAAGGTTGCCTTGTTGTGCTCTTGAGTTTTAGTCATTGTTTCTTGTAGAAGTTTGTTGTTGGTTGAAAAAAAGTTCATCTTTTCCTGGACCGCAGGTACTGAACATTCAGGAAGGGAGTTGGGTAAAAATGAAGGGTGGAAGCCATAATTGGCAAAAAAGGGTGTCTGTTTGATGGCGGAATGGAGAGAATTATTATACGCAAATTCAGCTACTGGAAGTAGGGAGATCCAATCATCTTGTGCAAAAGAGGAAAAACAGCGTAAATATTGTTCGAGAGTTTGGTTTGTCCTCTCAGTCTGCCCATTGGACTGAGGATGATAAGCGGATGAGAAAGATAGCTCAATATTCAAGGCCTTGCAGAGGGACTTCCAGAATCGAGAGGTGAACTGTACTCCTCGATCCGAAACTATATTGGCTGGTACCCCATGGAGCCTAATTATTTCTTTGATAAACACAGTTTCAGAGGCTGAAGGGGTACCCTTCATGGGAATAAAATGTGCCATCTTTGACAGACGATCGACCATCACCAAGATAGTGGTATGATCGTCTGCCGGAGGCAATTCAACAATGAAGTCTAGAGACAGCATTTTCCATGGCCTGTCCGGAACAGACAACGGTTTAAGGAGGCCCCAGGCCTTGGTTTTACAGTTCTTGCTCCTAATGCACGTAGTGCAGGTGTTCACGTATTTCCTGCAATCCTCCCGTAACTGAGGCCACCAAAAAGTACGCTGTACCAAATCAATGGTTCTAGTGATACCAAAATGTCCGGCGAGTGCGTGGTCATGACACAGCTCTAGAACAGATACCCGCAGAGTTTCGGGGATGTAGATCTTGTCTTTATACCACAGTAACCCACCTCTGGTTTGTAGTTCTGGTTCTGAGAAGGGTCTTTGTCCCATGGAGGCTTGTCTAAGCCGAGAGAGAAGATCTTCCTGAAGCAGAAGGAAATTCCCAGGAGCGAGAATGGTATCCGGAGGAGAATTCTCCTGGGACTTGTGGAACATCCGTGACAAGGCATCTGGTTTTATATTCTTAGACCCTGGGCGATACGTCACATGGAAAGAGAACCAGGAGAAGAAGAGTGCCCACCTGGCTTGTCTTGGTTTTAGTCTTTTTGCAGATCTTAAGTACTCCAGGTTCTTGTGATCTGTAAATATTAGAATTGGATGAGAAGCTCCTTCCAACAAATAACGCCACTCTTCTAATGCGGATTTAATGGCCAACAGCTCCCGGTCTCCGACATCGTAATTTTTCTCGGCTGCAGATAACTTACGTGAAAAAAAAGCCACAGGATGAAGCAGGGCCTTAGTTCCTTGTCTTTGGGATAATATAGCTCCTACGGCTATTTCGGATGCATCCACTTCTAAAACAAATGGCAGGGAGGAATCTGGATGTCTTAAAATAGGAGCAGAGGTGAAAAGTCCCTTGAGAGTCTCGAATGCTTTTTGAGCTTCAGAGGTCCAATGAAAACGGGTTCCTTGTCTAGTTAGTTGTGTGATGGGTGCAACAATAGCTGAGAAACCTTTAATAAATTTGCGGTAGAAGTTGGCGAATCCAATAAAACGTTGGATTCCTTTCCTGTCTACAGGAGTCGGCCAGTCCAAAATCGCAGCAATCTTCTGGGGGTCCATTTTTATACCCTTACTAGAGATGATCAACCCCAGGAATGGTATACTTTCCTGTTCGAACAAACACTTGTCTGCTTTTGCATATAGTCCGTGTTGGCGGAGCCAACCCAACACGCTTTTGACGTGCTTGCGATGGGCTTCAAGGGAGGAAGAAAAAATCAAAATATCATCTAAATAAACGACAGCAAATAAGTCCAGAAAGTCCCGGAGCACATCATTGATAAAGTATTGGAAAGTGGCGGGGGCATTACACAAACCGAAGGGCATCACCAAATACTCGAAGTGTCCGAATCGGGTACGGAAAGCAGTCTTCCACTCATCTCCGGCCTTGATACGGATCAAGTTGTAAGCCCCACGGAGATCGAGTTTAGTGAACACCGTAGCAATTCCCAGTCTTTGGAATAACTCTGGAAAAAGAGGGAGAGGGTACCGGTTCTTTATAGTGATGTTGTTTAATTCACGGTAGTCTACGCAGGGTCGGAGAGTGTGGTCCTTTTTCTCAACAAAGAAAATACCTGCACCTGCTGGGGACGTAGACTGGCGAATGAACCCCTTCTTTAAATTTTCTTCGAGGTATTCTTTGAGTTTCTCCTGCTCTACCTCTGTTAAGGGAAAAACCCTTCCAAACGGAATCTTGGCTCCAGGAAGTAACTCAATTGGGCAGTCATAAGCCCGGTGGGGCAGGAGCACCTCTGCCTTTTGTTTACTGAACACGTCCAAAAATTCATGATAGACTTCGGGAATGGCTTGACGTAAATCGATCTCTGAGTCAATAGATAATAAAGTTGCTGGTCTCAGAGAACCGGATGAACCACAGAACTTCTGGCAATACGGTGAAGAAAAGGTAATTTCTCCTGTAGTCCAATTTATGGTTGGATTGTGAGCCTGTAGCCAGGGCATCCCAAGGATTACAGGAAAAAGAGGGGAGGAGATAATGTCCATCCGGAGAAGTTCTCGATGAGAACCAGAGATAACAGTAGGTAGAGGTGCAGTTTCTCGAGTTACAGGACCAGATTTAATAGCGGAGCCATCGGCCAAATGAATAGAGAGTCCACGGGTCTTAGGTAGGAGAGGAATCTGATGTTGGGCAGCAAAGGATGAATCCATAAAACAGCTGCATGCCCCGGAATCAATAATGGCGGGTGTCTGTAAAGTCTTTCCTGGGAACTGAAAGGAGACAGAAATGATAAGGTGAGATGGAAACTTTATTAAAGAGTCTGGGAGATCAGGAGGCCTGGATGGACGCTTACGAAGTTTTATTGGACAGTTCCTGACGTAATGTCCAGATTCCCCGCAATAGAGACATAAATTATTATTCCGCCGACGTTGACGTTCTTCGGGGGTAAGAGATGGCCGCAAGACTCCAAGTTGCATTGGCTCAGGTGTGTCAGACGTGGATCGGGTGGCAGGTGCTGGATGTAAATGGCTTGGGGCCTTTGGAAGCATCCAGGTTGGACGAGAGAAACCAGTGGCCCTCTCAGCTCTCCTCTCTCTCAGACGACGATCGATCTGTATCGCCAAGTCAATTAGTGCGTTTAATGTCTGTGGAACACCGACTCTAGCAAGCTCATCCTTCAAAGAATCAGAGAGTCCCATGCGGAACTGATGGCGAAGGGCAGCATCATCCCAGTTCGTATCCGCACCCCATCGCCTGAACTCGGCCACATAATCTTCCACCGCCCTTCGTCCCTGCTGGAGGGTCCGCAAAGCGGTTTCTGCAGTTGCTGAAAGTTGAGGATCTTCATACAATTGAGCCATAGCATCAAAAAAGGTAGAAAGATTAGTCAACGCTGCGTCCTTGTTTTCTAACAGGCCGTGGGCCCAGGTCTGGGGGGTCTCCAGAGAGTAGAGACACCACAAAACCCACCTTGGTAGCCTCTAAAGAGAAGGTCCGTGGTTGGAGGGCAAAATATAATTCGCAGGAGTTGCGGAAGGCCCTGAAGCCACTGCGATTCCCAGAAAATCGCTCGGGTGTGGGAACTTTAGGTTCTGGTGGTAACATCACAACTGTAGGTGTTGGACCTGCTTCAGCTGAAGAAACTGATGGTTGAGGGGCCCCCAAGGATCTGGAGGGGTTGGAAAGAGCAATTACCCGTTCCTCCAGCCGAGTGTAGCCTTGTTGAAGGCCCTTAACTGCCTCAGACAGTCCTGCCAGGTGTTGACAAAGTTCTTCCATGGCGGAGGCTCCCCGCTCGGGCTCAGACATTGGCTGTCTGCTACTGTCACGTACCTTCTAGTAGCGAGCCCGGATTGCGGAGAGAGGCCTCCTTTACGACTCCCACTACCGGTTTCCTGGCAATGTAACAGGGAACACAGGAGTAAGGAGGGGTACAGGTGCCTGGCAGGATCAACAGATGGGTAGGCGAGGTTCAGTGGAGCAGGTAATCACAGTGAAGGGATCAGCAGGTAGTTTATAGCAGATACACAGTTCAAAGGAGCAGGTAACTTGGCAATAAGCAGTGCAGGAAAGCAGGCCACTTGTAGCAGGTGAACAGTGTAATATACACAAGTGCTTGCAGCAGATAAACAGTCAATATAAGCAGGCACTAGGAGCAGATGGACAGTGCAATACTAGCAGGTTACTTGTAGCAGATGACACAGTTCAGTATAAACAGGTGACTTGCAGCAGATAGGTAGTTCAATATGAGCAGGCACTTATAGCAGATGAACAGTTCAATACTAACAGATTACTTGTAGCAGATGACACAGTTCAGTATAAGCAGGTGACTTGCAGCAGATAGATAGTTCAATATGAGCAGGCACTTATAGCAGATGAACAGTTCAATACTAACAGATCACTTGTAGCAGATGACACAGTTCAGTATAAGCAGGTGACTTGCAGTAGATAGGTAGTTCAATATGAGCATGCACTTATAGCAGATGAACAGTTCAGTATAAGCAGGTTACCCTTTTAGCAGACGGATGGTCAGAGCAAGCCGGATCGGATACCAGACAGGAACGAAGTACAAGGGAACAGGCAGGAGAATAGTCACAACAAGCCGAGGTCGGGTGCAGGCGGATAGCAGATAGGTCACAGGCAGGCCGGGTCAAACAGGAACAAACAATACGGATCAGGTCTCACAGATATAACGCTGTAGAGCAGACAGCAAAGACTGTTGGCAAGAGGCTGGTTTAAATAGGCCGTTTGGCGCCAATACGGACGCACGCACGCGACCATGCCCGCGCACCTGTGTACGAACGTAAGGGCGTTCGTACGATCGTGCGTACCCGCGACGATCGTACATCAGAAGACAAAGCCCTTTTGCGATAAATGCATCTTTAAGCTTGCAGGCAAGGAGACCGCTCAGGTTGTGAAAGAGTGTCGTGCCTTGCAGTCAGAATTGCTAGCTACCCTCCAGTCTTTCCAATCTACACTAGAGAAGGGTCGGGATGAAGGCCCATCTGGTAGAGAGACCCCTCGCTCACAGGAAAACTTTTCCACGTCCTACACGGAAGGTTCCCAGGGCCAGGTCTCCTTGTTGTCTGAGGTGGAGGAGGGTCAGGTCCCAGATTTTAGTACTGGGGAGGAAGATTCGGACCAGGATAGCCAGGGGGAGGCTAAGCCTGGGGGACTTTTGTTCTCGGCGGAGGACATAGAAGGCCTATTAAAGGCCATTAATGCCTCAGAAGATATACAGGTCCCCTCTGCTCAGGTTTCAGCACAGGATAGGGTGTATAGAGGCCTAGGAAGGTTACAGGCCAGAACCTTTCCTGTCCACCAGTCCCTGAAGGATATAATCCTCAGAGAATGGAAGGAACCTGAACTTAAACTTCTCAGACTAAAAGCTTGGAAGAGAAGGTGTCCCTTTAAGGATGAGGAGGAGGAAAACATTTTTAAAACCCCCCGTTTTGGATGCAGCCCTAGCACAGGTGTCTAAAAGGTCTGATTTGTCCTTCGAAGACTCTGAAAGCATTCAGGACCAGATGGACAAAAAGTCTGAGACCTTACTCAAGAGGGCTTGGGAGGCGAATGCGGCGGCAATGGCGCCTGCTCTAGCCTCCGCCTGTGTAGCCAGAAATGCAGACGCCTGGCTTGACAGGTTGATGGATCACGTCTCACGTAGTAAGGAGACTAAAGGAATTGTAGACTCGCTGGAGGTAATCAGCAGAGCTGTAGCGTATGTGGCAGATGCAGCGGTGGAGACTGTCAGAACAACGGCTAAGTCAGCAGCACTTCTAAACTCCGCCAGGAGGGCTCTATGGGTAAAAACCGGGGACAGAGGTTTCACTTCCAAATCTTGCTTATGCGGGATTCCCTTTTGAGGGTTCCCTGTTGTTTGGTTCAGGTCTAGATCAGGTCCTGTCCCGGTCTACCGAGAGGGGAAAGAAGTTCCCTGTGAAACCCAAGAGGGAAAGGGGCAAGAGATTTTTTCGTGGCACCCAGTCAAAGACTCATCATAAGGGGAGAAGTGACCAGAGGAAGAAGTGGAATCTCGGGAAGGGAAAGGAAAAAAGTGCAATCCTTTTTTCCGGTTCAGGAGCTTCTCAGAAGGAAGCCAAATTACGCCACCGTAAAGGTAGGCGCAAGGCTCTGCGGGTTCCTTTCCCAGTGGGAAAAGGTTATGCAGAGTCCATATATTTTAAGCCTCTTAAAGGAGGGGTACAGACTAGAATTTCAGAGGCTACCCCCACAGAATTTTCTTATTACTTTTCTCCCCAGGGACCCGGCCAAGGCAGAGGGACTACTGGGAAATATACAAGAGCTGGCAAAGCAAGAAGTTATTGCTCCGGTACCAGCCAGTCAGTTGGCCCAGGGCTTTTACTCCCACGTGTTTGTGGTTCCAAAACCCTCGGGTAAATTTCGGTTAATAATAAATTTGAGAGGACGCAACCGTTACTTACTGTACAAGAGGTTCTGAATGGAGAGCATTTATTCAATAAGGAAACATCTTCAGGCAGGTCACTCTGGACCTGAAGGACGCATACCTACACATACCCATTGCTCCCGAACACCAGAAATACCTACGCTTCGCGATTTGCATACAGTAGAAGGTAGAACACTGGCAGTTCAAAGCACTCCCCTTTGGGCTAGCGGCCAGCCCAAGGGTTTTCACAAAAGTAATGGCCGAGGTCGTAGCATACCTACACCTCCAGGGAATAGGTTTGATACCCTACCTGGATGATTTACTGGTCTACAATGTGGATCAGATGCAAACTTTGATAGACAGAGACATCGTGTTAGAGACTCTGGAGACCTTGGATTGGATGGTCAGCCGGGAGAAGTCCTCACTGACACCATCTCAGTCCAAGCTGTACCTAGGCTACCTGTTAGACTCACAGGTACAGAGGGTATTCCTACCAACAGAAAAGGTAGTGAAAGTCCAGAATGCAGTTATCACCCTTCTTGAAAGAGGAGAAGCCTCCCTGAGGTATATAATGAGACTGCTGGGGCTCATGACCTCTTGCATACCGGCAGTAACTTGGGCACAGCTCCATTCTCGGCAGCTTCAGGCCTTCCTGCTTGCCTCATGGGGAGGAAAAAGAGAAACATTGGAGAGGAGAGTGTCCCTCACAGAGGAGGTCACTCTCTCTCTGCAGTGGTGACTCGACTCAGACAATCTGTCGAAGGGTCACCCCTGGTCCCAGATAGACCCATTGGTCTTAACCACAGACGCCAGCGCTTGGGGTTGGGGAGCTCATCTGGGAGACCGGTATACCCAGGGGTCCTGGAACCACAGCCAAGCCAGGGAGTCCTCCAATTTCAGGGAGCTTCTGGCAGTAGGCAAGGCGCTAAACTATTTCCAAGAATAGCTGCAGGGCAGAGAGGTACAGGTCCTCTCGGACAACCTGGTCACGGTCGCCTACTTGAATCACCAAGGGGGCACAAGGTCAGGCAGACTGATCCTAGGGGAGGCAGAAAAGAAGGTCCTTTCACTTTCGGCGATTCATATAAGGGGGTCGCTCAATCTTCAGGCAGATTTTCTAAGCAGACAACCCATCCTTCAGGGAGAATGGGGATTGAACAAAGAGGTCTTTGCCCTGGTGTGCAGACATTTCGCCAGGCCAGAAATAGATTTATTTGCTTCCCGGGGGGAATGGGAAGGTCCGCAGATTTTTCTCCCTTTACAAGGATCAAGAGGCAGAAGGGATAGATGCTCTTGTACAGGTGTGGGATTTTAGGCTGGCTTATGCCTTTCCCCCACTGGTACTCATTCTCAGGGTTCTACAGAAGTTAACCCACTCAAGGACAGACCTGGTGCTGATAGCACCCTGGTGGCCCAAGAGGGTTTGGTTCCCCACCATTCATAGTCTCTCAGTAGCTCACCCGCTGCATCTGCCAGTACAACGAGACCTACTCATTCAAGGTCCAGTCTTTCACCCCGACCCGGACCGTCTCTCTCTGACAGCATGGCTCTTGAGAGGGAAATTATCCGTGACAGGAGTTGTTCGGAGAGAGTGATAGACACTCTTCTCCTCAGTAGAAAAGGCGTCACCAGAAAAATTTATGCAAAGGTCTGGAAAGTTTTCTCCCATTGGCTGCAGTCTAAGGAGGGGGCTCTCCAGATGATACCTACCATCCTAGACTTTCTTCAAGATGGGGTGGACCAGGGATTGGCAGTCAGCACCCTCTAGGTCCAGGTGGCAGCCCTGTCCGTGTTTTTTGACTGGAGGCTAGGACAAGAACCCCTGATAAAAAGATTTTTGTTGGCCAGGGAAAGGGTAGTTCCAGTCAGGTCGGTCAGTTGCCTTCCGTGGGACCTATCCCTGGTGATGCCCTAACAAAGGGGCCCTTTGAGCCGGTGGCTCAAATTTCTGTTAGACTTTTATCATTTAAGTTAGCCTTCCTTCTGGCTATTACCACGGCCAGAAGGGTGGGTGATATACAAGCCTTTTCGATTAAAGAGCCGTTTTTGCGTATCCTAGAGGATAGGGTAATCCTCACTCAGGATCCTCTTTATTTGCCAAAAGTAGCTTCTTTATTTCACAGAACACAGGAGATTATTCTCCCATCTTTTTGCCAGAATCCTAAGAACAAGGAAGAGGAAAGGTTCCATCTCTTAGATGTCAGGCGCTGTCTCCTAGTATACTTGGAAAGAGTGAGAGACTTTAGGAGATCCAGTCACTTATTAATCACCTTCTCAGGGAAGAGAAAGGGTCTACAAGCCTCTAAACCAACAATAGCTAGATGGGTCAAACAAACCATATCTATTGCTTTTAGGCAGGCAGGCAAACCAGTGCCAGCCCATCTTAAGGCACATTCAACCAGTTCCCTGGCGACCTCCTGGACAGAAAGGGCAGGCACCTCAATCGACCAGATCTGCAGGGCAGCAACATGGACGAGCCATAGGACTTTTCTGAGGTACTACAGAGTGGAGCTGTTGTCCCCTCAGGACTTGGCATTTGGCAGGAAGGTCCTACAAGCTATTGTCCCGCCCTAAGGTAGGCCTGAACTTCTTGCTTATCGTTTCAGGTGTGCCGTCCTGGAAGATGACTGGAGAAAATGACCAGTTACACTTACCGGTAACGGGTTTTCTAGGAAATCTTCCAGGACGGCAGGCCTACTTCCCTACCCTTGTTTTATTGGTGTGGTATATTCATTCCTCACAGAATGTTCACTCTGACACTGGTGTGGGCTATCCTTTACCATAACTGAGGGTCTGAGGGAGGGGTGGGAACTTTTAAACTTGTTGTTTATTGTGCTTCCTGTCAGGTGGACCAGTCATCTCAGGTGTGCCGTCCTGGAAGATTTCCTAGAAAACCCGTTACCGGTAAGTGTAACTGGTCATTTTCTTAAGTCATCTTCTAGGACAGCACACTTGAGAGATGAGAGGATCCTCCCTACAGGAAACACAATCAATCGACAGCTGTTTTAAGTCCCCACCCTTCCCCTTGATCCTCAGTTTTTGATTGTGTTTCTCACACAGTGAAACTGTTTGTTTGTTTTTTTCCAAATGACCCGAAGCCTGGGGCTGATGGTCTCCCCCTGGGAGCTGGACCACAAGCTTGGGAAGCCTCTGGTAGGATATTCTTATCCTTCCTGGGGGGTTCACTTTTCTTTTCCTCAGGGGGGGCAGCAGAAATTGGAAGTGCCCCCCTGAGAGCTGAAGGACCCTGGGTACAGTGGTGTACCCAGAACTTCAGGGGCTATTATCCTGTCTCCCCTCCTTACCTGTCCAGGTTGCTGTTCAGATGGGGTGCTGATCACCGGGTCTTTCCAGGGGTTTGTGTCCCCGACTCCTGGGCCCCTGGTAACTCGCGTGGGCTGCCGGAGAGGGCGCGGTGACAATCACCCACGTCATTTTCAAATTTCGGGAAAATGGCGGCGCCGTTCTTACCCAGGAGGGAAGGCTGAGAGTCAGCAGGAGCAGGCGCTTACATCCTCCTTTTGCTAGAGCAAGGAGGCACCAGTTCACTATGGTGGATGTCTGCCTAAACCACCTCAGATGGGAATGAGGAACGGAAGGCATTACCCCCCCCCCCCCATGTGTATATACTGACTGGTACACTGCAGGACATAGCCTAACCTTGCACCTCCCTATGGGGAAAGCAGTTGGGGGGGGGGGGCATTTTGGCAGCTATCCTCCTTGCGTGTGGACCATAAGGATGGAAAAGCAAGCCTGGTGGCTGTGACAAAAGGAGAAGACAACGGTGAGTACTTTCCTTTTGCCTTGGGAATTTAGCTGCAAAATCCACAATTCCAGCCTGAGGGTTTCTGGGCATTTGAGATAATCTCCCCTGGGGTCTGGATTCAAATAGCCCAGAAGCTTCTGCTAAAAACACCAGCCGCAGCTCCCTCTTTACATCAGAGACACTGTATGGCGGACAGGTGGTGCAGAGGAACGAGTGTGCCTAAACCACCTCAGATGGGAAAGAGGTAGGTAAGGCATTCTCTCCCTTTTCCCCGTGTGTGTATACTGACTGGTGCAGTGCAGAACCTGGGGTCGGGATACAAATAGCCCAGACGCTACTGCTAAAACCACCAGCCACAGCTCCCTCTTACAGCAGAGACACTGGTTATCGCAACAGTAGGTTGCCAGCCTCTCCCTACATGCCCAGTTGTGGTGCATTAGTAGGGATGAATATAGCGTACAGAGGGGACCTGCACATCAGACATACACAAGATTGAGGTCTGTATGTGGGGCTTTGTATCCTGTATTACTGCCTTGGTTACTTATCAGAAAGGCAGCAGTGAAATTTGATGGTCCTGATTTGTTGCAAATTGAACCTGGGCTAGGGGTAGTACATATACTGCCTTTGGTAATCGGTGCAGCACCGCAAAGTGGCGTTGTGCCGATTCAGACAGTGCTATTAACGGCAATGGCTGCCGAGTTTAAGCATGCGATTTGACATGTTGAGTCGCATGACAAATCATTTCAATATGTATGGGCTATCTCTATTCAGAGTGTTTTTATTGTTGCACATCAGACATATACAAGATTAAGGTCTGTGGGGTTTTGTGTCCTGTATTACTGCCTTATCAGAAAGGCAGCAGTGAGAATTGATGGTTCGGATTTGTTGGGCTATGTAGCAGAAATACAAATTGAACCCCTGCCAGGGGTAGTACATATACTGCCTTTGGTAAACCGCGCAGCACCACAAAGTGGTGTTGTGCCGATTTTAGCCATGCGATTTGACATGTTGATTCGCAAGGCCAAATCACTTCAATATGGATGTGCTATCTCTATTCAGAATTGTTATATTGTTGCACATCAGACATATACAAGATTGAAGGTTGTCTGTCCTTTTTATGTCTTGCATATACTGCCTTATTGGCTGCATATCAGAAAGGACACAGCAGTGAAGGTTGCTTGTCTTTTTCTGATTTTGTTTTTGCTGCTCAGCTGAGAGACGCATTGAGGATGGTGGCATCTCTGCTCAGTATTGGTATATTGCTACACATCAGACATACATGTATGTCCTATATTTACTGCCTTATCGTTTATAACAGGCACAGCAGTGAGCGGTGTTTCTCATTGATCTACCTTTCTGCATCTTAGGGATACACAGCAGGGGGTTGTTGGCTGCACTCCTCCAGGGAGTCACAGCATTGCGGACCCCTCACTTGTTCAACCTGAAAATTGCTATTTTTTTCCCTGCGACCTGTGTAATCTTGAGGTCTGTGGATCCAGGAATCAGGGACTGCTGGAGTCACACAGACTTGAATGGTACCCATTGGAAGCCATAGTGTATGACTTCTCATGCGTCTTGCATTCCCGAGTCGCAGGTTGGGTCGCACTGGTGTGGGAGCCCTAGGCTTATCTGTCCCTTCTGGTTGAGGTTTTGCTACGCAGCAGGAATATGCATTGTGGCGTTATTGTCTTATTTTGCAGCAGACCAGAAAGATTGCAGCTGTAAAGGCTGTCTGTTTTTTTCCTTGGTGTCTTTTCATGTTGTTGCACAGCAGAAATACTCAAGATTGAAGCTTGTTGGTGCTTTCTGTTTCATATTGCCTTGCCTTGCCTTACTGCTCTTCAGAAATACACAATGCTGCAGGTTGCTTGTGTCCTTTCTCAGTGTTGGTTCTATCTGAACTACACTACAGAACTGCATAACAGAAAGGATTGTCTTGTGTTCCATATTATTTTACCCTGTGGCATAGCAGAAATGCACAATAGGGGAGTTGGTGTTCATATTGATCTTATAACGCAACATAGAAGTTTGGGTCTTTCTGTCTTTATAGCCTTGTTTTGCTGTACATCAGTAAAACACAACAGTAAAGGGGGTTCCTGCCCTTTCTGTATTTATATATCAGTTATGCTAGAAAGCTGCACTTCAGAAATACGCAGCATTTAGGGTTTGCTTGTGTCTTAATGTTTTTATATCTTGGCAGCACATCAGAAAATTAGACTGCGAGGACTGTTTGTCTACATTGAGGTTCAGATTTGGGTCTCTTCCCATATTTGATATATCGGTTTAGCTAGTCACACTCAGGTACACAACATTGTTGCCTATGCTTGTGTCCTTTCTGTCCAAATCTATTGGGCCGTGCCAATGATCTTTTTATTTGTGATATTAATAATGCATGTATTACCTTTTTGTATTTCAGCCTTCTTTTCCATGAAGGGGCCAAAAGTTCTGCCTGCAGATGTCACATGTCAGAAAGCCTCGACCCCTTACATTCAGGGATGCCAGAACCATGTCCTAGGGTTGAAGCCCAGTAGGGTTATGGGACACTGGAGGAAGGGGATAATGAATCGCCCTGTTTAGTAAGAACTTTATAGAGTTCTGTTCAGAGGAGTATTAGGGCCTGAGGAGGAAGTATGTATACCTGATCGAATAGGTTTCGGCTCGGAGCATGACCTTCATTTTGCCCTTCTAGCAAAACTAGACGTAGCAATATGGGTAGTCTACTCCTTCTAGGGACTTTAATCCCCTCCTGAAGTAGGCTCTCAGGCGTAAGTAAAGCCATAGATTGGGCATTCCTTAAACCCAGGGATCAAGCTTTTGTTAATCTATTACCCTTAAGTAGGCTTCCCTTTAGTCTTTGATGACGTAAAGATAAAAAGTAACAAAAAAGGTTGTCTGTCAGGCCCCCCCCCCTTTTTTTTTTTTGTAGTATTATTTCCCTGAACAGGGTAGTGTTAAGACAGGCAATGTTGCTAACCTACAAGTTTAACTTTTTTTCTGATTCCATCTTTAAGAGCCCATTCCACCTAGATACTGCATCCGAAGCGGAAAAGGCAGGGACATCTGTGGAGCAGATCTGCAGATCAGCCGCACAATCCAGCTAAGATACCTTCATCAAGCATATGGAGTGGAGGTAAAGCTCACTTCAGAACCAAAGTTCGCCAAGAGAGTCTTGCAGTGGCCCCACCCTAAGGTACCCCCCCCCCCTCATCTCCCATAGGGGATAGTGGCGCGGTGACAGGTCCGCCCCTGTGCAGTGTGCAGAGAAGGCACTGATCCACCCTGTGTGAAAGAGGCCATAAGCTTTAAACAATGCTGGGTAGAAGCTGATTAATTGTCATGCACAACTGTTCCAGATAATGTCTGGTCCAGTTTTAGTAAATTTCTCCTGGAGTCCTCAGTTTTTTGCTAGTTTTTTAAAGGGTGAAGGATGACTTCTCCCTTACTGAGAAATCAGTCGCTCCATTGTATTCTACTACAGCAACAGAAGCAGGGCACTTGGTGCAAAGCGTGTAGTTATCAGCAGGGTGCTATATGGGTCTGGGGCTGTGGTCTATTCCCATAGAACCCAGCCTCTGAAGACCTTGCCAGGGGTATGCCCACCATGAGACAAAGGCCAGATCCTGAGTAGAGACTAGCAACATGGACAGGTAAAGCAGGATCTCCTTGTTTATGGAACTGTTACTGTAGTCCCACAGCAAGTATGAGACACTATCTCCACTGCTTGTTTTTAACACTTATGTGTGTTCTAATTAATATTTGTTTATATGCAGAAATTATCAGGCAGTCGGGTACATGTCTGAAACCTATACATGCACTATATTACCAAAAGTATTTGGGAAGCCTGCCTACATGCACATGAAATTTAATGGCATCCCAGTCTTAGTCTGTAGGGTTTAATATTGAGTTGGCCTACCCTTTGCAGCTATAATAGCTTCAACTCTTCTGGGAAGGTTGTTCACAAGGTTTAGGAGTGCGTCTATGGGAATGTTTGACAATTCTTCCAGAAACGCATTTGTGTGGTCAGGCACTGATTAGGACAAGAAAGCTTGGCTTGCAGTCCTAAACATTGTGGACAGCCTTCTAAAATTGGCACTAAAAATTACATCTGTGAAAATTTAGTGTCAGTTGGATGATCAGGTATTGCAGCACACTAAAGGTCACACATTTTACTACTACGTTTGCCTTGAGCCCTTTATAGGGTACTTCCTCCCAACTTTTTGCCACTAAGACTTCTCTACAAGGTCAACACCTGGGGGGTGTAATGATAAATGCCTTATCACTTAAATGCACTAACAAATTGAAGCCATACTCCAGCTCATACTTTATAATCAGTTACATTAAACAGTTTATTTCCTTTTGGGATAAAATAGCTGATCTTTTTAAGCACTCATGCTAGTGTTAAATGTCTTTTCTCTTATATTCACCGACCAACACAGCTCCTCTCTGTAAATAAATGGGTTGTATAGCCTGCCATTAGGAGAAACTAGGCAAAATTGTTACATAATACACAGAACTTTAATCCCGCCCCGGGCTATCAACCCTCCTCACTGCTTCTAGCAGCTTCAGTTTTTATTTTGTCTAGCAAGGAGAATGACCTAGGAAACCCTGCGGGCCTCTCGGCCCGTGTTTTTGCTGCTTTTTGCGCAAGATGAGAGATCCTGAGATCTATCAACTGCGGGCTGGGTGACAGGCTGGTTAATGAAATCCTTGTAGTCTCCCCAGTCCGGCCATCGAGTGCGAGCAGGCCGCAGCTACGGTTCGGCAGACCACGACATACGGTGGCTCGGTGAGCTTCACTGCTCCGGGGTTTACATATGACCGGGCTACTGATGTCTGGATCACAGTATACCGGGCCAGTAATCTTCCCTGTAACTGCGCAGGAGTTGGCTACCACGGAATGTCTCCCAGCTCTTCAGGACTGGTAAGTACGGCTCTCCCTGCTTCGGTGGGGGGAGCAGCTGGGCATTCCCTGGGGGGTTGATTCGAGGGGCCACCTCACCTCCTTATCTTCTCTCCCAAGTCCCTATCACCCTTCCTTCCCCCCCCTCTGAGGGGGGTGTCTGCATGCGCTGCGGGCGGTGTGTGTGTGTCGCTGTTTCTCACCTGTGGGGCTCTGTGCGGTTGCTGTTCAGTCTTGGTCCAGGTCTGGGGGTCCAAAAAAGGCAGTTTTTTGTGGAGGATGTCTGTGTGTCAGCAGGCAGTTCGTTTTTATATTTTGCTCTTTTCACCTCATGGCGCCGTTCCGGTGACCATTTTGGATTTGGGAAAGCTATAGATTCCCCTGGGGAGCTTCAGCAGCCATTTTCCCTGGGATTCCTATGGGTTACATTGGCAGCCATTTTGTGAAAGCCAAAATGCTTTCTTCACCGCTGGCCTCTTGTGACAGCATGCAATGTGCTTTCTCTTGTCACTTCCTGTATTCCCTGTGTGTGAGGGACACTGGATGGCTCTGTGTGGAACGCTGAAGCTGTTCTGCAGACAGTTGCACCGCTGTTAGAGCTGCTGACACAGTTTTTTCTCCTCTCTGCATCTGAGAACCTCCTAGGGACTACAGGCACTGTTGTCGGCATTCACAGAACGCCCCAGGCTGGTGAGTCTAGCGCTAAGCACCCCCCCCCCCCACGCGGAGACAGCAGGAGGGTGGGACCTACACTGTCCTAAGTTCCCTTGCAGGTGTCAGACAGGCTAGGGTCAGCATGGCTTCAGAAACTTCTTCCCCCGAAATCCAGGCTATAGCAACCGGGTCACCTGCAGTTAGCACGGTGCGCATGGACCCCCTGACGGCGGTCCTTGACTCGTATTATGCTAAGATAGAGGCGGCACGTGGCAGGAAAGGTGCACGTAAGAGGCCTCTGCCCCCCGTCCTCTGAGGAGAGCTCTGATGCAGACTCGGGCCCTGCTGTGGCTGGAGACCCCTGCTCTGACCTATCAGACGTGGCTGACCAGGACAGTGAGGATGATTCCGGGTCCGGGCGTGACAAGGCGCTTGTTGGAGCACTTATCACAGTGCGTTATACCCTGAAGATTCAGGAGCCAGCGGATTCCTCTGCTGATGTACCGGTCCCTTTTGGGTTCCGCAAGCCAGCACGTTCACCTAAGGTGTTCCTGTATTTGACTTATTTTGACAAATTCATCTACAGGGAATGGGGTCACCCGCAACAGACCTTTTCGCTCTCCAAAAATTTTGCGGTGTGTTACCCCTTTGAGAAAAGCCTTCTCAAAAAGTGGTCGGCTCCTCTGGTCGTGGACCCCCCAGTATCTAGGTTAAACAAAGTAACCAGGATCCCGGTTGAGGGAACTCCTGCATTCAAGGATCCAACGGACAGGAAGGCCGAAGCAGTGGCTCATTCCTTGTTTACGGTTGTGGGGTCAGCTGTGTGACCTGTACTGGCATTCGAACTGGTGTCGCAGACACTGTCTGAGTGGGCAAAACTTTTGCACCACAAATTGGGAGAGCAAAATACCTCCCCTGTCTGCGTGGAACTAGCAGACCAACTAGTGCATGGCCTTAAGTATGTTTGTGACGCGGCCCTGAATGCTCTCCCCCTGCTATCCAGGGCCTGAGTGTCAGCCGTGGTGCTGAGGCGCCTCATTTGGCTGAAATGCTGGTCTGCTGACCAGGCATCCAAGAAAGCCCTGACGGATCTTCCCTTCCTTGGCGAATGGCTCTTTGGAGCCTCCTTGGATGACATTATTAAAAATGCCAAGGGTGGTAAGCGTACACTTCTCCCACAGGCCAGGAAGGCTAAGGAGGCACACCGCAGGCAAGGGCCCTCCTTTTCCGCTCACAATCGGCTTTTTCGTCCACCCGGTGCTTTGGCACGACGCCAGGATGCCCACGGACTGTCAGAAGCGTCCCTGGAACCGCAAGCCTGCGAACAAAAGTGCTACCGCATGAAGGTCTGCCCCCACCCACATTTTGGGTGGGGGGCTGCCTTCAGGAGTTTGCAGCCCGTTGGACCTCCCGATTATCCGACCAATGGGTCTGCGACCTGATTTCTACAGGCTACAAGATAGAGTTTCTCTCTTGGCCTCCAAACAGATTCTTCCCCTCCAGCATACCAGTGTCCCTGGTTCGCCGGGAGGCCCTGTTAGGGACAGTGAGGGACTTGCTGAATCGGGGGGTGATCATACCAGTTCCGGAATCGGAACTCTTCCAGGGGTTCTACTCCAATCTGTTTGTGGTTCCCAAGAAGGAAGGTGCACGTCCAATCTTGGACTTGAAAGCCCTCAATCACTTTGTAAAAGTGCAGAGGTTCAGAATGGAATCAGTTCGCTCAGTAGTCACTGCACTCCATCAAGGGGACTTCCTGGCGTCCTTGGACATGCAGGGTGCCTACTTGCACATACCCATATGCCTTCGGCATCAAAAGTTTCTGCGTTTGGCAGTCGGGGAAGCCCATTACCAGTTTGTGGCTCTTCCCTTTGGCCTGGCATCAGCCCCCCCCCCCCCCCCCCCCCGAGTCTTTACCAAAGTACTGGCTCCAGTGTTGGCATTGTTGAAACAATGCGGGATCGCAATCGTGGGTTACCTAGACGATCTCCTCCTGAGAGCTTCTTCTCCTCAGAATTAGAGGAGGTTGTGGCGATCACCTTGCAGACCCTGCAAGCGTTTGGGTGGATTCCTTCATCGACCGATCTGCTCAAATTGAGAGGCTGTGCCTCCACACATGGTCGGCGTGTCTCCGAGGGCGTCCGACCAAGATACAGTCAGACAACGCCACAGGGCTCTGAAGGTGTACTTGTCCGCCACAGCTTCCTTTCGGAAGTCAGACTCACTGTTTGTTTTTCAGTGGCTGGTCCTAAGAAGGGCATGGCGGTCTCGACGGCCACCATTTCCAGGTGGATCAGACAGATTTTAGTACAAGCCTACGTCTTCAAGGGGCAGGTGCCTCCCTTTCTAGTCACGGCCCACTCTACAAGAGCAATCAGAACGTCTTGGGCCATCCGACATCAAGCGTCTGTCGCACAGGTGTGTAAGGCGACGACCTGGTCGTCTGTCCATGCGTTTACCAAGTTCTACAAAGTAGACGTCAGTGCATCGGCTGATGCCTGTTTTGTCCGCAAAGTTTTGCAGGCGGCAGTGTAGTTGCAATTGAATTTTTTCCTGTTTTTTCGATAAAAACGCAGCACTGTTTTGGTTCATGCACTGTTGCATTACTTCCACAATGTTGTGGTCTTGGGGATCACTCCTGTTGAGGATACCCGGTTATATAGTGGTGTTTTTCCACACACTGCTGTTTTTGTGGGTTTAGTTTCACTAGTTCCCACTTGCCATGCTGTTTTTCCCACCCCTCGTTTGGCACTGCTTGGGGACGTCCCATTTAGTTACAGAGAGGAGCTGTGTCGGTCGGTGAATATAAGAGAAAATAGGATTTTTTGTACTCGCCGTAAAATCCTTTTCTCTGTAATTCACCGACCGACACAGCACCCACCCCTCCTTTTTTCTACGTTATACTGCTTGTTGACGTACTGAAGCTGCTAGGAGCAGTGAGGAGGGTTGATAGCACGCCCCCCCCCCCCGGGGCGGGATTAAAGTTCTGTGTATTGTGTAACAATTTTTCCTTGTTTCTCCTAATGGCAGGCTATACAACCTATTTAGTTACAGAGAGGAGCTGTGTCGGTCGGTGAATTACAGAGAAAAGGATTTTACGGTGACAAAAAAATCCTATTTTTTTCTCATCCATGTCTACTGATACATTCTGCTGGACAGCCTGTGCTTTTGAAAAACGAACAGACTTGCTGGCTGGCTCACCAGATGAAACCAGAAGAAAGAGCCTAAAAAAAGGAAACTAATACAGCCGACACATCTAGGCTGGCTAGACAGTAAACATTTTTCCTATAGATTTATTAAAATCATATACTAGGTGGTCAAACTTAAACACTCAATTTGTATGCAGTCAGGCGGGCCCTTACACAACAGAGTTGAAGTTAAATCTAAAGGAAATTGAATAAGAAAATTTTATAATATTTGATAAGCTGCGATATTATAAATATTTTGGGTTTAATACCACTTTAATTTAGACCTGTGTCAAGGACCCCTGTTTCAATCTGCTTTTCAGGCATTGACTTTACTTGTATGCGTTAAAATCCCTGGTCCTGAGAGGCAGGGGTAGTTGCTGACTCTGTTATTCTATAATCTAGAAAAAACACTTCCAGAAGGATCTGTTATAGTACCTGGAAATTATTCTTTCTTTGATGTGAGATTACTCTGTGTCCCACGTTCTTGCCTTCCTACAGTTGGGACTTGGCCTGCACCCTGTGCTTCCATGATATCTTAATTTGGTTCTCTCTACCCTGAAAAAAAACACCATTTGAACACATCAGGAAGCTCCCCTTAGCCAATCTTTTCTGCAAAGTATCCTTCTTAGAGGCTGTTATGTTTGTCAGACGTATGTCTGAGTTGGCAACTCTTTGTTGTAAGGAACTTTCTCCCTAAGGTAATGTCATCCTTCCACCTCACCCAAGACATTGGCCAGCTTTCCTTCCTTGTGCCCCACTCAGTTTATCTCAAGCCACAGCTTCAATTTGGAAGAAGGACGTTTTTTTCGTCCTGCTGTCAGGGCCTTGAAAGCAGTAGCCTGCTTTCAGATCCACCATTGCTAGGTGAATAAGACAAATGACGTCGGAGCCCACACTGTAAAGGGCACTGAGTTTGGTCCATTGACACTTTTTATTGTTTGGCCTGTCGGCACAGTTCTGTTTACTTCTTGTTGTCAGCCCAGAGTGCATGAGCATCATGGGAAATGTAGTTCCAAAACATCTAGGGTGCCAAGGTTCACCATTGCTGTTCTAGGGTCTATGAATTTCCAGTGTCCTATACTCTACGATTAAGAGGAGAGTTATTTTACTCTGCATTGCTTGCTAAAAAGTTGAGGACTTGGTAAGGTTATAGGGTATGCCCCTTTCCCCCCGGGGGGCATGTCAAGCAAAGCTTTGGCAAAGTTCCACCATTTGAATGTACCAGCCTATAATCCAAGGTCTATGAATATACGGTTTGTGTCCTGTCCTCCATTATATGGAAATTGGAGGTAAGTTAAACTTTTTTTTTTATGTCCCCAGAAGTAAACTTTCATCGGTGGCGAAATAATTAATTAAAGCGGTTGTAAATTGCAGCCGTTTCCAAAAAAATTGTAAGGCAATGGCATAATGTGCTAGTGTGTATCACATAGTAGCACATTGTGAAATACTCACCTTGGTATGAAGCCCTCCAGCACTGTAATGTCACTGCTGAGAGGGCGACATGTTCCCATCTTCTTTTCTGTGTTTGCACGCTCCGGCTAAGTGATTGCCAGGAGACCTTCAGAGTGCATGTGCCACTGATGTGACTGACTGCATGCAGGGTGAATATCTCCTAAACGGTGCACATTTAGAAGATATTGATTTTACCTACAGGTAAGCCTTATTATAGGCTTACCTGTAGGTAAATATGACCAAGCGGGTTTATAACTGCTTTAAGGACATTTAAAGAGAGCCAGCCAATAAAGACATGGCAGTGATTTTAATTGCCATTCTATCCAACAACACAGACAGGCCTGTTGTTGACAATAACCAATGGATCTTTGATCACTTGGTCCACGTATCTTAAATATTATGTGCGTTGAATTGCTGGAAGCTATCACTTACTGTCACATGTTGCTGTTTTACGGTAGATGTGCATAGGGCTCTTCCACAAAAGTGGTGGACCCTAGAGATACACACCTTAACCAGTGGAATAAAGACTTAGGTCCCTTTCACATGGGCGATCTAATCATGTCTGCTTCTCAGTTTTTTAGACGGACCTGATCGGACCCTCTTGTCTCCTCTATGGCGCAGATGTGTCCGCTGATACCCGCTGCCATTCGATCTGTCAAAAACAGATTCCCCATCCCCCTAGTGTATCATATAAAAACAGTCAGGCGGTCCATTTCCATCCGATTGCCCCGTAGTGGAGAGTAGGTCCATGTCCAACATGGACCTATCATCCTCCTGTTAGCGTAGAGATCCCCTGCTGAGCAAGAGGATTCTGCTTCACGGAGGCGACCATGTGAAAGGGGCCTAAGAAACAGGCTCCCAAATCCTGTCCTTTTTGGCACTCTATGCACTTAACCTCCCCCTTAAGAAAAAAACAAGCTTGGTTGTTCCATCCTTAAAAATCTGCATTCCTAGTCTGCAAAATGCAAGCAGGCATCAGCATGAAGGTGTATCAACACTTTCCTGAGTAGGAGGATGTCTTCTGGCCCTTTCTAGATGCCCGTAAAGCAAGGTATGCACGTTTGAATGAAAAAAAAACACTAACTAATGGACGGGCACCCCCCCCCCCCCCCCTTTCAGAATACACTGATCGCATGCTGGTTTTCCAGCATGACCATACAACAGAAGCTGGGCGTTAGATTGGCTTCTATTGAAGAGAGAGAAGTGCACATGTACCAAAAGTCTATCAGTATGTGTATACCCAGTTTTATTCTTGCATTCAGGATGCAGGAGTTCAAGAATTGCTGAATTTTATTCTGCTTTTGTTCCCCAGCCACTCCTAGCTTTCTCTACTCCAATCTATGGGTTTTCCTAAACCCTTAGCAATTCTCGATTGTTCGTTTCATTGGACTCTTTGACCAAGGTCTCAGTGGACTAGTTCCTCCTGCTGACCGTTTTCAGAGCTTTTAACCTGAAATGGTTTCCAAAAAAAATTATCAGGGAACTCTGTGTAATCGCTTACTGCATTTAAAGGTAACTTTTAGATTTAATTTACAAAACAGATGTGTACTTACATACAGTATCTTTTAAACTCATCAGCAACGCTTGTGCTTTGCTATTGTGTCCCTAAAATACCAGTTCTTGGGCATTCCATTCTTCATGTCATTTGCACCTTGGGTGTTCCTCAATGTGAAGCCCGTGCACAACCTCCTCTGATGTGAAATATTGGTGAGGTCTTTGTGTCCCTGATTTTCAATATGTTACATATTATTTTTTTACATTTATAAAGTGCTTTTCTCACTGGGGACTCAAAGCACATTTATCTGTTGTTGGGGCAGATTGTGAGGCCACCATCTTGGGCATGCTCAGTAGAATATTATGCTATTACCACTTTTTGAGACAGGAACCAATTCACCAACCAGCATGCCTTTGGAGTGTAGGAGAAAACTGGAGTACCTGGAGGAAATACATGCAAGCACAGGGAGAACATGCAAATTCAGTGCAGATAATGTCCTGAGCTGGTGTACTTCATAAAAGCTTTACCACTGGACGTGGAAGCTATAATTTGCCTGTGGTGAGTTTAAATGCTTTCACCACAGGAGTTTCTCTGTGCTGTGGATGGATAATTTCTTGCAACTTTGGAGCTGGTTTACCAAAGGCAAATAGACTGTGCACTTTGCAAGTGCATTTGCTCTAGAGATTAGAAAATGGGGTAGAGTTTCACTTTACAAAGAATACGCAATCACATGCAAGGGAATGTGATTGGATCATGTAAGTCAGCTGAACTTCTGGTCATTTACTAAGCTCTGGAGCAACTGCACTTTTCAAAGCGTACGGTGTATTTACCTTTAGTAAATCAACTGCTATGTCTGGACCAATGTGGGGTCCAAAAATCTATGGCATTGATTTATAAATTTTTTTCCACTTCATGGGCAAGACTTTTTATTCCTTCATTAACCACTTAAGCCTCGGACCAATTTGCAGCCAAAGGACCAGGCCCCTTTTTGCGATTCGGCACTGCGTCGCTTTAACTGACAATTGCACAGTCGTGCGATGTGGCTCCCAAACAAAATTGGCATCCTTTTTTTCCCACAAATAGAGCTTTCTGTTGGTGGTATTTAATCGCCTCTGCGGTTTTTATTTTTTGCGCTATAAACAAAAATAGAGAGACCATTTTGAACAAAATGCAATATTTTTTTACTTTTTGCTATAATAAATACCAAAAAATATATTAAAACATTTTTTTCCCTCTGTTTAGGCTGATACGTATTCTTCTACATATTTTTGGTAAAAAAAATCGCAATTAGTGATTATTGATTGGTTTGCTAAAAAGTTATAGCATTTACAAAATATGGGATAGTTTTATAGCATTTTTATAAATAGTTTTTTTACTAGTAATGGCTAGTTACTAGTAATGGCGGCGATCAGCAATTTTTATTGTCACTGCTGCATTATGGCGGACACATCGGACATTTTTGCTACATTTTTGGGACCATTGTCATTTATACAGCAATTAGTGCTATTTAAATGTGCTGATTCTTGTGTAAATGATGCTGGCAGTGAAGGAGTTAACCACTAGGGGGTGGAGAGGGGTTAAGTGTGTGTGTGCTTTTTTTTTGTTTGTTTTTTTAACTGTAGGGGGCATGGCTTTCCCTATAACAGGGAACAGACGATCGGTGACAGGCTCAGTAGGAAGCACAAGGAGAGGTTTGTTTACACAGACCTCTCCTCGTTCTTCAGCTCTCTGACCCGATCGCGGGACACCAGCGGCGATTGGGTCCGCTGGTCCCGCGTCCACAGTTACGGAGCTCAGGACTGTGTCGGGAGTATGCCCGCGTGCTCGTGACCCATGGCTGGGCACTTAAAGAGCAATGTACAGGTACGTGCTTGTGCCCAGCCGTGGCATTCTGCCGACGTATATGTGCAGGAGGCGGTCCTTAAGCAGTTAATTAGGTTTTAAGACTGCCAAATTTTTTCGCATTTCACATATTTTGTAATTTGAACAAGTGATAAATCATACATTGTGCAGATGTGACAGTTATTCACACACTCAGGGTGAAAATTGCCATACTGTCTCTATTATATGTGGTTCCTATTACAGCACAACCTAATGGCCATAATGCATTTTCTCCCCAGAAATACTTCAATCAGAAAACAAAACCGTATTGTGGCCACTAGATGGCACTGATAATATAGGAACCACATTTTTGTTCAGATTGTGTGTATGTTTATCACATTCACACAATGAATGTTTTATGCATAAAGCCCATAGTGTTCTCTTTGGATGTTACAGTTATGGACAAATTTGTTTATACCTTTTTCATATGCGCGGATCGATCTGTCAGTCCTTTATGGAGCAATGTGTCCATCGACACCCACTGACATCCAATCCGATTCTATCCACTAAAAACAGACAGATGGGGGATCTGTTCCCCAACCTTCTAGCAGATTGGATCAGATGACAGTCAAATGTAAACAGACAGCTGGTCTGTTAGTTTACACCCAACTGTCCATAGAGGACAGCAGGCTGTGTCTGCTTCGCTTCAGCGGAGTGCACATGGACAAGCCACCTGCTCAGTGGGGATCAGCAGACAGATCCACCGCAGAGCTGGTAGAGACCGCCCCATGTAAAAGGCCCCTTGGAGCTCATTGAAACAACTCTTTGCTCCTTCTGAAAAGTGATCAAATTAAAAGCTATTGCCTGGTGTATACCTGCATGCCCTTGGTAAATTATGTCATACAGCAGTAATACAAGAAGTATGAAAAAAATATCAATTATTTAGTATTATACATAGGTATTCTAAAATGGCTTGGACAGATTTCTTAGTTCCCTAAGGACACTTTCACACTGGGGGGGAGGGGGGGGGGGTAAAGCGCCGCTATTTTTAGCTGCAATTTACCGTCGCTTTAGCTGTGCTTTTTGGCCACTAGCGGGGCACATTTAACCCCTACTAGCAGCTGAAAAAGGGTTAAAAGCGCCCGCAAAGCGTTGCTGCTAAAGCACTTTGCAGTGCGATTCAGCAGCGCTAGCGATTGATTCCAATAGCAGGGGCTTTTACTGCTCCCCCAACGCTCCAAAGATGCTGCTTGCAGGACTTTTTTTTTCCATCCTGCAAGAGCACCCCTGGGGTGGCAGGGGAGCCGTTTTTCAGGTGCTATTTTTTAGCCCTTTAGCACCTGAAAAACGCCTCAGTGTGAAAGTAGCCTTAAAAAAGCTTACAAATAAATTTATCATAGTGACATTTAAAACTGTTTTCTGTAATTAATATCACACAATCTTGTAATCACTCTATTTAAATCTGTTGTTTGGTATCATCATGTGCATCAAACCAGACAGTACAGTAGAGAAACAGAAAAGAGTCATCTGTGAAGTTTTCAAAGAAAATAACTATTTTTCTGCTTCATGGCATCTGACTTGAATCTGTGCAGTGCACAATAAAATCTCAAGGCTGTCCAAGATATTGAGAGTGACACGTATGATTTTTAGGTCGAACAATTACAGACTAGTCAGTCTTCAGTTTCACTAGAGCACTTGTTCAATGTTGTTAATAATTTCACAACCAGAATTAAATATACTTACTAAGTAGTCATCATGAAAATGCATTAAATATAGCTTTTTGTGTTTTTTCCAGAATGCCGGGTTGTATTGTTAAATCCTGCTCCTTTTCATGGAGAACAAGGACTGAAGAACTAATTTTACATGCCTTCCCCCGCAATCGTGATCGAATAAGAATATGGCTTGAGCAACTTAACGTTCCTAAAGAAGATTTGGCGTATTTCTCAGAAAAGATTGCAACTGCTGGAAAAAGGCATATATAGAATCTGTTCTCGCCATTTCAAAGATACAGATTATGAGATGAGGGGTCAACATAAGGTTGTGAAATCTACAGCATACCCTACCGTAAATTTGGAGAACATACTGGAAAGACATACTACCACAAGCTATACAAATAATAGAACTGATGTTGAGCATGATTATTACAAACGTCAGAGAACAGAGCAGGCTCATACAAGTGCTGATTCTTCAACCAAACCTTGTTTAGAAACTAGCTCTGATAGCACTTTTAGTATTGTTGAAATTAGTTCTACAAGTCCGTTTTTTCAGTCTTTTCTAACACAAACCACCGAGTGTGATCTAGAAGAGACTCAATATGTTGACTGCATTTTGGATAAGTCCAGTGCAAGTGGCTATTTGCCTACAGAACCTAGTTCTGATGTTCCTATATCACACTCCCAAATTAAGAAAAGCAAGCACTGTAAAATTTGTTCACATGGCTTACTCCTCTCTAGAAAATTAAAAGTTAGGAAAATGCATAAAAGCACTCAGTGTAACACAACGAATGATGTTCGTAATAAAAAAATTCAGGTAGCAGTAAAGAAGTCCAAAGTTTCAATTGGAACACAGTGTTCCCTTGTTGATTTACCTCCGCTTTCTCTAATTCCAATTATTGAGACAAGCAGTGTTCAGGTTGGAGCTTCAGCTTCATTTTTGCAATATATATTACCTAAACCCACCAGTGATCCACATGCCATAAAAATTGAACAAGACAATATTGTTTCCTCTTGTGACTATTTATCAGAGCTCAACACTTCAATTGGTAAACAAAAGAAAAAAAAACAGACAATGACACCTCCTTATCACCCCTCTCATGAAGAAGAGACATTTAACTTTATAAAGTTGGAGGGTGAAGAATTTTATGCTGATTGTGCAGATCCTGACCTGTCCTTTCAATACTTACCCCCGGATATAGGACATTCTAACATGGCCACGCAGAAGAAGTTTCTAGTCTTTGAACAATGTTTGGACCAGCTGCTTTTGAGTTCTCGTTGCAAGTGTGATACTCAGTGCAATGGACATATCACTGGACTGCGAAAATACATTGTCAGATCAGCACTAGTAGTGCATGCAGAATGCAGTTCCAAACACAAATTTTAATTGTGGACTAGCCAACCCTTTATTGGGCGAAAGCCTGTGGGCGATTTGTTAATTTCAGCTGCGGTTTTATGTAGCGGGTCCAGTTTCTTGAAAATGCAAGATTTTTTTTCTCTACTGGAAATGGCATCCATTTCTGCAAACACACACTACTATAATCAAAAAAAAATACTTGTTCCCAACTATTGAGCATCACTGGTTTTCTCAACGGAGTGAAATCCTTGAACAAATTGGTCCAAAAAGTGTGGCATTACTTGGTGATGGTCATTGCAACTCAAGTAATTTTAATGTGAAATATTGCACTTACACCCTACTTGATGCCGAAAGTCATCGCATTGTTGATTTTCAGGTCAAACAGTTGCAGGCCAGTCAATCTTCAGTTTCACTAAAACACTTAGCCTTTGTTGAGGCCCTAAATAGGGTTCTATCTGATCAAGTTAGGGTAAAAGTTGTTGCCACAGACAGACAATTTTCAGTTCGAAAAATGATAAAGGAAAGATATCCACTCATAACGCATGGGTTTGATGTGTGGCATTAAGCCAAATCGATTGGTGCAAAACTTCATGCTGCCAGCAAAAAAAGAAATTGCAGGGAATTGTCCAGCTGGATTCCTTTGGCAAGAAATCATTTGTGGTGGGCGTCTAGTACTTGTCAAAATAATCCCATATTGCTGAAAGAGAAATGGCTTTCTATCATATATCATTCTGCAAATGTGCATGAATGGACAGGCAACACTTTGTACCATCAATACTCTCATCCACCAATACCAGATGAACCAAAAGAGTATAAGTGGTTAACACCAGGATCAGCAGCTCACCATGAGCTGAAGTCTATAGTTCAAAATTCAAGTCTACTAAATTACCTTGATTCCCTTTCTGTATTTTGTCACACAGGAGAAATTGGATTCTTTCATAGTATGGTCCTCAAATATCGTTCAAGACAGAATCATTTTGGTATGGATGCTGCTGTGGCAAGAACCCAGTTAGCTGCCATGGATTACAACCAGAACATCAGTAGACTTCTAGCCACATCAGATCCAGAGCAAACCTTTCAATATCTTTACAACTTCAGCAAAGAAAATAGAGAAGGGGCTGTGAACAAAATATATCCACCAACCAGTCAAGTTTTTAGGAAGGAAATTATCTCTAATGCAGTGGAATTGGCAGCAGGTGTTAGAAATTTCCCATGGAAATCAGAACCTGATAACATAGCCCTTGCGCCCAGAATTTAAAAAGGGTCCTCTACCAAAATACCTCTCACGCCTTCCCCCAAAACCATTAGCTAAGGTTTTATATGTAAAATTTATCTATACAGTTCGAAAAAATTCACAAATTATTTATTTTTGGAGAAAATTATTTTGTAGTTATTTAAAAAAAATATCCTTTTGAATATTGATTTTATGGGTAGCCTGTTTGGTTACAAAGAAGAAGAAAAAAGGTCATTGAAATTTAAAAAGACTAAAAATAAAGTTCACAATGACTTTGCTTTTGATAACCTTCAAATCTGTCTATAAGTTTATTTTATCAGCTGAATGTAGGTATGTTCTAATTGGAGCTTTTCTAAGAAGTGCACAAATGTGCTTTTCAGTAATTAAAATAGACCCAAACATATAGCTAAAGGTGATTACTACTCTGCATATTGTAGCTACTATAGTTCACTGCAAACCCAACTGAGTATTATATGTGTGAGATGCCTACATCTTGAAATGTTCTACATCTTAACCAGGATCCAGCCAAGCTCTACTCTGTCTTCCCTTCTTAGAATCCCACATCCCGCACCACTCTCTCCTATTATCAGGATTTGGAAGGGTGCTGTCAAGTTCATATCAATTTGCTTGCAGTACTGAGTTAGGCTGACCATAGGTGGATTGAAATGCATTCGGTTCTAATGATCACATTCTCTCAAACAGGAATGTTGGAAAATTATTGTTCAGTCAGTGTTGCAGCCAATCGACTGCATCGCTGATCAATGTATTCTGACAGCGTGGAGGTACAACTGTTAGAATACAATAGTGCAGGTGACTCTGGGGAACAGCACACTTTTTACACCCCCCTCCAAGAAGAAGGCAAGGGTGGCAGGTCAGAAATCGGTGCTGCTTTTAGAATCCAACAGTTGCTTTCAAATGCAGCAAGCCTCTTTCTAAAAGCAGAAACCTACAATATGCTAAAAGTTTTAGGAAAGTTTGAAAAATGCGGTAAATTAAGAATGCTTTCAGAAATTGAAATGTTAATAGTTTATTTTTATTAGTTAAAGCGGAGGGCCGTTTAAAAAAAAAAAAGTCAGCAGCTACAAACACTGCAGCTGCTGACTTAATCAGCCCACTTACCTGTCCAGGGCGCCCGCGATGTCGGCCGCCCGAGGCCGACCCGTCCCTCGGCTCTCGGGTCCCGGCGCCGCCATTCCTTGTAAGGGAAACAGGCAGTGGAGCCTTACGGCTTCACTGCCCGTTTCCTACTGCGCATGCGCGAGTCACGGTTCCCAGAACACAGCGCGACCCATTACCCAGAAGACGCCGCACGGAGGAGAGAAGAAAGAAGATCTCCGCGGAGGAGGAAGAGGAAGATTAGGATTATGTGCCTAGCAACAGGCACTTCTGGTAAGTAAAAAAAAGAAAAAATTTTCTTTTTTTTTTTTTAGATTTTTTTGTAATTTTTTAATATTTTTTTTTTTCAGGTTGGCCTTCCACTTTAACAAAATGGAAAGTAAACAAACAGACGAACATGACATTGGCTGTATGTTTGGGGTAGTTGTCCTGCTGCAGAATAAATTGGGGCCAATCACATGCCTCCCTGATGGAATGGCATGATGATGCTGGTTTAAGGTCAAAGGGTAGGCACACCAAATAATGATTTGATTTTTTTTTCTGTTCACTCACTTTTCATTTTGTAAATTGATAAAAATAAACAACAAAAAAAATACATTTTTAAAAACATTCTTACCATACAGCATTTCTTCACACCTCCCTAAAACTTTTGCACAGTACTGTATGTCATAGTTCCATAAGAACACCTGGACCCCCAAATCCTTCAGATCTGGAGGCAAGCCCCCTGTACAGTAAAGGGGCACCTCCAAGCGCTTTGGTGGGGGGGGGGGGGTGTCTTTCAGCCTTCGTAGCCATCTGGACTCAGGAAGTCACAGATGACTGGTCTGCAACGTGGTGTCCACAGGATAAAACTGCAATTTCACTACTTCCCTGCAGTTTGACTCAAGAGGTCATTACCTCCATGCTGGAAGGTGGGAGGTCTCAAGGCCTCTATTCCAACCTGTTAATGGTTCCCGAGCTAAACAAAAGTGCCTAGCCTATTCTGGAACTGAAGGTTCTCAAAAGGTTCCTGAAGGTACAAAAATTTAGGATGGAATCCACCCAGTCAGTGATTTCTTCCCTTCGTCAGGGGGAATTCCTGACATCAGTGGAAGGATGCCAATACACCCCAACTTTTGAGCCTCACTAAAGGTTTCTGCTTCTCAATAAATTCTTGCCACTACCAATTTATGGTGTTGGCTATGGTTCTGGTGTTGTTGAGGACCTTCAGTATTCCCAACGCTGTCATCCACTGTCCCACAGAAAGTACAGCTCCTAAAAAAGTTTGGTTGGGTGCTGAACCTTCAGAAAATGACTATGGTTCTGACACATCTGGAATATCTAGGCTTAGTCCTCAACACAGCACAGAAGAAGGAACTGCTTTTGCAGGAGGAATGACTGTCTCTTCAATCCCAGATGGAGTCCCTGAGGTCATTAGAAAGTCTAAATTCTGGCCTGCATGAAAGTGCTGGTGAAGGTAGTAGTCCCCTTTAATGTGCCAAGTTTATTTTCAGAAATCTTCAGCTCAATATTCTGTTGATATGGGTCAATTGTCAGGAGTCCTTGGACACACCAATGCATCTGACTCCTAAGACCTGGGTAGCTCTGGAATAGTGGATATCCATGCAGATGATGGATAGCAGGAGATCATTCTGATGAACTGGAAGGTCTTGATGACAGATGTCAGCCTGTTGGACTGGGGAGGTGGTCTGGAGAACCTCTCCGGTTAAAAGAGAAGTATTGGAATTTTATATTTTAAATCATACTTGGGTGGTTGCAGCATCAATCCGATACTGCATCTGTCCCCTGCCGATTCTAAGGCTGAGAGCTGAGCATTTAAACACAGCTGATTGCTCAGTTCGCCACTCAGTAGAGAGCCGGGAGTGTCACTCTCTGCCCAGCCAGCGGCTGGCACAGGCTCAACCTGTCAGTGGCTCACTGAGAGGCTGAGCCCAATACTGGTCCACGCTCCTGGGTGGATCTCGACTATGCTTGTGTTTCTTCCCCAGCCTGGACCGGCCCTGTGACATCAGGTCATAGCAGGCTTCAGCCTGCTGTTGGCTGAAAACATTACAGGAGTGCAGAATGAATTGCACTCCTGTGATCCACAGGAGAAGTAGAGCCACACGAGTTTTGGTTGTACTTCTTTAAGGGAAAGTGTCCATCAGAGGAGCAAAAGCTGACAGTCAACATTCTGGAAATTTGAACAAAGTATATCCCTCTATAATGTGTACTTGTCTCAGTTAAAAGCACTAAGTGTTATTTCTGTCTGCTGCTTTGTTCCATCAGCATGAATCACCTCTGACAAGTTTTCCTGACACCAATAGAAAAATGGTAACGGGCGAGAACTCCAGCAGATTGACAGCCTCAGCTCTGTTGCTATGTGCTATGGGTAGGGGGTGTGTCCTTTCCCTCCAATAAGCTCTCAGAGCTCCCCTCACTGAGCTCTGCAGCATGTAACTACAGCTCTCTACTCCCTTTTTATCTGAACTCGCAAACAAGCTTATACATTTTGGACTTTGAACTGATGTAGAGAAGAGAAGACTGCAGATAGAAAGGTACAACTTATGTAGAATAATTTCTTTAAAGAGGAAGTAAACTCTCCCACTCTGATGCTTCTTTTCATTTAGTCTATTATAATAAGTAATTATCAAACTATAGCCACTGTAATCCAGCCTAAACTGCATATTACTTACTGTTTAAAGAAACTTTAAAAAAACTTGTTTCCAGGGGTTAGGCAGCGCCATCTTAAGTATTGTTTTCTGAGTCCACAGTAGAGTTTATTTCCGCCCCTTACATTGAGCGCTTCCTGTACTGTTAACCAAGCCTCCTTCTCAATCCATTGTTTCTATGGCAACCCTGCTTCTCTGTTCATAGCTGACTTTTTTTTTTATTTCATAGTATTTACTTCTGCTTATCTAGTATTTGCCTGTGTGAGTCCTATCAGCTTCAGCTGATAAGACTGTAGTACTGCTGTCCCATGCCCTGCTTTACACTGTATGTGATGTCACGTGGTCACATGGTGTGTAGGAGGAAGCTCTGAGTGATTATGTAGCCTCCTGGGAGTTCAGTGCTGTGTGCCGTAGGAAGTCCTGATAACAGATAGATAAGCACAAGATAAGAGTGTGCCGTAAATCAGGGGAGATCTGGGCATGCTCAGTGACATCATTCTAAAGAACAAAAAGGATTACAACAATACTAAGCAAGTAAGGAGATATCTACAAGCAGTGTTCATTAGGGTTTTTTATGCTGTTTTACATAGGACAAAGTTGTGGGGGAGGGTTTACAACCACTTTAATCTCTGTGTATCACAGGAGGATAGTCACCTCTCTGGGAGTATGTACAGGTTTACAACCACTTTAACCCCTTCACACAGAGGGGTTACTGTTTATTAGAGCCAGTGGTTGGCTTTTTAGTGACAACAACGGATGCAGCTAAAAGCCGTTCGGCTGTTATCCTAAAGGAGTGGGAAGGGACGTCTCCCCTCCCGCAACCTTCTGCCGCTCTTTGCGGGCCTCCTGTTCCACGGGGAGGCCTGAACCACCATTTGGCGCACCTGCCACCCAGGCTGAGACCCATACAAGGCCAGATTCAGCTCCAATTGGTTCTGCGATCTAAAATCCCGGAAGCGACACTTACTTGGCTGCCAATGGCGTCAATTTAAAAAAAAAAAAACAGTATTCAGAAACACAGATTTTGACAATCTGAATACGTTTAAGGGCAAAGGAGGGATTTGGGGGTCTTTTTGACCCCCAATCTCTCCATAAATAGTACCTGTCATTACCTATTACTGTCACTGGGGATTACATTCATTGTGACAGCAATAAGTGATCAGATTTTTTTAAAGGGACAATGTTAAAATAAATAAGAAAATTTTTTTTTAAAATGTTAAAGCACTCCTATCCCCACAAGCTCATGCAACAAAGAAAACACATATGAAAGTCGCTCCCGCAAATATAAACGGTGTTCAAATCACAAATGTGAGGGATCACCAGAGTGAGAACAATAATTCTAGCAAAAGACCTCCTCTGTAACTATAATCTAATCTGGTAACCATTAAATTTTTAAAGTGTTATCTATGGAGATTTTTAAGTACCGTAATTTGTCGCCATTCCACAAGTGTGCGCAATTTCAAAGCAGAACAGCGTAACATCTTTCACATAATACCAAAAAATTGGGCTATCTTTAGTTTTGTTTTTTTTTCCCCCAAATAATTGCGTTTGAAAGACTGCTACGACATAAAAAATTGGTAAGGATTGTCATTTTTATTCTCTAGGGTCTCTGCTAAGAAAAAAACACATACACACACACACATTATATATATATATATATATACATATATATATATATATATATGTATGTAATATACATAAAATGTTTGGGGGTTCTAACTTAAATAGGCTAAGGGCCAGTTTACACCAGTTGCAGTTCAGTGCACTTTTTTTCTGCACTAAAAATGCATGCACAGTGTTTTCCATGTATTCTAATGGCTCTAGTTCACAGCATGCAGTCAGTTTCCAATGCAGAATGGGACCGAATATGGACTGCATGGTGTGAACTAGAGCCATTGGAATATATGGAAAACTCTGTGCATATATTTTGTGCAGAAAAAAAGCGCACGGAACTGCATAGCTGGTGTGAACTGGCCCATAGGCATGAAAGAGTTAATATGCTGGCAGAAGTTGTAACACTTCCCACTCTAACTAACGATAAAAAAAATAAAGTTATGGTAGAGGATACATCTTAATGTGATTGTAAAAGTGTTTTTTTTTTTTTTTTTAATAAACATGTTATACTTACCTGTTCCGTGCAATGGTTTTGCACAGAACAGCCCTAAACCTCCTCGTTTTGGGGTTCTCTGCTCCTGGTTTCCCCCCACCTTCCCCACATTCGAGTGCCCCCATAGCAAGCGGCTTGCTATGGAGGCACTTGTGTGGGCTCGAGTGCCAAAGTCAGGCTTTGTAATACACATACACGCATCTTGGTGCTCCCCCCCCAATGGCTTTTGCTGCTGCCTCCCTGACCAGTGAGGAGAGAGCTACTGCTCTCGGGCACAACGCTGTATTAAGATTGGGCTTAGATAAAAGGTGGGGGCTGAATATGTTAGTTTTTTTTTACTAGAATGAAAGCATTTGTTTTGTTTTGGATGGATGAATTTGTTAAGTTAAAATTTCAGTTTAGTTACATTTCTAATGTTAGAATGATTTGATTTTGTATATTTTATTTTTTTCAATTCGATTCACATTTCTCTATCGTTCATGGACAGACACAGCAGCTCTTCTTGACCTTAGGGTTATATCACATATATAAAAACAGCAACATTTGCACAGTACCACCCAGAGGGCAGTCCTGCCAGAACCCCTCACACTGCATCCAGTAGCTTAGTTTTTTTCTGCCTAGCATAGCAGAAGGACCTGGCTCCCGATGGGACCATTTGATCCTGGGAAATTTTTCTGGATTTTTGATTCCTGTGATCTTCAATTAACAGCCGGGCTGGGTGACAGGCTGGATAAAATAGATCCTTGTAGTCTCCCCAGCCTAGCCATTGACTGTGAGCAGGCCCTAGCTACGCGCTAGGTTGGCCACGACATGCCCCATCTATTCCAGGGGCGGCCGGTGAGCTATATGCTCCGGGGCACACATATAACCGGACTACTGCTGTGTGTGTCACAGTGTGCCGTGACCAACAGCCACCCCGTATTGCTCGGGCGATGGGTCGGTCCGTGGAATGCATCCAGAAGTTCCTGCAGGAGGGGTAAGTATGGTTCCACCTGTCTCGGCAGGATGGAGCAGCTGGCCATTCCCTGGGAGGTCGACTAGAGGGTCTCTCACTCTCCCTTCTCACCCTGTCCTTTCCCTCCTCCCCATGCTATGGGCTGCAGTTTGGCTGGGCACATGGGGGTGCAGTGCACGTACCTGGCCGAGGGGCTCTGGGTCCTGGCAGGGGGCTGTGCTGGGTGTTGTGGGTCCGCTCATCCTCTTCCCTTTTTTCTGGGCCACGGTGGGTGTCTGTGCTGTGTGAGCCATGTGGGGAGGCCACCACGCGCTGCGTAGCCATTGTCCTGGGACCGTGGCCATTTTGTGGTAGCCACAGGTAGTTTTTTTTTTCCTTCGGCCATTTTCTAGTAGTTTGGCGACCATTTTCTTAGCGCTCTCAGAGGTTTTTTGCTGATTTGGCCATTTTCTAGTAGCCTCAGGTGGTTTTGCCTCTAGCACTGGTCACTGGGTTTCCTTCTAGAACAGCACGCGTCCACACAGGCACCTCGTGTATGGCACAGGGGAAAGCAGACAGCAGCAAGGTACCTGGGTCAGGGTGGTGAGTCCTACGGGGGGCCCCTCAGTCTGTGCAGCTAGGAGGGTGGACTTTTGTGTGACTTGCCTTAGGTCCCTAAGTGGTGACAGGCGAGTGTGGGTCACCATGGCATCAGAAGCTGGCGCTTCTTCTCCAGACATCCCTGTGATTGCAACTGGTTCCTCTGTACCTGCGGTGCCTATGGACGCTCTGTCGGTGGTCCTGGAGGCCTTTGTTGCCAGGGTGGAAGCGGCGTGTGGGTGCAAGGGGGGGTAAAAAATGCCCCCACGTCTTCTGGGGAAAGCTCTGATTCAGACTCAGGCCCCGCTGTGACTAGCAGCCCCTGTTCTGGTGTATCAGGATGCGGACCAGGACCGTTCGGACAGTGAAGATGACTCTGTGTCTGGGACAGTGCAAGGAAAAGGCTCTTGTAGGGGCACTTATTACAGCAGTGCGGGATACCCTAAAAATGGAGGATACGGCGGAGGGGCATCTACAGAGTTGTCGGTCCCTTTCGGGTCCCATAAGCCGGCCCGCACGCCTAAGTTGTTTCCTTACGTAACTTATTTTGATATGTTTATTTACAAGGAATAGGGAAAACCGCAGTGGGCCTTTTCAGTCCCCAAATGCATGGCGGTGCATTACCCCTTTGAGGAGAGCTTCCTGAAGAAATGGACATCTCCTCCGATTATTGACCCCCCCCCCCCCGTATCCGGGTTATATAAATTGACCACTATTCCGGTGGAAGGGACTCCTGCTTTCAAGGACCCTGACCACAGAAGGGCCGAGGTGGTTGCCCGGTTCATGTTTACTGTGGTGGGGTCAGCATTGCGGCCAGTGTTAGCCACAGCCCTGTTATCGCAGACGCTGACTGAATGGGCTAAATTGTTGCATCGTGAATTGGAGAAGCAACAGGCTTCCCCGGTCTGCGTGGAGCTGGCAGATCAGTTGGTGCAGGACCTTAAGTATGTCTGTGATGCGGCCTTAGATACGGCGCCCTTGCTCTCTAGACCCTCAGTATCGGCAGTAGTGCTACATCGCCAGATTTGGCTGAAATGCTGGTCTACGGACCAGGCATCTAAGGAAGCACTGGCGGATTTGCCCTTCTAGGGAGAGAGGCTATTTGGAGCCTTGCTGGATGACATTATTAAGAATGTTACTGGGGGTAAGAGTACATTGCTCCCAGAGTCCAGGAAAGGTAAGGAGCAACGCCGCTCAGAAGAGGATTTTTCATCCGCCCGGGTCGGCAGGTAAGCGTTTCCCAGTCCGACAAGGTGCCTGCTGAGGGACAAAAGCTTCCCTGGTTTCGCAAGCCAAACAAGCCTGCGAACAAACAAATCTGTTACCACACAAAGGTTTGCCCCCGCTCGACTCTCAGGTGGGGGGTTTGCCTTCGGGAGTTTGCAGCTCGGTGTACCTCCCTGCTTTCGGACCAGTGGGTCTGCGAAACTGGTTTCCTCAGGGAACAAGATCGTTTCTTTCTTGTCCACCAAACAGATTTTTTTGCCCTCCAACCTTCATCTTCTTCCAGCTCACTGGGAGGCCCTGTTTGGGGCAGTACAGGATCTGCTGCTGCGCGGGGTGATAGTACCTGTACCGATGCTGGAAAGGTTTCAGGGATTCAGCGCCAATCTGTTTGTAGTCCCAAAGAAGGAAGGGGTCCACCCGGTCCTGGACCTCAAGGCCCTCAACAGCTTTGTGAAAGTACAAAGGTTCAGGATGGAATCCGTTCGCTCAGTGGTCGCTTCACTCCATCAGGGGGATTTTCTGGCGTCCCTGGACATCAAGGACGCATACTTGCATGTCCCCATATGCATCAAGCATCTGAAGTTTCTGCGATTTGCGTTCAGGGACGTGCACTACCAATTTGTAGCTCTCCCTTTTGGCCTGGCGTTGGCAATGAGGGTTTTCACCAAGGTGCTAGCCCCAATTTTGGCTTTGTTGAGGCAGCAAGGGATCGCAGTCGTGGGTTACCTGGACGACCTCCTTCTGAGGGCAGTTTCCGCCTCAGAATTAAGGGAGGATGTCCGTCGTCCCTAGATTGTCAAATTCGGGTGAGCCAGCTAGTCAGGGATTCCCTGCTCTGGTGGCTAAGGCCGCCGGCCCTTCGGTCCAGGAAGTCGTTCCTTCCTCTTCATTGGACGGTGATCACAACGAACGCCAGCCTGACTGGTTGGGGGGCAGTTTGGGGCGTACAGTCAGCCCAGGGTTAGTGGACCCAGGAGGAATCCCGCCTGCCGATCAATGTACTGGAGCTTCGGCCAATCAGGCGGTGCCTCTCCACATGACAACAGAGGCTGCAGGAGTGTCCAGTTAGGATCCAGTCGGAAAACGTCATGGCGGTGGCGTATGTCAACCATCAAAGGGGAACAAGGAGCTCGGCTGCAGCATCGTAGGTCGCTCACATCATGCCGTGGGCAGAGTGTGCCGACTCTGTCGGCCGTGTACATTCCGGGCATAGAATAAGTCGTCAGATGCTGGACCAAGGGGAATGGTCGCTACATCCGGATGTATTTCGGCTCCTTTGCCTAAGGTGGGGCACGCCAGATGTGGATCTCCTGGCTTCTTGATTCAATCGGAAGGTACATAGGTTTGTGGCTAGGTCAAAGGTTCCCTGGGCGGACGCGGCAGATGCGTTGGTGGCTCCATGGGGGCATTATCAGCTGATTTATGCCTCTCCCTCCCCCCCCCCACTCAAACTTCTACCACGTCTGCTTTCGCAGAGTGGAGGCCGAGGGGGATTCCGGTGATTCTGATTGCCCCAGATTGGCCTTGGCGTCCGTGGTATGCCGACATAGTACTAATGGTGGCGGATGTTCCTTGGCGACTGCCGATACGAGAGGACCTTCTGTCGCAAGGTCCAATATTTCATTCTGCTTTACCGTCACTGGCTTTAACGGCGTGGCTGTTGAAAGCCCGGTGATAAAGGACCGAGGTCTGTCAGATTCAGTAATATCCACTATGTTCAGGGCACAAAAGTCGGGCGGCGTCCGCGTACATATTCACTTTCCAGGATCCTGCTGTTTTTGCAGTGAGGAGTGGATCAGAAACTTGCATTAAGCACCATTAAGGGGCAGGTATCAGCTTTGGTTGTCTTTTTTTCAGCGAACCTTGGCGACTCATTCATTGGTGAGTATGTTTGTTCAGGGGGTTCGACATGTGGCCCCTCCAATTCAGCCACCGCTACCTCTGTGGGATTTGAATCTGGTGCTCTCTGTGCTTCAGAAACTGCCGTTTGAAAAGATTAGGGAGATTCCCTTATTGACACTCTTAGAGCTTGACGCAGCCCTGAAGACGTTTATACGAAATGTACATAGGAGCGCCACCTTGGTCACGTGATCCCATTGCACTTCCGGCATCTCTGGTTGCCGCTATCGCCGGGTGGAACGCGCGCTGCTCACGGAGGTGGCACGCGGCTTTTCAGCACAGCGAACCCCAGACGAGCGATCAGCTCCAGTGCCGGGTGGGCTTCAACTAATGTAAGGGGCCATTTGGCTTTACTTTTATGGTTTTAAATAGTTTTAATAAACTTTAATGCACTATGGAAGCATCTATTGTTTCCTACATCTGACCATACGGGGAGGAGTTTTTTTTTTTACCAACCTGATCAAGCCATCTCATGTGAACAGGCACAATCCTGTATAAGCCTTCATGACTTTATTTTTAACCAAAGAAGTCATATACATCTGGTAAGCAGATCCTTAACTCGTCACTGCAGGGTGTTGTTACCTTTCTTTGGTGAAGGAATTTTTATCATTTGCACATAGACTTTTATACTTCATGGTTGAAGAGTTCAAGGCATCTACCATTGTGGCCACTTCATTGGGACTTTTCTATTTTCATGCTTTGTGTGCACTATATATGTGATTTGGCACTATTGTATTTCACGGCATTGTGGTCAAGTGTATATACAGCAAGGTGTATCGGTTTGGTATACCACATGCATCATTGTGCACATATGTTGTAATAGTATTTTATATTTAGATTTTTCTTTAGCATGTAGCGCCCTCTATTTATTTACATTTTTTTTTTTTATCAAACAGGTTTTATTGAATATACGAAAAGTAACAGACAGTTCCAGAGTAAATTCTGTACATGTAAATTACGAATTATAGTACATAGAAAAGGAGATTATTCAGCAAAGCATTTCAGACTCTCACTCATAACTAGGTGCAACAGGGTTTTTTTTTTGTTTAGTTCGATTAGCCCTATATGGGGTTTTAAAATATACGATCATATACCAAGTCTACCGGCGCTAGTCCAGGGACATCCAACCAAGGTGCACAGAGTTTTTCATATCTCGTGATCTTGCCCCTATGTTGATAAATAAGCTTTAAGCGAAGAGTGTTCCCCATTTATGCAAGCCATTCCTGAACCGTAGGCAGATCAGTGGATTTCCAGTGCCTTAGGATCAGCATACGAGCCTGAAATAGAGCTTGTCCTATAGCCTGCTTCGGGATATCCTCCATCAGGAGACTATCTAGTATCCCCAACAAGCATGGTTTAGGGTCCAAGGGTATCAGGACATGAAAAGTACTATTGAGAGTGTCAATGATTTTCTTCCAATTTAAATGTAACTTGGGGCACCGCCATAGAAGATGAATGAGATCCCCCTGATCTCTGCAGCATCTAGTGCAGGTGGATTCTATGCTAACCCCCGTGCGGGCCAACCTGGCCATTGTGTAGTGTGCCCTAAGGAGTATGTATAGCTGGGATAACCTCTGTGCTACACTCAGAGAGGACAGGGGGTACCGCCTGCAATGCCGCCTCCCACTGCTCCTCCTCGATTGCCCTCACATCCTGTTCCCACTGAGCAGCCGCCTTCAAAGGTGTGTCTCCCAGGAATCAACTTAAAATCATGGTGTAACAACACGATATAAACCCCTTGTGGGTATCCACTTCAAACAAGTAGTTAGAAATAGGTGTGGGGTCTAGTGCCCAAATATCCGTTGCCCTCTGAGCAGCTATCGCATGTTTCAGCTGCCTATAATAGAAGCACATAGAAACTGGCAGCTGAAAGGCCTCCCTAAGTTCCTGGAAGGATCTCAATCTGCCATCTCTAAAAATATGGATCATATGTGACACCCCATATTGTCTCCATTTCGGGCCGTATGGTATTTTCGCTATTTCTTGGTAATGATTGTTCTCCCAAATAGGGCTATGTTTGGTAAACTCAGTCTCCCCCTGAAGTGTCCTGACCTTATTCCAAATCTTCTGCATGAGGAGATAAGTCGGGAATAATTTGTTAGATTTATTATATTTTAGGGCCTCCATCTGCTACTCCACTCTTGGTCGTGAAACAAAGTAGGCAGGCAGAAGAGTCCAACAAGTTCAGTTCCAAATCCTGCCTAGGTCGCACCACCCTTGCGATGTGCTGTAGTTGTGAGGCTAGATAGTATATCCAGGGTTGGTGAGTGAGGAGAGAGGGAGTCTCCGGGCAGTTTGGAATATTGTGACATCATCAAGGGTCAGAGCAAACCGGACTGAGCAGCAGGGGTGTCCAACCTTCTGACCCTCCTGGCCACATTGAAGGAAGAGGAATTGCCTTGAGCCACACATAAAACACACCAACAATAAGGAGAGCTGATAAGCAGAAAAAGTTGGGCAGATTACAAGAAGGCTCTATATATCCTCTTTTATATGCGGACCTGTGTATCTGAGCACCATCTGCTGGTACTATACTGGAAAGGAGGCTCACACACACTGAGGATCCATAGGAGGGATGCGCAGGAACTCCCCACACTATTCCCTGAGTGATTTGTTCCACAACTCTCAATGCTGTTTATCTTACAGCAGTAAGGTAACGATTTAGCACACCTACGGGTGTTACATACACCGAAGATTCACTTGACTTGTCACTGAAAAGTCAAGGAAGATTGTGTATTGCTACTGGATGCTCTTGTAGAACACCATCACTCTGCACTTTGTACTTTACCCACTATATGGACACTTTATACTTTAAGCCATAATAATTTTAGCATTCCATCTATAAGAGAATTATTGATTTATTCATAACTGTATGTGTCAAATCGCACCAATTACCCTCTGGTTAGAACTGTGGATTTTAGCCATTTTTAGATGTATTGCTTGGCACAATCTGAACTGTGACACTTATTGCACTTTACAATTAAAAAAATGTGTTTATTTACACTACATATTTTATATATACTTGTAAAACAGTTTCCTTTGTACATAATTTTATCAAGGAGCGCAACACCAACCTTTTTTGTATACTATATCCAGGGATTGGGGAGAGCTAAACCACCTGCGTCTTTTGGGTGCTGTAGTTGCTCGAGTTTGATTCTAGGAGGTTTCACAAGCTATATGAATGATCTAAAAATTGAATTAGTAATTCTAAACTTCCTCAAAGGGATGACCATTGGGGAGTTGTGCAACACGTAGAGTAATTGGCATATTGATCATCTTTATTAGATTTATCCTTCCCACTGGGGATAATTTCAACCTACTCCATACCTTTACCCGATCGTGACAACGAATTATCAGAGGTGTTAGGTTCAAATTTATATAGTCCAGTGGACACGCTGTAACCTGTATACCTAAATATTTAAGGGATGTGGATACTGGGCTATCCTGTAGAGTCTGTTGGTCCGGGTGGGGCTCATGGTCCAGGAGCAAGAGGGAGGACTTGGTCCAGTTAATAACAAGACCAGAGTATCTCCCGAATTGCCCTATGACTTTCATTGCTTCCGTCAATGAAGTGGATGTATCCCCAAGGAGCAACATAGAGTCATCAGCATACAGTGGGGATCGGAAGTTTGGGCACCCCAGGTAAAAATGTGTATTAATGTGCATAACAAAGCCAAGGAAAGATGGAAAAATCTCCAAATGGCATCAAATTACAGATTAGACATTCTTATAATATGTCAAAAAAAGTTAGATTTTATTTCCATCATTTACACTTTCAAAATTACAGAAAACAAAAAAATGGCGTCTGCAAAAGTTTGGGCACCCTGCAGAATTTATAGCCTGCACTGCCCCCTTTGCAAAGCTGAGACCTGCCTGTGTCATGGATTTTTCTTCATCATCGTCTGGTAAGACCAGGTGAAGTCAATCTCAAAGGTTTTAAATGGCCAGACTCATCTGACCTTGCCCCAACAATCAGCACCATGGGTTCTTCTAAGCAGTTGTCTAGAAAACTGAAACTGAAAATAGTTGACGCTCACAAAGCTGGAGAAGGCTATAAGAAGATAGCAAAGCGTTTTCAGATGTCAATATCCTCTTTTTGGAATGTAATTAAGAAATGGCAGTCATCAGGAACAGTGGAAGTTAAAGCAAGATCTGGAAGACCAAGAAAAATATCAGACAGAACAGCTCACAGGATTGTGAGAAAAGCAATTCAAAACCCACGTTTGACTGCACAATCCCTCCAGAAAGATCTGGCAGATACTGGAGTTGTGGTACACTATTCCACTATAAAGAGATACTTGTACAAATATGGTCTTCATGGAAGAGTCATCAGAAGAAAACCTCTTCTACGTCCTCACCACAAAAATCAGCATTTGAACTTTGCAAATGAACATATAGACAAGCCTGAGGCATTTTGGAAACAAGTTCTGTGGACCGATGAGGTTAAAATAGCACTTTCTGGCCGGAATGAGCAGAGGTACGTTTGGAGAAGAAAGGGCACAGAATTTAATGAAAAGAACCTCTGTCCAACTGTTAAGCATGGGGGTGGATCAATCATGCTTTGGGGTTGTATTGCAGCCAGTGGCACAGGGAACATTTCACGAGTAGAATGAAAAATGGATTCAATAAAATTTCAGCAAGTTTTGGATGGTAACTTGATGCCATCTGTGAAAAAGCTGAAGTTAAAGAGAGGATGGCTTCTACAAATGGATAATGATCCTAAACACACCTCAAAATCCACGGGGGATTACATCAAGAGGTGTAAACTGAAGGTTTTGCCATGGCCTTCACAATCTCCTGACCTCAACATTATTGAAAATCTATGGATAGACCTTAAAAGAGCAGTGCATGACAGACAGCCCAGAAATCTCAAAGAACTGGAACACTTTTGTAAGGAAGAATGGGCAAAAATACCTCAAACAAGAATTGAAAGACTCTTGGCTGGCTACAAAAAGCCTTTTTCAAGCTGTGATACTTGCCAAAGGGGGCAGTACAAGATATTAACTCTGCAGGGTGCCCAAACTTTTGCAGACGCCATTTTTAAGTTTCCTGTAATTTTGAAAGTGTAAATGATGGAAATAAAATCTAACTTTTTTTGACATATAAGAATGTCTAATCTGTAATTTGATGCCATTTGGAGATTTTTCCATCTTTCCTTGGCTTCGTTAAGCACATTAACACACATTTTAACCTGGGGTGCCCAAACTTTTGATCCCCACTGTACATTAGTATATTTTCCTGTCAAGGGGCATCCCTGCCTCGTGCCTCTATGCAGGTTAAATGGTGGCGAAATACCCCCACCCCCCCTTATAGCCGCCAGTGGTGATGAATATAACAGTTGCACCCAGGCAATGAATCTGTCCCCAATTCCAAATTTCCTCATCACTGCCCAAAGGTACTCCCACTCAACGCTGTCAAACGCCTTGTGGGTGTCCAGTGACCGCAGTGCTTGGTCCCCCCTGTTGTCCGCCTGGGATTGGATATTGAGGAAAAGTTTTTGCAGGTTAATCGCAGTCGACTTTTGAGGCATAAACCCTGATTGGTCCGAGTGTATTATAGTGGAGATGACACTATTCAGTCTTATTGCAAGTACTTTGGCTAGAATCTTATCATTTTGTAAAAGGGATATAGGCCGATATGAGCCTGGGTCAAGTGGGTCTTTATTTGGCTTAAGTATTAATACTATATTTGCTCTGGGCATTGATTGAGGGAGGTTGCCCGTCTCTATCGCTGCATTAAATAATAAGTGCGGGAGTATACGTTCTTCATGTTGTTTTGTATACCTCAATGGGGAGGCCATCATCCCCCGGAGCCTTAGAATTGGGGAACAAACTGGTCACTGTCTCCAACTCCCCTAGGGTCAATGGGGCATCTAGCGCTTCCCTGGAGGAGGCTGTTATACTTGGTAGGAGGAATGTATCCAGGTAGTCATTTAAAGAGTCTGTCGAGTATGTTTGCTTGGACTGTAAAGAGGAATAGAATCGTACAAGTTCTGACATAATTTGATCTGGGGAGTTGGTTACCCTGTCTAAGTGAGTACGTAGTGCTCCAATGGAGGGGGACGTTTGATGAGAGTGAGCTATAGTTGCTAACAGGCGACCAGTGTGCTCTCCCTCCTCATAGAATGCCACCCTCTGGAAGAACCTCTTTCTCTCCGCTGCAGAGGCAGTGGTCCTGTACAGCGCATCTTGCGCTGAGAGCCACGCCTCCCTATTAACCTCTGTTGGATTTGCAATAAATGTACTCTCCAGGTCCTCCACGATCTGTTCTATTCCCTCCCTCTGAGCATCTGTCTTTCTTTTAATGGCTTTAAATTTGTTAATAAAAAGGTCCCTCAGAACAGCTTTGAAGGCTTACCAGGTCACGGCCGCAAACTCGTCGGCAGCATGAATATGCCAGAAGTCTGAAATGTGTGATTCCATCTGCTCATGGGAAGGGAAGAGTTTTAACCAAAAAGCATTAATTTTCCACGGAGCCCTGGTTACCCTGGAAGGAGGACGTACCCCCAGAGTCACCACCAACTGGGAGTGATCCGACACACTGTACGATGTGGCCCCCCTCCCCCCACCACCGGAAGATGCTTGTCTAAGAGCGGGTCCGTGTATCCATTGAAGTCCCCGAAGGCGTACAAAATCACCTCCGGGAATCTCACCTGGAAGTTTACCAGAGCTCTGGGCACCTGGCTGTTATATGGGGGGGCACATACACAAAGGCAAGAATACATTTAAGCGTACACAACCTGCACATAAGAAAGACATATTTCCCCCTTGTGTCAATCGCAGAGCCTAGCTCCTCATATGTATCTATGTATCGGCACATTCACACCTCTAGAATATGAAGTGTGAGTGGAGTGATAAGCTCTGCCCACCCATCAGTAGTTGAGACAGGACATTGAGCCAGCCGTGAGATGGGTCTCCTGAAGGGCGCAAATGTCTGGAAGATATTTCCTCATCAAGGATGACACCATGGTCTGCTTTAGGGGGTCTTGTAATCCCCTAATGTTCCAGGACAGTACCGTCAGTCGTCATCTCCGAGTGTCAAAAGGCAAACTTACAGGAGACCCCTGCTTGTGACGCATTTTCCCAAAGTGGCAATGGTGGGGAGCCCTCCCGCCATACTTGTGCCAACCATCAAGCAATAAGTTAGTCCGCATGGTGAGAGAGAAGGCAGTATCTCTACTTTTCTGGCAGTGTACTCCATCCGCTCTGGAACAATTTTGTGTAAAAAAAAAACAACCCTTTACGCACAACGGTGCGTTGAACAGATATGCTTGTCTCATCTGGTGGAGGTTATCAGTCAGCATAGGCTCGACACACTTGAGAGCATAAATTATTTGTAATCCAGGACACTGGTGTGTCGCTAGGGACAACATAACTTTCTGGGACAGCTGGTCCCTCCGACCTACGATAAGGTCATTATCAGCAGCAAAACATTTACTAGAACTCCATGACAAGTGCATTACCAGGAGAAAACTCTTTTCCGAACTTGCGTTGTATGAAAGTAATCATTGTATGTTTCCGGCTTTGCCCTTGTCCAAGTGGGAAATACGGCTTGGCATTCAACTTTCGTCAGACTTATCAATCTTCATCCGCCCAGGTCTCTGGGCTTGGCGAAGCGCATTTTCATTGGCATCTAACCAGTCCAAGGCCTTGGCTGGATGTTCAAAGAAGTGGGCCTGTCTCCGTAAAGTGATGCTGAGTCTTGCGGGATACAACATTGCATAAGGGGCTTGCAACCTCTGCAGGTGTTTTTTAACTTCAGAGAAGCGGGAGCGACTTTTCTGCACCGCGGCGGAGAAGTCAGGGTAAAACGAAACCCTGGTGCCATTATACTGAATGTTCTTTTCCCTAGCCAGTCTTAGGATAATTTCTCTGTCTCTGTAGTTCAGTAGACGTGTCAATATCAGGTGCGGAGGGTGGCCTGGTGGGAGAGGTCTCGTTGGTACTCCGTGAGCCCTCTCCACTGCATATAAATGTGTAAAAGCCTCCTTGCCAAGAAACATCTGTTATCCACTTGTCTATGAATTGCGTAGGGTCCCGGCCCTTTGCCTTCTCTGGCAGTCCGACTATGCCAACGTTATTGTGCCTGAGGCGATTCACAAAATCTTCAGCTCGCAAGTCAGTGGCCCTGGCTAGGCGGGTGGTGGACTGGGCTTCTCTTATCATAGGAAGCTTATCTTCCAATTCACTGATCCTGCTCTCCGCCGCAGTGGCTCTTTCACGTATTTTACGAATGTCCTGTCTAAGCAGGCTAACCTCTTCTTTCAACCCCCCGAAGCGTTCTTGTAGGTTATTCACAGAGGCAGTGCATTTGTTCACAGCTTTCAGAATGGTAGCTAGTGTGGACTGCTCACCCCCCTTCTCCTCCAGGTCTTCCCGCTCCACTACAGTGTCAGGACTGATATCAGTATGTTCCATCATGGCACCAGCTCCCTGCTCTCTCTCCCCCTCCTCCATGTCAGCGTCACTAGGGGCAGAACAATCCTCCACAAGCTGAGGCTCTGCCTGGTCCGACTTCCCAGTCATTTTATGGGCATAGTATCTCACATCCTTGGGGTGAGAACTGGGGCCCTCTCTGGGGTATTTGAGCTGTTTACTCACTGTCTTGCTTCCCATCTGCTCCGCAGGCTTTCTCTGTGGAGGATGGAGCGGCGCCATTTTGGTGATCCATCCTCTGTCCTTCCGCTCTGTTTCCCCGGGTCATCATAACCTCCATTCGAGCAGGGATACCAGCGGGGTGTGGAGGGGATGTTCCCGGGATGAGGCAGTGAAAATCGGGCGCGGTAAAGTGCCGGAAACCGGATCAATGCAGGATTTAGCCGGGAGATCTATGATAAAGCGGCTGCTCACATGCCATGCTGGCCACGCCCCATTTATTTACAGTTTTAATTGATCATTGTGTTCAATCAGGGGAGCAGCTGTACTAATTTAATATTGTTAGAGTTTGGTCACACTGTAGTGTTTCCACTTATTTCCACCAATATTTATTTTAGTTAAATTTTTGGCGCAGAGTTTATCACATACAAGCACGTTATGCCTTCACTTGTGCCCGCCATCCACTGCTGCCTGAATAGGATTAGGGGGAAACAAGGAACATTCAAATGAGTATAAGATCTAATACTGGTAATGGATTGGATATGTCCTGATAAATTCCTATTTTGATATTTGGTACAATTTATGCACAGTAGATCCATTATACTGCATTTAACCCTTTTGGTGCCAGGTCCATAAATCGCTGCATCCAGTGGGATTGAGGGTACAACTGACAGGCCCCACGCACATGCCCCCGCCATGTATTCCAGGCTCTGCTTGCCCATTTGGCAAAAAAACGTAAGTTACACCTAAGCACATAAAATCTACCCCCCCTAAAAAAAAGTTGAGGCCCCCCCCACCCCCACATATACGCACATACAATCGTAAACACAGGCTTTGGGGAGCCTACAAGTGTGTCACACCCATGTTACATATCACTGTGCACACCAGAGTGAGAGCAATAATTCTAGCATAAGGAAGTTTTAAGTTGTTGTACAGGTGAACCCAGACTATAAGCTGCTGGCAAATACAATATGGATAAGATTGTTAACAGCATAAACTTTAAACAAAAATTTGCCACGTTAAAATAAGCAAAAAAAATCCTATAAGTGACACAGTCCTGTGAAGTGTGATCCAATCCAACCCTTGTAAGTCACTCCAAAAAAATGTGAAAGATTTAATATTGAACATATGTCACATGCATATCTTGATAGTGAGAATCCATAAAGGAAGGTGAATCACCCAGGTGTGCCTCCACCATATAATGAGAAATGGCGCTTACCAGAAGGAGTGGACTCTAGGTTATAAGGGTCATAAATGCAGTATGGTGGAATCTCCTTTAAGGCACAAGTCATCAACCCTTTCTCCTTTATAATGGAGCAGGAGACCTCAACATCCTTCCTTAAGTGTCAAATGGGAACACTCACATGGGGAATAGTGGATAGTTCACTGGCAGATCATACTGAAAAGCGGTTAAAAACAAGCATATAAGCAGTAAAAGTCCCAGGAATAAAGCCAATATCCTGGGATCGGTGGGCGTGGTGACGTCACAAGCATGGACTCTCCCCAACACGCTCCGTGAAAGTTTACGTCATCGGGGGCATGCCTTAGAGAGGAGCTTCAGTAATACTGTATCATGTACAAAAACTGTAGCTGCTGACTTTTAATAAACACACACACACCTGTCCAAGCATCCAGTGCTGATCTCAACCGAGACAGTTTTTTCACCTGTCTTTGGTCCTCGGCACCGCCATCTTAAGTGTGGGCAGCTGGTTGTGACTCCTTGTGGCTTCACAGCCAGCTGTCGCTGTGTATGTGCGAGCCGCGTTGTTCTTTGTGAATGGTCCCGCAGACTTCTGGAACTTTTGTCCAGACTGCAGGCAGGCAAGAGGGGAGGAGAACTTCTGCTCGGATTGCCTAGGTGATCCGAGCAAAAGTGGGAGCGTGAAAACCAGGTACCCACCCCTCCTCAAAAACAAATGTGCCAAATATTTCAGAGGAGGAGGAAGAGTGAAACGTTCCCTTTTAGACTTTTTCAACCACTTTAAATGCCTTTAGTGATAGCAACAAACATCAGACATCAGCTATGAGCTTCCATGGTTCTGACTGCGATAATTTCATGACAGGTGAGATGTAAAGGGATACAATGAACTAGCACATGTATCCAATGTAACAATCCCCCAAATACTACTGTACACTGTATATCTCAGACTTCTGAACACTGCATAATATGATCAGATAAGAAAGCATGGATGACCACATACTAGCACATTGAAGAACCAAAAATGGATTATTGAAATAATCTTTGGCTAAAGCCATCACACCCAATCAGATAGGGGCAAGCGTTGACATGTTTCACGCTAGAAGTACTTAATCTTAATATGTTGTATTTCCCTAATTCTTATTACTAGGAGGTTTTTTTTTTCTAATGTGGTCTTTCATCCATGTCAGTGAACTGGTGTAGCAGCTTTTGCTAGCTATAAAATAAACACAGACAGCAGAAACCAGAGTAACATGAAAATCAGCTTCCCCCACCTTATACTTACCGGCTTCTTCAACAAGATCCACACTCTCAGTCCTCACAATTATGTATTAGTGAATGAGAGCTGAGTTATAGGTAGTATTATGTGTACAATGGAGCATTTAAAAAAACATAGTTTGAAATAAATGCACAAGATCCTACTTTATCTGTGCGGGACGTGGTGCTGTTTTGTGCGGCTCTCCGCTCACTTCACTCCAGACTGACAGACATGGGAGCCAATAAGAAGGCCGGTATGCTCACTTCAGCTGTCCCGACGTAGCGGCCGCTCCTGAACTGAGGCCCGCTAGGCATGACTCCAGATCAACTTTCTGTGCAAACATTCTGCAAGTCTGCTGCAAGTTCTGGTTCAGTTATGTTGTACAATAGTCATCCCACCACAGGGGTCACTGTGACTTGCAGAGCTCTTGCTGTAGACTCACCACTGCAACTTTGCTCTTGCTAGAGAATTGCCATGCAAATTTTCTACAACCTGAAAAAGTGTCAACTTGTACTTGTTCTTCAAGTGTTCTGCAAGTGTACACCTTCTCAAGGTAAAATGTGCAGCAAGTTAACAAGACTTACAATTCAACGCTACCACACATTTGTGGCAAATTATCTTTGCTATCTGGGTTGAGCCTATTGGTGCCTATTTAGTGCCCAATTTGTCCTATTGGTGCTTATTTAGTGCCCTGTTTTTCCTATCGGTGCCTATTTAGCACACGGTTTGTCCTATTGGTGCCTATTTAGTGCCTGGTTTGTCCTATTGGTGCCTATTTAGCACCCGGTATGTCCTATTGGTGCCTATCTAGCACCTGGTTTGTCCTATTGGTGCCTATTTAGTGCCCGGTTTGCCTTATTGGTGCCTATTTAGTGCCTGGTTTGTCCTGTTGGTGCCTATTTAGCACCTGGTATGTCCTATTGGTGCCTATCCAGCACCCGGTTTGTCCTATTGGTGCCTATTTAGCCCCCGGTTTGTCCAATTGGTGCGTATTTTGTGCTCAGTTTGTCCCCGAAGGAATCGATCTTCCGCCCAGTTTTCCCACACCCAGTGCACCGTTACACACTGTGAGTGTTTGGCCTGCCTGGGGTGCTGTGCGGCCAGGCTGTGATTGGTTGCCTCCTAGCAGAGAGGAGCACACATCATGTACATCACAATGTCCTATAAACTACACAGACACAGTGACCTGCACATGACAATACTTATGTGTTCTCCATCCAGGAAACTGTTAGGGGAACCCATAAAGGTAATTAAGGTTGGGTTCACATCTGTGCATGTCAGAAAATCATGCATAATCACATGGATTTCCAAACTTGCAAGTAACATTGTGGTGTTGAGGAGACAATATGTCATCTCCTCGCTGCCTGTTTAATCCTGCAAATGCTGCATCACTGTGCCACAACCGCGTGCAGGGAGGTTGCAGCAGGCCTCTTTCATTTAAATTGGTCAGATTCGGTGGCAATACGCCCCGAAAAAATGCAATGGGGTAAAAAAAAATTCTGTGGCAGAAAAATGTGTACATCTCTGTCCAGCTGCCTTTTAAAGCTGGGGTGAGAGGGCAATTGGGCATGGTAATAATGTGCCTCAACTGCCTGTTTTTACCACCATAACCGCTCCTTCCCCACCCCACTGCCAGCCACAAGTGTAAACAAGCCCTTAAGGTGCAAAAACACAGCAGTAGCCTGGCACAATAAAAATACAGCTAAAAACTTCCCAGTGTATTCTGAAATCAATAACTCATTATTAAAGCAAGGTGCGCGTTGCCAGTGCACCTCCCCACAAGTCAGCAAATGAATTCAACATTGTGTATGAATGTCCCAACAGTGGGCACAATAAGCTTATATTTGTCGATCCTGCCATGAAGGTCCATGTCCAGGTGCTTCCTGCTGCAGAGTGGCAACATTTTCTCAATTATAGGCAATATTAATATATTCTTGGGCTCCTGTGTTGTCACCTTGTCCTACGGGCTTACTGATTTTGTATCGAACACATGTGTCAAACACAAGGCTCATGAAATAAATGTGGCCATCCATGCCATTTCAAAGGAAAAGATCCATAAGCTGCACATCATGAAGCAGATCTTTGTGCATGAAGTAAGATGAATGGCAGCCTCAGCCCTGATTCCAGACAGAAAATGCACCCAATGTGTTTCGCTTCACCCCTTGGAGCTTAATTATGGGGAACCAAGCCATTTCATGTGGCTCTTGCATCTCTCCTGCAGCTGTGCCCCCCCCCCCCCTCCATCTTCTCTCCCACCTCGTCTCAGCAGCAGAGAGGAGGACAGAACTGATCCTACAGATCCTGCACCTCTCTGTGGAGTCACAGCACCCCCTCATTTCCACCACCCCTGGTCTCAGCATTCATCAGACTCTTGTCAGCTGACCCTAGTCCTCCTCTGGTCCTCCTCCAGACCCTGCACTTTCTGCTTCCAAACTCTGTCCCCAGCTTTTTCCTGGTAGCAGCACAAGATGGGGGGGGGGGGGGTGCACTGTGATTTAAGGAAGGTTCGGGGACTCTTGACTTTGGATGGTGAGAGAGGACTTTTTGATGTAAAGGGGGGGGGGGGGGGGGGTGCTCTGCTCTGGACATCTGCTTATATTTATTATGAAAATAATACAGTTCTATACCAGTTGAAATGTAGTCTCGCACACCACTGGTATTAACCTTTATTGGAGACTGCTTTGACATAACACTATGGCAGAATCATGTTCTATCTAAAGCAGTCTCCATTAACGTTTCTTGTGGATGATGGTGGGTATGCCCACGGCGATTGAGTCCGCGGGACCCGCGACCGGACTCACGGGGGTCCCGACCAGCATGCGAGCGCGCGGCAAATTTAAAGGGATGTACAGGCACGCCCATTTGCCTGCCCGTGCCATTCTGCCAACGTACATCGGCGTGCGCTGGTCGGGAATCGGTTAAGGTGAAAAACCTTCTTTACTGCAGCAGCGCCCCCGAGCCCCCCTTATACTTACCTGAGCCCCAAAATTCGCACAACGGGAACGAGTACACCAGCTCCAGCCAGTGTCTTGTGTCCTGATTGGATAGATTGATAGCAGCGCAGCCATTGGCTCCCCCTGCTGTCATTCAAATCCAATGACGCAGGCGTTGGGGAGGGGCCAAGTCCTGCATTTGGCATCTATGGACGCCGAATGTTGGACTTGGGAGGGCTCCCACAAGGTAACACCCCGGGACAGCGCTTCTTCTAGGGGGTTATACAGTGCGGGGAGGAGCCGCCGGGGGACCCCAGAAGACGAGGATCGGGGCCACTCTGTGCAAAACAAACTGCACAGTGGAGGTAAATATGATATGTTTGTTATTTAAAGAAAAAAAAAAACAAAGCCTTACAATCACTTTAAAGGTCCGTTCACACAGGGGCAACTCAGATCCGACTTCAGGTCGCCCCTAGTCGCCTCAGGTCGGACAACATTTAAAAATCAATGTAAGTGAATGAGAGCCATCTTAATGCACGTTACTGAAGTCGCTCCAACTTCAGAAAAGATTCCTGTACTACTTCAATCCGACTTGTAGGCGACTGGTACCCATTGATTTCAATGGAGGTCGCCTCCAAGTCGGATCTCCGTCTATACGGAGGCGACTCTGACAGAATTATAAGCTCTCAAGAGGGAACTCCACGCCAAATTTATGAAAAAAAATTGTTGTGGGTTCCCCCTTCGAGAGCATACCAGGCCCTTAGGTCTGGTATGGATTCTAAGGGGAACCCCCCTACGCCGAAAAAAATGGCGTGGGGGTCCCCCCAAATCCATACCAGACCCTTATCCGAGCAGGCTACCCGGCCGGCCAGGAAAGGGGGTGGGGATGAGCGTGCGGCCCCCCTCCTGAGCCGTACCAGGCCGCGTGCCCTCAACATGGGGGGGTGCCTTGGGGAAAGGGGGCCGCACGGCCCCCCCACCCCAAAGCACCTTGTCCCCATGTTGATGAGGACTAGGGCCTCTTCCCGACAACCCTGGCCGTTGGTTGTCGGGGTCTGCGGGTGGGGGGCTTATCGGAATCCAGGAGCCCCCTTTAATAAGGGGGCCCCCGGCCCCCCACCCTATGTGAATGAGTATGGGGTACAACGTACCCCTACCCATTCACCTGCAAAAAGAAATGTAAAAAAAAAACACAACACAGGGTTAAAATAGTTTATTGCACAGCTCCGGGGGTCTTCCGTCTTCGGGGGTCTTCTCGCCGGACTCCTCCGCTATCTTCTGCTAGCTCTTTTGCTAGCGGAGGAGCCCAGCTTTCTTCTTCTTCGCCGCCCTCTTCTTCCGACTTTGGGGGTCAATTTTTTTTCATAAATTTGGCGTGGAGTTTCCCCTTGAGAGCTCATTCTCTGATTGGCCGCGGCAAAACTCGCCTGGCCTGGGGCGACTTAAAGTTGTGTTGTAAGTCTCCCCAAATCGTGTTCAGGTCGTGTCCAAGTTGCCTCCAAAAGTCGTTTTGAAAGTCGTGTTGCCCCTGTGTGAACGGACCCTAAGGCTTTAAACTACTTTAAGTCTTAATTTATTACTAAGATTGGCTTAAAACCCGTCACTTTTCTTCATCTGTATGCTGCTGGGAAGATTTGTCTGCACTTCCTGTCCTATAGACACAATAGATATTTTGAGGAGATATTTCCAGAGTGTCTTAACCTCTTCCTGACCGCGCTATATCCAAATGACAGCTGTAGCATGTCTGGGAGGGTGTCTATTGACGTCCTTCTGTGATCACGCTTTCTGCGTGCCCCCTACAGCGTGCATTGGCAGCGACCTGTAATCGCTAATCACAGATTGGAGTAAAGTGCCAATCACAGTGGCTCTTTACTATGTGATCAGCTTTGTCAAATTAGGATTTGCCGGGAAGCAGCAGTCCTCTCCTCACGCTGACAATGTGTCAGAGGAAAGCCGATAAGCAGCAATCCACACAGGGGACATCTACACTGATAATCAGAGCACTGATCATCACTGTCCTGATTATGAGTGCAGCCCCAACAGTGCCCATCAGTGCTGCCAATCAGTGGCCATGAGTGCTGCCTGTCAGTGCCCATCAGTGCTCTCTGACATTGCGCATTGTGTTGCCTATCAGTGACCATTAATGCCGCCTATCAGTGCCACCTCATTAGTGCTCATCAGTGCAGCCTATTAGTGCCTATCATTGCTGCCTAGCAGTGCCTCCTCATCAGTGCCCATCAGTGCAGCGTCATCAGCGCACATCAGTGAAGAAGAAAAATTACTTATTTACAAAATTGTATAGCAGAAGCTTAGAAAAACGTTTTTTCCCCCAAAAATCTTGCAAATAAATAAAAGAAAACCCAGGGGTTATTACATACCACCAAAAGAAAGCTCTATCTGTCTAAAGAAAAAGATAAAAATTTTGTTTACATGAGCGCGCAATCATCAGTAAAAGTGCGACAGCACTGAAAACTGAAAATTGCCCTGGGCAAGAAGGGGGTGAAAGTGCCCAGTAGGCAATGGTTAAACAGTGGCTGACAGAAAAAATCCAGCACAAAATATGCTTGAAACGGTGCATATTTATGTGCGTGCGTTCGTGTGCATAGGGCATATGCACGTAATTAATATTCTAAAGGCTAGAATATACATCTCTAGTTAACGGGCTGAAATTCTAATTCTGCCCAAAGGCGCTCTTGTATGCGTGTTTATGAGCACATATGCGTAAATTATGCCAGTACACTTCTCTCAATACACAGCTTTGGGCCTTTTTTTTTATGCCCATAAATAAAAATATAAAGGCCACAATGTACACGAATACCATGGCTAATACTAGGCAAAGAGGCAAAAAGTGAAAAATGCTTTAAAAAGTAGCCGATAGCTTAATGGTGATTTTAATTACAGACGGTTGTAGTTTTGGTTCCGAAAGTTGATGTTTACAAAACAATAAAAGTTGATTTCTTTAGTCTTGTAAATAATGAAGTCTTTGTATTTTTGAAAGGGAGGTGACAAAACTAACTGGGATCTGGGATCAGACCAATTATTTGTCAAAATACTTTTTTTCCCACACTCAACTTTAAGTATTCATATTGTAAATAGCCCCTATGTCTTCTCTCCAAGAACAATTTCAGAGGGACTTCCTTCTATGAACCCAAGCTCTAAGTAATGAATAGTTATCACAATGATTAAACAAAAGAATCCGTTTCCTTTGACAATGGTTGGATGCCTATACTCAATACAATACAATTGTAAATCTGGTGAGTGATTCTTCTCCTTGGAAATGGACAACACCCAAGAAGAAGGAGAAACTCAATATATACAGTATGGACAGTCCAGGCAGCTGCTGATAATCTATATCCACTTGAACTCCATAAGGTTTTACCCTCTTCATGACCAGGACATTTTTTGCTATTCGGCTCTGCGCTACTTTACATGGCGATTTTCATGCAATGCAGTACCCACACTAAATTTATATCATTTTTCTTCACACAAATAGAGATTTATTTCGGTGGTATTTGATCACCACTAGGTTTTTTATTTTTTGCAATATAAACAAAAAAATCCCAAAATTAAAAAAAAAATAACACTTTTTTGTAAATCAGTAATTTTTCTACTTTAACCGCTTAAGGACCACCTCCTGCACACATACGTCGGCAGAATGGCACAACTGAGCACAATCACGTACCTGTACGTGGCTCTTTAAGTGCCCAGCTGTGGGTCGGGAGCGAGCCGCCGGTCCTGAGCTCCGTGACCATGGCCGCGGGACCAGCGGACCCGATCGCCGCTGGAGTCCCGCGATCGGGTCACAGAGCTGAAGAACGAGGAGAGGTCTGTGTAAACAAACCTCTCCCCGTGCTTCCTACTGAGCCTGTCACTGATCATCTATTCCCTGTTATAGGGAAAGACGATCAGTGACGTCAGATGCCAAGCCACGCCCCCCTACAGTTAAAAAAAAAACCACACACACATCACACTTAACCCCTCCCCGCCCCTAGTGGTTAACTCCTTCACTGCCAGTGTCATTTACACAGGAATCAGTGCATTTAAATTGCACTGATTGCTGTATAAATGACAATGGTCCCAAAAATGTCCGATGTGTCCGCCATAATGTCGCAGTCACAATAAAAATCGTTGATCGCCGCCATTACTAGTAAAAAACTAATTTATAAAAATGCTATAAAACTATCTCCTATTTTGTAAACACTATAACTTTTGCGCAAACCAATCAATAATCGTTAATTGCGATTTTTTTTTAAACAAAAATATGTAGAATAATATGTATCAGCCTAAACTGAGGAAAAAAAATGTTTTTTTTATATATTTTTGGGGGATATTTATTATAGCAAAAAGTAAAAAATATTGCATTTTTTTCAAAATTGTCGCTTTATTTTTGTTTATAGCGCAAAAAATAAAAACCGCAGAGGTGATCAAATACCACCAAAAGAAAGTTCTATTTGTGGGAAAAAAAGGACGCCAATTTTATTTGGGAGCCACGTCGCACGACTGCGCAATTGTCAGTTAAAGCAACGCAGTCCCGAATCGCAAAAGGGGGCCTGGTCCTTTGGCTGCAAATTGGTCCGGGGCTTGAGTAGTTAATGATATGCACTAATGAGGCTGCACTGATGGACTGTGATGGGGCAGCACTGATGGGCACAAAAATGCAAATAAGTTTATATTGATTGGTTTGTGTGAAAATTATAGTGCCTACAAACTGGGGTATATATACTGGAATTTTTATATTTTTATATTCATAACGTCATTGATCAAAAAGTTATAATGGGAATGCGATAGAGAGGCGGGTAATATGACACTAACTGACATTGGAGGGGAACTGACACTGACATCACCAGTGCCATTAATACAGTGATTAGTGATAAAAATATACACTGACACTGTACTAATGACACTGGCTGGGAACTGGTTAACATCTTGAGGGTTAAATATGTGCCTAACTATTTGTAATGTGTGTAACGTGTCATTCTTTTTACTAATGATCTCTCAGTCTCTCATCCCTGCAAAGCTAGGACTTGCTGACAGGCTCCCAATCACAGTGGGAGCCATCTAGTGGGCACGCATGTGCACGCCCTAAACACAGAGGAAGGCAGCGTACAGTACAGTTACGTTGCTTTGCCTACAGCCACCGCTTGCCTGCAGTACATTGCGGGCAGTGGCAATTGCATATTGAATAGAGGCAATCATCTGCCCCAAGCACAGCTAAGCACATGCTGTGCAAATACATCCCAACATGATCGGCAGCTGCTACCCTTGTCAGCCTGTTATTGCTTTGTAAAGGCAGAGAGGCTCCAACTGTCTGCATCTATATGTACACTCAATCTGCTGGATTCTTGCAGCACCTTGCATTTTTTGCTGTGTGAATGAGGCCATTTTTCTGCACTCCCTTTTTTGTATGTTTTTGTGCATAGGATATGGAAACAAGGCTAAGCGATTCAACTGTGCATGGAAACATAGGAACTGGGGTGCAGGAAAATGGCAGCAGGTGCTGTGGACTGAGGAGTCACACATTTGAAATATTTGTCTGTAGCAGGAGGCAGTTTGTTCACTGAAGGGCTGGAGAAATGTGCAATAATGAGTGTCTGCATGCAACAGTGAAGCATGGTGGAGGTTCCTTGTGAGTTTGGGGCTGCATTTCTGCAAATGGACTTGGAGGTTTGGCCAGGTTGCTTAGGGGTTGTCTTTTCTTCTTCCTACTGATGCAGGGGGATGTAATACCCCCAGTGACCACTGATGAGTGGGGCGTGTTTTACACCCACTGACAGAGACATTTCTACTTCCCACGGATTGGGGGTATTTCTTATGCCGCGTACACACGAGCGGACTGTATGGCGTACTTAGTCCGTCGAAACATATTTTTAGCGGACAATCCGCTCGTGTGTGGGCTTCAGCGGACTTTTTCAACGTGCAGTCCGGCGTACTAAGTATTTCGGTTTTTTCGAAATTCTGTCCGTCGTACTTTGGTTTCAGCGGACAGTACGGTCGTCAGTATGCTAGTTCGACGGACTAAGAATGGCGCATGCCCAGAAAGGATTTACACGGCGGAAGGGTGCTTTGCTGTGTCTTTGACTTCCTATTTCTAGTCCCGTCGTACGTGCTGTACACGTCATCGCGCAAGCTTTCGACGGACTGTTTGTGCATCCGTGTGTGGTCAAGTCCGTTCAGTGGAAAGTACAACGGACTGTCCGTCGGATTGTATGACGAACTAAGTATGCCATACAGTCCGCTCGTGTGTACGCGGCATTACTCCTACTGACCTCCTACTACAGGACCTTTGTGCTCCCACTGACTTCCTATTTTGTGGATTTTTTTTTAACTTCTTCTGATCACAGTCCGGCCCTCAAATAAAATGACAGACAAAGAACAGAATCTTTGTTTACAAATGTGGGATTACCTGGTTTTGTCAGCTTGTATTGCTATCTCCATCGCTCCCAACTGTTCCTGATTTCGAGGGACTGTCCCTGATTTGGAACAATGTCCCTCATTCCTCCTCATTTGTCCCTCATTTTGGTCTGCTCTATATAAAATGCACTTTTTATCTTTTCAAAAAGTATTTTCCAGCGCTAAACCTTTCATCTGATTTTGAAATTGCTGCATTTGTAATTTCCAAAAGCCAATATAAAGGAATAGTAGTGGTAAAAAAAGCACTTGTGAGTTTAACTAATCTTGTTTTTTTGTACAATTCTCCTTTAAGGGGGCGTGGCAAGGGGTGTGCCCTATGCCCTGATACTTTTGCTGATAGGTGTCCCTGATTCCCATTTCAAAAAGCTGGGAGGTATGCTTATGTCCTGCTGGGTAGTAGACATGTACGCGGTCAATAAATTTGTTTAGTTTCCTTCCTTTTCATTTCGTACAAAAATGAATTTGTATTTTGTAATTTGTGTCCGAAATTCAATTTGAATTCATACAAAATATGAATTTTCGTTAGATTCGTAAACTTTCCGTAAAATAACGAAAGTTCATTATGATGAATTTATCATTATGAGGGGTTCCAACCATCCCTGTGCTGTGCTGACGTTCTCTGATTGGTGAACAAAACACCAGTCACGTTTCTGTTGTAATGGAATTTGGATCAGAAATTCCAAAATTCGTTAACGAAATTTCTTATTTCGTATAAAATTCGTAAACGAAGAAATTGCCATATGGTTCCCACCATCCCTGTGCTGAGTTCCCGGAGTGTACACCCGTTGTGCCCATTATGAGGGGTTCCCACCATCCCTGTGCTGTGCTGATTTCCTCTGATTGGTGAACAAAACACCAGTCACAATTCTGTTCATTTGGATCTGAAATTCCTTAAAGTGGAGGGCCACCCTGAAAAAAAAAAATACATTAAAAATTAGAAAAAAATCATTAAAAAAAATGATTTTTTTTTTTTTAACTTACCAGAAATGCCTGTTGCTAGGCAGATCATCCTAATCTGCCTCTTCCTCCTCCGCGGAGATCTTCTTTCTTTTCTCCTCCGTGTGGCGTCTTCTGGGTAATGGGTCGCGCTGTGTTCTGGGAACTGTGTGTCCCAGAACACAGTGCGTCCCATTCACAAGGCGCTGCGTGACTCGTGCATGCGCAGTAGGAAACGGGCAGTGAAGCCGCAAGGCTCCAATGCCTGTTTCCCTTAGCCAAAATGGCGGCGCCGGGACCCGAGACTGAGGGACGGGTCAGCCTCAGGCGGCCGACATCGCGGGCACCCTGGACAGGTAAGTGTGCTTATTAAAAGTCAGCAGCTACAGTGTTTGCAGCTGCTGAATTTTAATTATTTTTTTTTAACCTGGCCCTCCTCTTTAACAAAATTTCGTATTTCTTATACAATTTGTAAGCAAAGAAATTCCCACCATCCCTGTGCTGAGTTCCCAGGTCTGTACACCTGCTGTGTGTCCATTATGAGGGATTCCCACCATCCCTGTGCTGAGTTCCTGGAGTTTTAACTTTTAGGTTTGTTAACTTTTCGTAACAATTACGGATTTTCGTTATGACGAATTTATCATTATGAGGGGTTCCCACCATCCCTGTGCTGTGCTGACTTCCTGGGGTTTTAAATTTTAGGTTTGTTAACTTTTCTGAACAATTACGAAATCTGGCCAGCTCACGCACATATACATCGACAAAGTGGTTAGTTCCAGTGAAACACCGTAACCGTACTTTAAGAGCCACAGCAGGCATGTGCATGCATGCCCGCTGCGTGGCAGGGGACCCAATGCGTGTGGCCGGCAGGCGCGATCACCACTGGCCAGGCCCGTCTTTAATATAGATTGGACCCTGGGCAAAATTTTTCTTGGGGCCCCCCCAAGCAATTTCCCTCTCCGCCTACTCTGAGACATACAATAAATAGCAGCAGTTTTCCGTATCATATCAGGCAGCAATTGTGATTGGTTGCCAGCAGTTACAGCATATCATTACTGCTCACTGATTAGTTTCTAGAGGTTACAGCATATCACCTCCTCACAGCAGGGGAGCATGATATACATAGGAATGCCGCCTTTATTTACATATCAATGCCACCAGCCGCAGCTATTTACTCAGTATTGTCACCACTATTTACATCTGAATGCCGGTTATTTACATGTAAACACAGGGTCTGCAGGTGAGTCATCTGCACACAACAATAGGGAAGAGCTGGGCAGCATTAGTACCAGCACTTCACATTGAGATATTGGGACACAGCACAGGAATAAAACTTCAAGGGACAAGGTTATTTAAACCTGGATAGTTGGCAAGTATGAGGCAGCTGTTTTGGGCCCCACAACAATGACAGGGCCCAGGGCAGCTGCCTCTTTTGCCCTGCCTTAAAGACGGCCCTGCCGCTGGCTACCCGCGATCGTGGGCACAAGAGCCAGAATGGGGATTTGTGTGTGTAAACACACAAATACTCTTTGTGACAGGAGAGAAGAGACAGGTCTGCTTTTCGTAGTAATTAAGAACAGCGATATGTCTCCTCCTTTAGTCAGTCTCATCCCCCACAGCTAGAAACACTCACGAGGGAACACATTTAACCCCTTGATCGCCCCCTATTGTTAGCCCCTTCAGTACCAGTGACATTTTCACAGTAAGTGAATTTTTATAGCTCTGATCGCTGTATAAATTTCAATGGTCCCAACAATGTGTCAAAAGTGTCTGATCTGTCCACCGCAATGTCGCAGTCCCACTAAAAATCGCAGATCACCATCATTATTAGTAAAAAATAAAATAATAATTAAAAAAATGCCATAAATCTTTCCCATAGTTTGTAGATGCTAAAACTTTTGCGCAAACCAATCAATATATCTGTATTTTGATTTTTATTACCAAAAATATATAGAATACATATTGGTTAAAAATGATGAAGTAATTTGTTTTTTACAAACATTTTGGGGGATATTTATTATAGCAAAAACTAAAAAATATTGTTTTTTTTTCAAAATTGTCGTTCTTTTTTTGTTTAAAGCGCAAAAAAAAAAAAACACAGAGATTAACAAATACCACCAAAAGAAAGCTCTATTTGTGAGAAAAAAAAAGATGTCAGTTTTGTTTGGGTACAACGTCGCACAACCGCGCAATTGTCAGTTAAAGCGACGCATTGCCGAATCGCAAAAAATGGCCCGGTCATTAAGGGGGAAAATCTTCCGGACTGAAGTGGTTGAAGCAGGACTAAACCGTCCTATCCTTTACAACCAAGGAAGCAGCCATCTTAGCTTCTGTTTGACCTACGGTTGCCATGAGTTATGACACCAGCCAGCAGTTGAGTGCACAAGTAACACACATTTATAATTCAAGTGGAACTTTACCAATAACAACTTGATAAAAAATAATGTTATTTAGCAAGGAAAATACATTTCACATTAATAATTATGCCACCAACATTAGTGTGTGCTGTAAATTGCATTCATCATTGCTCCTGTTTCCTCTTGCCATTTTCCTGAAGCCCAGAGCCCCTGAACAGCAGTAAATCATAAAGTAGAACTAAACTCATCAATTTAAAGCAGAACTTTATCCATAACAACTTGATAAAAAATGATGTTCTTTAGCAAGGAACATACATTCAACATTAATAATTATGCTACCAAAATTAGCATGTGTTGTAAAATTGCCTCTAGCATTTCTTCCTGTTTCTTCTTGCTGGAAGCCACCATTTTTCTGAAGCCCAGAGCCCCTGAACAGCAGTAAATCATTAAGCAGAACTAAACCCATTGATTTAATGATTTCAGAAAGCAGCTACATTCCTGGAGAGCCAGAATTGCTAACTGTTACATTTGCTTGTGTCCTCAACCTAACTGTCAAACCATCAAATGTCTGGAATCGTAACTGGTCACATACGCAGCACCATGGCAGTTGCAGATCAAACAGAAGCAGCTTCTTTGTCTGTAAAGGATAGGAGGGTTTAATTCCACATTAAGGGCTAGTTTACACTTGTGTCAAAACATGGCTTTAGACAGTCTTTTTTAAAGCTCTCTGAATGCCAGTCAAAGCCCCTGTCGCTAAATAAAATGGTTAGCTTACAGTCCTGTGTACACCTTGTGTTTGCTTTGCTTTGCTTCGGCTGTGCTTCAAAAATTATACCCCATGTCGCTTTAGTGGTGCTTCAAAGCGTCTTCAAGGCCTCCATGACACTATGACAAAGCTTGCTTGAAGCACCTGCAGCTTTTGAGAGGTTTTAATTAAGCTTTAGCTTCACTTTGTTTTGGAGAATTTGCAGGTATGAGATATCCACAAACACACGCAGAGCATCTGTCAAGCTTCAACAAAGCTTCAACAAAGCTTCAAAAGAGCATAACTAAGCCCTTGTACACACGGTCGGAGATTCCGACAACCAAACCCATCGGAGTAATTCCGACGGATTAATTCCGGAAGAGGTCCGGAAATGATGTTGCATACACACGGTCGGCCTAAGTTGTCGGAAAATCCAATTGTACATAACGTGATGACGTTATTTCGTTACGACGGGACTACGTTCAGGCTAGTAGCCAATAGCTTTGGCCTAGGAATATGATCTGTGCATGCGTGGCACCTTGTCCATCAGAGTAGGCTACACATGATTAGAGTATGTCCGATAGGAGCATTTTGTCGGAAAATTTTACTGGCAAGTTGGAAAATTTGGTCCGATGCAGACCGCACACAGTCGCAATATCTGACAAAACGGTCCGATAGGAAACATTCCGACGGAATTTCTGACCGTGTGTACAATGGCTAATACTCCACTGAAGCATCACCAAAGCTTCATCGAAGCACTACCGAAGCTTCATCAAAGCACCACCAAAGCATCAAAAACACATCATATAAGCATGTTGAAGCGGTAGGCACTTTAATGTGTGTTGAAGCCAAAGCAAGTGTAAATGGCTGTCAGAAGACCGGTCTCTACAAATTCAGCAGTGCCTTAAAATGGAGAGCAACTGAGCATGTGCAGGGCCGGGAGAGACAGTGTATTACTGGATTTTAAACAGTATAGACAGACACTTATTTTTTAACATTTCACATATCTATACCTGCAAAAGGGGCCAGCCTGAAGTGATCTTACAGGATCTAATTTTCTAACTAAAGTTCCACTTTAAATTTAAAAAAAGTTACATTCCTGGAATGCCGGGATAGCTAACTGTCACATCTGCTTGTTTCCTCAACCAAACTGTCAAACCATCAAATGGCTGGTGTTATAACTGATCACATGTGCAGCATCTTGGCAGCTGCAGATCAAACAGAATTCGCTTCCTTGGCTGTAAAGAATAGGAGGGCAGACATCCCAACCTGCAAAAATGAATTTCAAGGAGGTGGCGACCCCCCCCCCCCCCCTTGCGCACACACACACACACACACACACTAATTTAACACAACTAGGGATGATCAAATGAAATGAAATCCATATACAGAGGTTTACTACTTCTGAGAGATATTAAAGAAACACTCTAACCACCATAACCACTTAAGTTATTTGAAGTGGTCGTGGTGGTAGGAGTCAGTATCTGCAGTGTTTCTGCCTGAAACAGGTAAGGTGACTCAGAAAGAGAGAGAGAGAAAAGTGAGAGAGAGAAAGGGGGGCTCAGAGAGAGGATGGGCTGAGAAAGAGAGGGTAGTTGAGAGAGAGGGGGGCTGACAGAGATAAAAGGAAGGGGGTTGAGAGAGAGGGAGACTGAAAAAGGGTGGTTGAGAGAGAATGGGTGGTTGAGAGGGGCGGCTGGCAGAGGGAGTGGCGTAGAGAGGGTGGTTGAGAGAGAGAGGGGGGACTGACAGAGAGAGGAGGGACTGACAGAGAGAGGGGGGGCTGACAGAGAGAGGAGGGACTGACAGAGGGAGGGGGGGCTGACAGAGAGAGGAGGGCTGACAGAGAGAGCAGGCTCAGAGAGAGAGTGGCTCAAAGAGAGAGGGGGCTGAGGGAGAGGGAAGGGCTGATAGAGGGGGGCTAGGAGAAAGGGGGGTGACTGAGAGAGAGAGGGGGGCTGAGAGAGAGAGGGTGGTTGAGAGAGAGAGGGGCGAAGAGAGAGGGTGGTTGAGAGAGAGGGGTGTTGAGAGAGAGGGGGGTTGAGAGAAAGGGGGATGAGAGAGAGGGTGGTTGAGATAGAGGGGGGCTGAGAGAGAGCTTGGTTGACATAGAGGGGGGCTGAGAGAGAGCTTAAAATATGGCTACTGTAAATGTTGAATAAACATAGCAATGGGGTCAACCCCCCCAGTATACCCAATAATAAAAACACATACAGACAAAAAATGACAATGTTGTCACAATATGGCGCCAACCACAGGGCCCCACTCATACACACACATGCAGGGGCCAGCTATGAGGGGAATGAAGCTGCTAGCAAGGCAAAAGGGGGCGGTACCTTTCTCTTGAATCTCAGTGATCAATAATTGCTAATTGCGTACAGGGCCGCTGTTAGAAATTATGGGGCCCCGTACAGCTTATGTGACGACGCCCCCTCCGACCCTGCCTTTGACCCCACCCCTGTTCACGCCCCTAACCCTGACTCAAGACAAAATGCAGGTTTGTTGCCATTTACACATGCGTGCGGGGCCAACATGTGCGTTTGCAATTGCGCATAAGCATAAAGAAGCTGGAGCAGTTAACATTTCTTTTTAATTTTATTTTGTTAACAAAATTACATTGTATCTTTAATTTATTTATTTTATTTATTATTATTATTTTTTTTTTTACCCTTCTTTTTTTTGCTTTTGCAAGGGATGAATACCATCCCTCATGATAGCAGGGCCATGACAGGTCCTCTTTATGAAGAGATCTGGGATCTTTTAGACCACATATCTGTCTTCTGGCCTCCAAAGCATGTGATCAAACCAATATTGGTTTGATCAGATATTTGTTCAATGGCTTGTTTCCTCCCACTGGCGTCACTCAGTGGGGGGAACGACATCCATCCCTCTCACTGTGTCCCAGGAACCGAATGCTACTTCTTGCATCCTTCCACTGCCAGTAAAAGTAATCCAGGGGCTTTTTGTGCACTAGGATTACTTTTACTTTGTGCAGACTCACTGGGGCTAAAAAAATGATATCTTAGTCATTGCTACAGTGATGACAGAGAGATATCACCCTTCCAATCCAGCGATGTACTGGTACGTCGCTGGACAGAAAGTGGTTAAAGGGGTTTGTTTTGGGAGGGGGGTAAAACGTAGCTCCACTGCACGTGTTTACTGCTCCCCCAACTGAAGTGTAAAGTAGCAGCTCATCAGCATTACAATCATCACAGACAGCATAGTAAGCAGGGGTTCTATTATGGCTGTTTGCAGACTTTGTTAACTTATGGCTGCACTGTATATAACAGATTGTAACACAGCACAGCCATAACAATGTCAGCAGCCATGTGACACAGAGCCATGCTGCCTGTGAAGACTATTGTAATGCTAATGATAACCTGCTGTGTTGGGAGTCATATTATAAAAAAGGACACAGTATGGATTCTGTGCTTTATTCTTCACTCACTGTGTCCATTACAGCCATGCTCTCCTTTCTGTTCCGTCAGCCTCCTCGCATCTCAGCACCTGAGAATGCCGGGCGGAGAATCAAAGTATCACTCCGCCAGCCGGGACTAATTGGGTAGCAGTCGGTATGATATACATCCGCTCCTGAAAATTAAGAATTAGTCCCTCCTCTGTGCGCACCTGGGCCCCTCTGTTGACCTGATGGGGCCCAGGAACATGGTATAACCCTGATCCATTAAACAAGTAGGAGCGGAGGAGAAGTTTAACAAGCTCGATTTAAAAAAAAATTGAATGCAGCAATGAGCTGAAATGCTGGCTGGGCCCCTCTATCAGCTGATAGGGCCCGGTACAACAGGGCCGGTTGTACTGCCCTATCAGTGGCCCTGATTGCGCAGACTGCATGTTCAAGTATCGGACTTGTGTGATTATAATGTGGAGGAATTGACTCGGCAGGTGGGTCAAGCATGTAGAGCTAAGCTAGGAGTCCGTAGTCTGAGTTGCAGGATGGACCTGTCAGCAAATACTGTGTTTAAAGGACTGCCAGTATACCAGTGTTAAAATAACTATATGAGCATAAGACAATTGAGCTGGATATAAAAGGGAAAACTGGCTGTTAGTATACTATGTATGCTTGTGTGAACTACACAGTTCCTTTTCCTGGTATTACATGTCCAAACAGTGCTTAATGATGGAGTAAGTTCACTAGGTATATACAGGACAGTGAGGGGAGAGATAGATGGAGGTTATAAATATAAGTTGCCCGGAGGCTCTCACCACTCTGGAATCATGACTGCAATGGCCGTATTAGTAGGGACCCGTTCCGCTCAGAGTTAACATGTTGGTATAAGCTGGTATCAGCTGATAGAAAAACGCTGGTGTAGTTCATCAGCGTGTGGCAGTCTGGTGTATAGCGTTCCATTCACAGAACATCCAATCGGAAGTGAGGTGAGGTGGCTACGGAGGCCCGCAGGTGGATGCGAAGCAAGCTCGTCCAGTCATTCCGGCCGGAAGCGATAGTTTGATGTTAACTCGCACACTTACTGGAGCGCATGATGGAATGTGGTGGGTCATGGGGCTGGGTTGGCGTTGCCTATGTCAACGTGTTTTGCACACAACCTTTTAAAGGGACCTATGCCTAACCAGTGTTGATTACTTCAGAATTTCATTTTGTGGCCATGTTTTGGTGACAGATCATATTGTAGTGATTAAAAAAACAGGTAGAAGGTGGAAAAAATTGTTGTTGAAATTGTTGTTGAATTGACTTATTTGCGCCATATTATGACAACGTTGTCATTTTTTTCTGTATGTGTTTTCAGTATTGGGTATACTGGGGAGGTGGTCCCATTGCTATGTTTATTCAACAGTGGCCATATTTTATAATTGTAATCTCAATAAAGGTATTTTCTAAATTCGATATTCCCTGACAGAGAGGATGGCTGAGAGAGAGGGAGGCTAAGAGATAGTGGTTGAAAGAGAGGGTGGCCGAGAGAGGGGTTGAGAGAGAGCGAGAGAGAGGGGGAAGAGAGAGAAAGGGGGTAAGAGAGGAGGGGTGAGAGAGAGAGGGGTGGGACGTGGGTACTCATAGTGTCGGGGCACTTAATGTGGAGTGCATGGCTCGGTCGGCGAGTTGTTGTTGGTAGTGGGCAGTATCGTGTGGCCTCAGGGGTTAGACTGGGCCCTGGGTTTATCCCCCCAGCTCAGGCATAGAACTGGCATTCCCCTGCCACATAGTCCCAAGTCAGATAGAGAAAGAAAAATACAGGTGGGGAAGCAGAGCCCAGACTGGGCTGACAACCTGTTTGGATCAGGCTTGGAGAGGATGGAACCTGAGCGGAGCTGTCCCTGGACACAGTATAGGACAGTGGACAAGTGCCCTTACCTGTGGAGGAGCCGTGCACCCCAAGCGTGTACACTGTCCTCAGCTGTGCAGACTGCTCCCTCCATGGGAACATGGGTGAATGAAGTCTGGGACAGGAGCCTCTCATGGGGCCCCCTACTGGCCCTGGGCCGTCAAGCAGTGCCCGGGTGCCGGTCAGTCTGTCCCTGGATATCTGCACACTGAGTATTATTCCCTATATATAACACTAACTTCTGTACATTGAGTGGCACTCCGTGTACAGATGTCAGTGTTATATATAGGGAATAGTACTCACTAAATGATAGTCCCAATATATAACACTAATCTCTGTACATGGAATGCTAGTACCTCTGACACTGATATCTGTCATAGCTGCACACCAAGTGGCACTCAATGTACAGATATTAGTGTGCACTCAGTGTATACAGAAATCAGGGTTATTAGATATAGGTTAGGGAATAGCACCTGGCGGAAGGGCACTGGGCAGGAACACTGAGCTCAACATTAAAGGAGTGTGACATACTAAACAGCTGGCCTGGCGATCACACACTGACCTGCTGCTGTACTGCACACAGGCTGACAGCTCTGAGACTAGTCCATGCTGTAGTGCACCGTCTCCAGCTCTCTAAGTTCAGCACCGGCTGTCCCCCATGATGGGAATGTGGACTGTGGGCGAGGCTGAGACTGTAAACCCCCCCGGCTGGATTCCCTGGGGAGAGAGGTGGCTAGAGCCATCATCCCCAAGGTTCCATGATCATTCTCTCATCCCAGCCAGCGCCTGAGTCCTTTCCTATAGCTGCATCAAGCGCCGGCAGGTATGGGCAGGAGGGGCGGACTGAGCCTCTTATGGGGGCCCCCTACTGACCCTTGGCCCTTGGGCAGTGGCCAAATGGTCAGTTCGCCCCTGATCATAACAATCACACTGCGCTGCACAGGGTACTCCAGACGACTGCTGCTCTCACTCCCAGGTCAGGGCCCAGACTAGTCCCTCTAGGTGGAGCCGGAGGAGGTGGGTGGAGCCAGTGCAGCACTGACGCGGCCTCACCCTGAGAGTCTCTGTGAGTGTGACATCACTGGTTTCTAGACGCCAGGTGGGGCGGCCTTAGCAACCAGCTCCACTGGTGATCAGTTAGGGTGGCTGCCACTGGCTGTGTGTCCTCTATTTCATTCCGGGACACTGTATTGTCCCAGAATGAAGGTGTAATGGACCTGGGACCTGCAGATATCACACGGCACTTGTGGGTGTCAGGGAGTCACAGCCGAAATGCGGGAGACTCCTGCACCTCGCGGGAGACTTGGGATATCTGGGAGGGTTTTATTCCACTTGAAGGCTGTCAGCAGATCGGCCTCTACAAACTCAGCAGTGACTAGGGATGAGCCGAACACCCCCCGGTTCGGTTCGCACCAGAACTTTCGAACGGACCCCAAATTCGTACGAACGTTAGAACCCCATTGAAGTCTATGGGACTCGAACTTTCGAAATTAAAAGTGCTAATTTTAACTGCTAATATGCAAGATACTGTCCTAAAAAGGGTTTGGGGACCTGGCTCCTGCCCCAGGGGACATGGGTCAATGCCTAAAATGTTTTTAAAAACTGCAGTTTTGGCGGGAACACTGATTTTAATGACGATTAAAGTGAAAAAAAAAAAGTGAAATATTCCTTTAAATATCATGCCTGGGGGGTGTCTATAGTATGCCTGTGAAGTGCCACGTGCTTCCCGTGTTTATAACAGTCCCTGCACAAAATTACATTTAACGGAAATAACGTCATTTAAAACTGCTTGCGGTTTTAATGTTATATCTGGTTCCTGCAATATGGTTGAAAATCATTGAGAAAAATGGCATGGGTAGCCCTCCCTGCCCATTACCAGCCCCTTTGGGTCTTGTACGGATATTAAGGGGAACCCCGTACCCATATTAAAAAAAAGAAATACGTGTGGCCCCCAGGCCCTATATACTCAGAACAGCAGTATACAGGCGGTGCAAACAAGACAGGGACTGTGTAGGTTTGTTGTGTTAAGTAGAATCTGTTTGTAATTTTCAACTGGTACATTTTTAAAGTGTAGCTCCAGTCAAAAAATCGATTTTTAAGCTTTTTGGAAAACATAGGGAAGGGTTATCACCCCTGTATAATTTGTTTTGCCGTCCGTCTTTTTTCATCTCACTTGCTGTTGTCTCCTTCCGTTTGCAAGTAGGAGATGTTTGTAAGTTGGATGTTTGAAAGTAGGGGCCTGCCCTATATGCTCTGCAGAAATGGCGGAACAAGGTGTTGGTTTTGCCACAACATTGTAAGCCCTCAAAGTGACTCTTGGTGGGCGCTGGAGCGCCCTGCTGTGAACAATTATATCAAGAATTGTAATTACATGCCATTGTTGAACAGTGGTAGAAAAATTGACATTTGGTGGTTGTGGTGCTGGTGCCACAACACTATAAGTCCTCACAGTTACTCTGGGTGGGCACAGGAACGGGCCCTCCTGTGAAATATTGTATCAAGAATTGTAATTATATGCCCCTGTTAAACAGGGGCAGAAAAATTGGGCCTTAGGCACTGGTGCTGGTGCCACGACACTGCAACCTCTCCCATATACTCTAGTTTTAGTGCAGGAATGAGCCCTGCTGCAAAGCATTGCATCAAAAATTGTAATTAAACGCCCCTGTTAAACAAGGGCAGAAAAATTGGGCTGGTGGCATCACCCAGAACCAAAAATGTTCTTCCAACATATCAGCGGAGGAGGAAGAGGATAGACAATCAACATAACAGGACAGTCACTCAGCATCAGCATAGGCAGTCTTGAAAGGATGTGATTAGGGATGAGCCGAACACCCCCCGGTTCGGTTCGCACCAGAACTTTCGAACGGACCCCAAATTCGTACGAACGTTAGAACCCCATTGAAGTCTATGGGACTCGAACGTTCGAAATTAAAAGTGCTAATTTTAACAGCTAATATGCAAGATACTGTCCTAAAAAGGGTTTGGGGACCTGGCTCCTGCCCAAGGGGACATGGGTCAATGCAAAATTTTTTTTTAAAAACGGCTGTTTTGCCGGGAGCACTGATTTTAATGACGATTAAAGTGGAAAAAAAGTGAAATATTCCTTTAAATATGGTGCCTGGGGGGTGTCTGTAGTATGCCTGTGAAGTGCCACGTGTTTCCCGTGTTTAGAACAGTCCCTGCACAAAATGACATTTAATGGAAATAACGTCATTTAAAGCTGCTTGCGGTTTTAATGTTATATCTGGTTCCTGCAATATGGTTGAAAATCATTGAGAAAAATGGCATGGGTAGCCCTCCCTGCCCATTACCAGCCCCTTTGGGTCTTATACGCATATTAAGGGCAACCCCGTACCCATATTAAAAAAAGGAAATGCGTGTGGCCCCCAGGCCCTATATACTCAGAACAGCAGTATACGGGCGGTGCAAACAAGACAGGGACTGTGTAGGTTTGTTGTGTTAAGTTGAATCTGTTTGTAATTTTCAACTGGTACATTTTTAAAGTGTAGCTCCAGTCAAAAAAAAATGTTTTAAGCTTTTTGGAAAACATAGGGAAGGGTTATCACCCCTGTATAATTTGTTTTGTCGTCCATCTTTTTTCATCTCACTTGCTGTTGTCTCCTTCCGTTTGCAAGTAGGAGATGTTTGTAAGTTGGATGTTTGAAAGTAGGGGCCTGCCCTATATGCTCTGCAGAAATGGCGGAACAAGGTGTTGGTTTTGCCACAACATTGTAAGCCCTCAAAGTGACTCTTGGTGGGCGCTGGAGCGCCCTGCTGTGAACAATTATATCAAGAATTGTAATTACATGCCATTGTTGAACAGTGGTAGAAAAATTGACATTTGGTGGTTGTGGTGCTGGTGCCACAACACTATAAGTCCTCACAGTTACTCTGGGTGGGCACAGGAACGGGCCCTCCTGTGAAATATTGTATCAAGAATTGTAATTATATGCCCCTGTTAAACAGGGGCAGAAAAATTGGGCCTTAGGCACTGGTGCTGGTGCCACGACACTGCAACCTCTCCCATATACTCTAGTTTTAGTGCAGGAATGAGCCCTGCTGCAAAGCATTGCATCAAAAATTGTAATTAAACCCCCCTGTTAAACAAGGGCAGAAAAATTGGGCTGGTGGCATCACCCAGAACCAAAAATGTTCTTCCAACATATCAGCGGAGGAGGAAGAGGATAGACAATCAACATAACAGGACAGTCACTCAGCATCAGCATAGGCAGTCTTGAAAGGATGTGATTAGGGATGAGCCGAACACCCCCCTGGTTCGGTTCGCACCAGAACTTTCGAACGGACCCCAAATTCGTACGAACGTTAGAACCCCATTGAAGTCTATGGGACTCGAACGTTCGAAATTAAAAGTGCTAATTTTAACAGCTAATATGCAAGATACTGTCCTAAAAAGGGTTTGGGGACCTGGCTCCTGCCCAAGGGGACATGGGTCAATGCAAAAAAAAGTTTTAAAAACGGCTGTTTTGCCGGGAGCACTGATTTTAATGACGATTAAAGTGGAAAAAAAAGTGAAATATTCCTTTAAATATGGTGCCTGGGGGGTGTCTGTAGTATGCCTGTGAAGTGCCACGTGTTTCCCGTGTTTAGAACAGTCCCTGCACAAAATGACATTTAATGGAAATAACGCCATTTAAAGCTGCTTGCGGTTTTAATGTTATATCTGGTTCCTGCAATATGGTTGAAAATCATTGAGAAAAATGGCATGGGTAGCCCTCCCTGCCCATTACCAGCCCCTTTGGGTCTTATACGCATATTAAGGGCAACCCCGTACCCATATTAAAAAAAGGAAATGCGTGTGGCCCCCAGGCCCTATATACTCAGAACAGCAGTATACAGGCGGTGCAAACAAGACAGGGACTGTGTAGGTTTGTTGTGTTAAGTTGAATCTGTTTGTAATTTTCAACTGGTACATTTTTAAAGTGTAGCTCGAGTCAAAAAAAAATGTTTTAAGCTTTTGGAAAACATAGGGAAGGGTTATCACCCCTGTATAATTTGTTTTGTCGTCCATCTTTTTTCATCTCACTTGCTGTTGTCTCCTTCCGTTTGCAAGTAGGAGATGTTTGTAAGTTGGATGTTTGAAAGTAGGGGCCTGCCCTATATGCTCTGCAGAAATGGCGGAACGAGGTGTTGGTTTTGCCACAACATTGTAAGCCCTCAAAGTGACTCTTGGTGGGCGCTGGAGCGCCCTGCTGTGAACGATTATGTCAAGAATTGTAATTACATGCCATTGTTGAACAGTGGTAGAAAAACTGACCTTTGGTGGTTGTGGTGCTGGTGCCACAACACTATAAGTCCTCACAGTTACTCTCGGTGGGCACAGGAACGGGCCCTCCTGTGAAATATTATATCAAGAATTGTAATCACATGTCCCTGTTAAACAGGGGCAGAAAAATTGGGCCTTAGGCGCTGGTGCCACGACACTGCAACCTCTCCCATATACTCTAGTTTTATTGCAGGAATTATCCCTGCTGCAAAGCATTGCATCAAAAATTGTAATTAAATGCCCCTGTTAAACAGGGGCAGAAAAATTGGGATTTAGGCACTGGTGCTGGTGCCACGACACTGCAACCTCTCCCATATACTCTAGTTTTATTGCAGGAATTAGCCCTGCTGCAAAGCATTGCATCAAAAATTGTACTTAAACGCCCGTGTTAAACAGGGGCAGAAAAATTGGGCCTTAGGCACTGGTGCTGGTGCCACGACACTGCAACCTCTCCCATATACTCTTGTTTTATTGCAGGAATTAGCCCAGCTGCAAAGCATTGCATCAAAAATTGTACTTAAACGCCCCTGTTAAACAGGGGCAGAAAAATTGGGCTGATGGCATCACCCAGAAACAGAAATGTTCTTCCAACATATCATCGGAGGAGGACGAGGATAGACAATCAACATAACAGGACAGTCACTCAGCATCAGCATAGGCAGTCTTGAAGGGATGTGATATTTCAAAAAAAATTATTCGGTTACATCAGCTTCAGGTGCTTGGTAGCTGTGGGTGATCCAAGACTGATTCATCTTGATGAAGGTCAGTCGATCAACTGATTCGGTAGACAGCCGCACCCTGTGATCGGTAACAAAGCCACCAGCAGCACTGAAGGTGCGTTCCGAAAGAACGCTGGATGCAGGACAGGCCAGTAGCTCAATTGCATACTGTGCAAGCTCTGGCCAGTGATCCATCCTCAAGACCCAGTAAGCCAGAGGATTTTCGGTGGGAAAGGTGTCCAAGTCTGACCTTGCCCCTAGGTATTCCTGCACCATGTAAATCAGACGCTGGCGATGGTTGCTGGAACCGATCATACCTTGGGGCTGCGGACTAAAAAATTGTCTGAAAAGCATCAGTCAGACGGCCACCTTTTCCACCGCTCCTTCTGACCGATGCCTCAGCAACACGTTGTCCAGGACCAGGAGTTTGTAACCTCCCAGTCTCTGGGAACGTGTTGCACAGACCTTTCTGCAAGGCCTCCCGGAGATGTCTCATCCTCTGCCTTACCCTTGTACCGTGGATCAAGGAGAGTGGCCAGCCAGTAATGGTCCCTCTCCTTGATTCGAAGAATATGAGGATCCTTCCGCAGGCTTTGCAGGATCAGGGAGGCCATGCAGCGTAGGTTAGCTGAGGCATTCGGTCCGGAGTCCTCTGGGTCACTAAGGACAACATGATCGGCAGCTACCTCCTCCCAGCCACGTACAAGTCCACGTGTTTCTTGGGACTGTAAATCATCCCTACAAGACTGCTGCTGCTGATGCTGAGTGCCAGCCTCCACCTCCATGCTGACACAATCATCCTCCTCCTCCTCTTCCTCCTCCTCATCCTCTTCCTGTGTGATGGGTGGCACAGCAGGAACACTGTCTGGATAAAGAGGGCCTTGAGTGGCAAGGAAGTCCTCCTCTTCCTGCCTCTGTTCTGCCTCAAGTGCCCTGTCCATTATTCCACGCAGCGTATGCTCCAAGAGGTGGACAAGAGGTACAGTGTCACTGATGCATGCACTGTCACTGCTCACCATCCTTGTGGCCTCCTCAAACGGTGACAGGACAGTGCATGCATCCCTGATCATGCCCCACTGGCGTGGTGAGAAAAAACCGAGCTCCCCTGACCCTGTCCTGGTGCCGTAGTCGCACAGGTACTCATTGATGGCCCTCTGCTGCGTGTGCAGCCGCTGCAGCATGGCCAACGTTGAGTTCCTCCTGGTGGGCATGTCACATATAAGGCGGTTCTTGGGCAGGTTCAACTCCTTTTGGAGCTCAGCCAGCTGAGCACAGGCATTAAATGATCGGCGGAAATGCACACAGACTTTCCTGGCCTGCTTCAGGACATCCTGTAAGCCGGGGTACCTGCCCAAGAACCGCTGCACCACCAGGTTAAGGACGTGAGCTACACAGGGCACATGGGTCAGTTGTCCCTGTCGGAGGGCGGAGAGGAGGTTGGTGCCAATGTCGCAAACCACCATTCCTGGCTTAAGCTGGCGTGGCGTCAACCACCTCTCGGCCTGCCCCTGCAGAGCTGACAAAACATCCACCCCAGTGTGGCTCCTGTCCCCCAAACAAACCAGCGCAAGCACGGCATGGCATCGTTTTGCCTGCGTACTTGCGTAGCCCCTGGAACGCCTACGGAGCACCACTGGTTCTGAGGACAGAGCACTGGAAGAGGCCATGGAGGAAGAAGAAGAGGAGGGGGTGGAGGAGAGAGGTGTGTCACAACCAATAGTAGCATTTTGGAGGCGTGGTGGCGGAACAACCTCCAACACTACTGCACCTTGTCCTGCATCCTTCCCAGCTGCCAGAAGAGTGACCCAATGGGCCGTGAAAGACAGGTAACGTCCCTGTCCATGCCTGCTGGACCATGAGTCAGCGGTAATATGCACCTTACCGCTGACCGCCCTGTCCAGCGAGGCAAGGACATTGCCTTCCACATGCTGGTAGAGAGCCGGAATCGCCTTCCGTGAGAAAAAGTGGCGTTTGGGGACCTGCCACTGAGGAACCGCACATTGTACAAACTCACGGAAGGGGGCCGAGTCTACCAACTGAAAAGGCAGCAGTTGAAGTGCTAGCAATTTAGCCAAGCTAGCATTCAACCGCTGGGCATGTGGATGGCTGGGAGTGAACTTCTTTCGCCGGTCCAGCAGCTGGGGCAGGGACATTTGCCTGCTATAATCAGACGTGGGTGTACTGCTAGCAGAGTGCCCGGAAGCACTTGGCTGTGACACACCTAATTCTACACCTTCATTCCTCTCAGAGCAGGTTTCAGAGAGGACTGAAGGTCTAGTGGGGTTGGAGATGCCAGCTGATGAGGAGCAAGGAGAGGGCCGCTTTGTTCTTTGGTGTGGGTCTTTGAGGTACGCTTGCCAACGAGCTGCATGGCAGGTCAACATATGTCTGGTCAAGCATGTGGTGCCCAAGCGGCTGATGTTTTGGCCACGCGAGATACGCTTGAGACATATGTTGCAAATAGCAGCGGTGCGATCTGATGCACTCGTCTCAGAAAAGGCACACACCAAAGAAATTTTAGAATAACGTGCAGAGGCAGCGCCCTGCACAGGCGGAGCTCTGTGGTGTGATTCAGTCGGTGTGCTGCCCCTAAGCTGGCCCCCGGAGGGCATCCTGCCTCGTTGGACATGTGCCTCCTCCTCCTCCTCTTCTTCCTCTTCCTCCTCCTCTCTCCTACCCGGCACCCACATGGAGTCAGTGCCCTCATCACCCCCTCCCTCTTCATCGCTGTAGCAAACCTGGCAGTATGCTGCAGCTTGTGGAACATGACTGCCAGATTGCTGTCCTTCTTGAGCATCCCCTCTCTCTGCATTCACGCTACAGCCTTTCTCTAGCTGAGCGTCATCATCAGAGGCTACAAAACACTGGGCATCCTCCTGGAGCATGTACCCAACACTGTGCTCAAAGAGTTCAGGAGACTCCTCAGGAGGACGTGGTGGGTCTAGGGAAGGAGTCACTGATGATGACATTGAGAGGAGGGAAGACGATGCGTTGGCAGCTGCTTTGCTAGTACCCTGAGACTGGGTGAGAGAGGATGAGGAGGATGAAGAGGGCTTGGTCATCCACTCTACCAAGTCGTTGGCATGTTGCGGCTCCACATGTCCAGCTGCCGAAAAGAAGGACAAGCGTGTCCCATGGCCACGTGCTGATGACAATGCACCGCGTCCACGACCAGCACTGTTGTCTCTAGACACAGAGCCTGCTTGCCCTCTTTTATCGGCTCGCGCCTGTCTGCCTCTCCTTGCTGGCCTTCCAGACATGGTAATGGCCTGAAGGGAGTTGGGTAAAAAAGCAGTTGGGTAGTGTATATTGTGCTAGAGGCACACAACACCCACTAACTCCTGCAGATGCCTTTATTATAGAACACCAGAGATAAAGGGGTATATACAGATGTATACTGTGCTGTGCTGGAGGCACACACAACTTCCAATAACTCCTGCAGATGGCAAGTGGGCTCAAATAGAGAAGAGCTATGTAGGTGGATATAGCGGTATGTACTGGGTACAGAGCACGCAGACAGCACGCACAAGCTCCTAACACTTCTGACTGCAAGCTCTATTATAAAAGATAGATCACTAGCTATATAGGTGAGGTGAATATAGCGGTGTATACTGCGGTCAGGGCACGCAGACAACAACCACTACACAACAGCAAGATCGAAAATCGGCCGAAAACGATCGGTGTGTACTGTGTTGAAGGTACACAGAACACCCACTGCTTCAGACGCCAACACACTACACAAGGCCGCCACGCTGGCGGCCTTATATAGTGTGGGGCGTGCACTACACAGCCTGAGCTATGATTGGCCACAGGCATCCTGCCTATGGCCAATCATGGCTCTCCTCGCTGCTGGCGCTGCGATTGGCCAAGCATGCGGGGTCACAGTGCATGCTTGGCCAATCATGAGCCAGCAATGCACTGCGCCATCGCAGTGCATTGTGGGCCGTGAGCGCCACACGAATTTGGCGCGAACGGACCAAAACGTTCGGACTTCGCCGAACGGGCGAACAGCCGATGTTCGAGTCGAACGTATGTTCGACTCGAACACGAAGCTCATCCCTAGATGTGATATTTCAAAAAAATTATTCGGTTACATCAGCTTCAGGTGCTTGGTAGCTGTGGGTGATGCAAGACTGATTTATCTTGATGAAGGTCAGTCGATCAACTGATTCGGTGGACAGGCGCACCCTGTGATCAGTAACAAAGCCACCAGCAGCACTGAAGGTGCGTTCCGAAAGAACGCTGGATGCAGGACAGGCCAGTAGCTCAATTGCATACTGTGCAAGCTCTGGCCAGTGATCCATCCTCAAGACCCAGTAAGCCAGAGGATTTTCGGTGGGAAATGTGTCCAAGTCTGACCTTGCCCCTAGGTATTCCTGCACCATGTAAATCAGACGCTGGCGATGGTTGCTGGAACCGATCATACCTTGGGGCTGCGGACTAAAAAATTGTCTGAAAGCATCGGTCAGACGGCCACCTTCTCCACCGCTCCTTCTGAACGATTCCTCAGCAAAACGTTGTCCAGGACCAGGAGTTTGTAACCTCCCAGTCTCTGGGAACGCGTTGCACAGACCTTTCTGCAAGGCCTCCCGGAGATATCTCATCCTCTGCTCCCTCTGCGATGGCAAGATAAGATCGACAACATTACCCTTGTACCATGGATCAAGGAGAGTGGCCAGCCAGTAATGGTCCCTCTCCTTGATCCGAAGAATACGAGGATGCTTCCGCAGGCTTTGCAGGATCAGGGAGGCCATGCAGCGTAGGTTAGCTGAGGCATTCGGTCCGGAGTTCTCTGGGTCACTAAGGACAACATGATCCGCAGCTACCTCCTTCCAGCCACGTACAAGTCCACAGGTTTCTTGGGACTGTAAATCATCCCTACAAGACTGCTGCCGCTGCTGATGCTGAGTGCCAGCCTCCACCTCCATGCTGACACAATCATCCTCCTCCTCATCCTCTTCCTGTGTGATGGGTGGCACAGCAGGAACATTGTCTGGATAAAGGGGGCCTTGAGAGGCAAGGAAGTCCTCCTCTTCCTGCCTCTGTTCTGCCTCAAGTGCCCTGTCCATTATTCCACGCAGCGTATGCTCCAAGAGGTGGACAAGAGGTACAGTGTCACTGATGCATGCACTGTCACTGCTCACCATCCTTGTGGCCTCCTCAAACGGTGACAGGGCAGTGCATGCATCCCTGATCATGCCCCACTGGCGTGGTGAGAAAAAACCGAGCTCCCCTGACCCTGTCCTGGTGCCGTAGTCGCACAGGTACTCATTGATGGCCCTCTGCTGCGTGTGCAGCTGCTGCAGCATGGCCAACGTTGAGTTCCTCCTGGTGGGCATGTCACATATAAGGCGGTTCTTGGGCAGGTTCAACTCCTTTTGGAGCTCAGCCAGCTGAGCACAGGCATTAAATGATCGGCGGAAATGCACACAGACTTTCCTGGCCTGCTTCAGGACATCCTGTAAGCCCGGGTACCTGCCCAAGAACCGGTGCACCACCAGGTTAAGGATGTGAGGCACACAGGGCACATGGGTCAGTTGTCCCTGTCGGAGGGCGGAGAGGAGGTTGGTGCCATTGTCGCAAACCACCATTCCTGGCTTAAGTGTGGCTCCTGTCCCCCAAACAAACCAGCGCAAGCACGGCATGGCATCGTTTTGCCTGCGTACTTGCGTAGCCCCTGGGACGCCTATGGAGCACCGCTGGTTCTGAGGACAGAGCACTGGAAGAGGCCATGGAGGAAGAAGAAGAGGAGGGGTGGAGGAGAGAGGTGTGTCACAACCAATAGTAGCATTTTGGAGGCGTGGTGGCGGAACAACCTCCAACACTACTGCACCTTGTCCTGCATCCTTCCCAGCTGCCAGAAGAGTGACCCAATGGGCCGTGAAAGACAGGTAACATCCTTGTCCATGCCTGCTGGACCATGAGTCAGCGGTAATATGCGTGGCGTTTAGGGACCTGCCACTGAGGAACCGAACATTGCACAAACTCACGGAAGGGGGTCGAGTCTACCAACTGAAAAGGCAGCAGTTGAAGTGTTAGAAATTTAGCCAAGCTAGCATTCAACCGCTGGGCATGTGGATGGCTGGGAGTGAACTTCTTTCGCCGGTCCAGCAGCTGGGGCGGGGACATTTGCCTGCTATAATCGGACATGGGTGTACTGCTAGCAGAGTGCCCGAAAGCACTTGGCTGTGACACACCTAATTCTACACCTTCATTCCTCTCAGAGCAGGTTTCAGAGAGGACTGAAGGTCTAGTGGGGTTGGAGATCCCCGCTGATGAGGAGCAAGGAGAGGTCCGCTTTGTTCTTTGGTGTGGGTCTTTGAGGTACTTTTGCCAACTAGCTGCATGGCAGGTCAACATATGTCTGGTCAAGCATGTGGTGCCCAAGTGGCTGATGTTTTGGCCACGCGAGATACGCTTGAGACATATGTTGCAAATAGCAGCGGTGCGATCTGATGCACTCATCTCAAAAAAGGGCCACACCAAAGAACTTTTAGAATAACGCGCAGAGGCAGCGCCCTGCACAGGCGGAGCTCTGCGGTGTGATTCAGTCGGTGTGCTGCCCCTAAGCTGGCCCCCGGAGGGCATCCTGCCTCGTTGGACATGTGCCTCCTCCTCTCTCCAAGCAGGCACCCATGTAGAGTCAGTGCCCTCATCATCCCCTCCCTCTTCATCGCTGGAGCAAACCTGGCAGTATGCTGCAGCTTGTGGAACATGACTGCCAGATTGCTGTCCTTCTTGAGCATCCCCTCTCTCTGCGCTCACGCTACTGCCTTCCTCTAGCTGAGTATCATCTTCAGAGCCTAGAAAACACTGGGCATCCTCCTGGAGCATGTACCCAACACTGTGCTCAAAGAGTTCAGGAGACTCCTCAGGAGGACGTGGTGGGTCTAGGGAAGGAGTCACTGATGATGACATTGAGAGGAGGGAAGACGATGCGTTGGCAGCTGCTTTGCTAGTACCCTGAGCCTGGGTGAGAGAGGATGAGGAGGATGAAGAGGGCTTGGTCATCCACTCTACCAAGTCATTGGCATGTTGCGGCTCAACATGTCCAGCTGCTGAAAAGAAGGACAAGCGTGTCCCATGGCCACGTGCTGATGATGACCATGCACCGCGTCCCCGTCCAGCACTGTGGTCTCTAGACACAGAGCCTGCTTGCCCTATTTTATCGGCTCGCGCCTGTCTGCCTCTCCTTGCTGGCCTTCCAGACATGGTAATGGCCTGAAGGGAGATGGGAAAACCAGCAATTGGGTAGTGTATATTGTGCTGGAGGCACACACAACATCCACTAACTCCTGCAGATGGCAGATGGCTCAATTAGAGAAGAGCTATGTAGGTGGATATAACGGTGTATACTGGGTTCAGGGCATGCAGACAGCACGCACAATCTCCTACAACTGACTGCAAGCTCTATTTAAAAAGAGCAAGATAGTTAGATATATAGGTGGATATAGCGGTGTATACTGGGTTCAGAGCACGCAGACATCACACACAATCTCCTACAACTGACTGCAAGCTCTATTTAAAATGAGCAAGATAGCTAGCTATATAGGTGGATGTAGCGGTGTATACTGGGTTCAGAGCACGCAGACAGCACGCACAATCTCCTACAACTGACTGCAAGCTCTATTTAAAACGAGCAAGATAGCTAGCTATATAGGTGGATATAGCGGTGTATACTGGGTTCAGGGCACGCAGACAGCATGCACAATCTCCTACAACTGACTGCAAGCTCTATTAAAAAAGAGCAAGATAGTTAGATATATAGGTGGATATAGCGGTGTATACTGGGTTCAGAGCACGCAGACATCACACACAATCTCCTACAACTGACTGCAAGCTCTATTTAAAATGAGCAAGATAGCTAGCTATATAGGTGGATATAGCGGTGTATACTGGGTTCAGAGCACGCAGACAGTACGCACAATCTCCTACAACTGACTGCAAGCTCTATTTAAAACGAGCAAGATAGCTAGCTATATAGGTGGATATAGCTGTGTATACTGGGTTCAGGGCACGCAGACAGCATGCACAATCTCCTAAAACTGACTGCAAGCTCTATTTAAAAAAGAGCAAGATAGTTAGCTATATAGGTGGATATAGCGGTGTATACTGGGTTCAGAGCATGCAGACAGCATGCACAATCTCCTACAACTGACTGCAAGCTCTATTTAAAAAGAGCAAGATAGTTAGCTATATAGGTGGATATAGCGGTGTATACTGGGTTCAGAGCATGCGGACAGCACGCACAATCTCCTACAACTGACTGCAAGCTCTATTAAAAAAGAGAAATATAGCTAGCTATATAGGTGGATATAGCGGTGTATACTGCGGTCAGGGCACACAGACAACAACCACTACAGAAGAGCAAGAACGCAAAATCGTCCGATAACGATCGGTGTATGCTGTGTTGAAGGTACACAGAACACCCACTAACTCCTACAGACGCCAACACACTACACAAGGCTGCCGCGCTGGCGGCCTTATATAGTGTGGGGCGTGTACTACACAGCCTGAGCTATGATTGGCCACAGGCATCCTGCCTGTGGCCAATCATGGCTCTCCTCGCTGCTGGCGCTGTGATTGGCCAAGCATGCACTGTGACCCAGCATGCTTGGCCAATCATGAGCCAGCAATGCACTGCGATGGCGCAGTGCATTGTGGGCCGTGAGCGCCACACGAATTTGGCGCGAGCAGTCCATAACGTTCGGAATTCGCTGAACGGGCGAACAGCCGATGTTCGAGTCGAACGTATGTTCGACTCAAACACGAAGCTCATCCCTAGCAGTGACTAAACATGGAGAGCAACTGAGCATGTGTAGCGCAGGTGGGGGGGTGACATGTATTACCAGACCCTTATTTTATTTTTAATGTTTCACATAGCTATACCTGCAAAAGGGGTCAGTCTGACGTGATCTAGAGCAGGGCTTCTTTTTCTGACTAAAGTCCCACTTTCAGGGCAGGCCTTGAGTTTAACCACTTCAGCCCCGGACCAATAAATACCTTAAGGACCAGAGGTCTTTTTCCAATTTCGCACTGCGCTGCTTTAACTGGTAATTGCGCGGTCATGCAATATTGCACCCAAACGAAATTTGCGTCCTTTTCTTCCCACAAATAGAGCTTTCTTTTGATGGTATTTGATTGCCTCTGCGATTTTTATTTTTTGCGATATAAATGGAAAAAGAGCGAAAATTTTGAAAAAAAATGATATTTTCTTCTTTTTGTTATAAGAAAAATCGAATAAACTAAATTTTAGTCATACATTGAGGGCAAAATTTATTCAGCCACATGTCTTTAGTAAAAAAAATGTCAATAAGCGTATATTTTTTGGTTTGCGCAAAAGTTATAGCGTCTACAAACTAGAGTACATTTTCTGGAATTTACACAGCTTTTAATTTATGACTGCCTATCTCATTTCTTGAGGTGCTAAAATGGCAGGGCAGTACAAACCCCCCCCAAATGACCCCATTTTGGAAAGTAGACACCCCAAGGAAACTGCTGATGGGTATGTTGAGCCCATTGAATATTTATTTTTTTTGTCCTAAGGGATTGAATAATGACAAAAAAAAAAAAAAATGTACAAAAAGTTGTCACTAAATGATATATTGCTCACACATGCCATGGTTATATGTGGAATTGCACCCCAAAATATATTCCGCTACTTCTCCCGAGTACGGGGATACCACATGTGTGGGACTTTTTGGGAGTCTAGTCGCGCACGGCATCCCGAAAACCAATCACCACCTTCAGGATTTCTAAGGGTGCAAATTTTTGATTTCACCCCTCACTACCTATCACAGTTTCGAAGGCCATAAAAAGCCAAAATAGCACAAAACCCCCCAAAATGACCCCATTTTGGAAAGTAGACACCCCAAGCTATTTACTGAGAGGCATGTTGAGTCCATGGAATATTTTATATTTTGCCACAAGTTGCGGGAATATTACAAACTTTTTTTTTTTTGCACAAAGTTGTCACTAAATGATATATTGCTCACACATGCTATGGGCATATGTGAAATGACACCCCAAAATACATTCTGCTGCTTCTCCTGAGTACAGGGATACCACATGTGTGGGACTTTTTGGGAGCCTAGCCGCGTACGGGACCCCAAAATCCAAGCACCGCCTTCAGGATTTCTAAGGGCATAATTTTTTTATTTTACTCCTCACTACCTATCACTACCTATCACAGTTTTGACGGCCATAAAATGCCAAGATGGCACAAAACCCCCCCAAATGACCCCATTTTGGAAAGTAGACACCCCAAGGAAACTGCTGATGGGTATGTTGAGCCCATTGAATATTTATTTTTTTTGTCCTAAGGGATTGAATAATGACAAAAAAAAAAAAAAATGTACAAAAAGTTGTCACTAAATGATATATTGCTCACACATGCCATGGTTATATGTGGAATTGCACCCCAAAATATATTCCGCTACTTCTCCCGAGTACGGGGATACCACATGTGTGGGACTTTTTGGGAGTCTAGTCGCGCACGGCATCCCGAAAACCAATCACCACCTTCAGGATTTCTAAGGGTGCAAATTTTTGATTTCACCCCTCACTACCTATCACAGTTTCGAAGGCCATAAAAAGCCAAAATAGCACAAAACCCCCCAAAATGACCCCATTTTGGAAAGTAGACACCCCAAGCTATTTACTGAGAGGCATGTTGAGTCCATGGAATATTTTATATTTTGCCACAAGTTGCGGGAATATTACAAACTTTTTTTTTTTTGCACAAAGTTGTCACTAAATGATATATTGCTCACACATGCTATGGGCATATGTGAAATGACACCCCAAAATACATTCTGCTGCTTCTCCTGAGTACAGGGATACCACATGTGTGGGACTTTTTGGGAGCCTAGCCGCGTACGGGACCCCAAAATCCAAGCACCGCCTTCAGGATTTCTAAGGGCATAATTTTTTTATTTTACTCCTCACTACCTATCACTACCTATCACAGTTTTGACGGCCATAAAATGCCAAGATGGCACAAAACCCCCCCAAATGACCCCATTTTGGAAAGTAGACACCCCAAGGAAACTGCTGATGGGTATGTTGAGCCCATTGAATATTTATTTTTTTTGTCCTAAGGGATTGAATAATGACTAAAAAAAAAAAAAATGTACAAAAAGTTGTCACTAAATGATATATTGCTCACACATGCCATGGTTATATGTGGAATTGCACCCCAAAATATATTCCGCTACTTCTCCCGAGTACGGGGATACCACATGTGTGGGACTTTTTGGGAGTCTAGTCGCGCACGGCATCCCGAAAACCAATCACCACCTTCAGGATTTCTAAGGGTGCAAATTTTTGATTTCACCCCTCACTACCTATCACAGTTTCGAAGGCCATAAAAAGCCAAAATAGCACAAAACCCCCCAAAATGACCCCATTTTGGAAAGTAGACACCCCAAGCTATTTACTGAGAGGCATGTTGAGTCCATGGAATATTTTATATTTTGCCACAAGTTGCGGGAATATTACAAACTTTTTTTTTTTTTGCACAAAGTTGTCACTAAATGATATATTGCTCACACATGCTATGGGCATATGTGAAATGACACCCCAAAATACATTCTGCTGCTTCTCCTGAGTACAGGGATACCACATGTGTGGGACTTTTTGGGAGCCTAGCCACGTACGGGACCCCGAAATCCAAGCACCGCCTTCAGGATTTCTAAGGGCATAATTTTTTTATTTTACTCCTCACTACCTATCACTACCTATCACAGTTTTGACGGCCATAAAATGCCAAGATGGCACAAAACCCCCCCAAATGACCCCATTTTGGAAAGTAGACACCCCAAGGAAACTGCTGATGGGTATGTTGAGCCCATTGAATATTTATTTTTTTTGTCCTAAGGGATTGAATAATGACTAAAAAAAAAAAAAAAAAAAAATGTACAAAAAGTTGTCACTAAATGATATATTGCTCACACATGCCATGGTTATATGTGGAATTGCACCCCAAAATATATTCCGCTACTTCTCCCGAGTACGGGGATACCACATGTGTGGGACTTTTTGGGAGTCTAGTCGCGCACGGCATCCCGAAAACCAATCACCACCTTCAGGATTTCTAAGGGTGCAAATTTTTGATTTCACCCCTCACTACCTATCACAGTTTCGAAGGCCATAAAAAGCCAAAATAGCACAAAACCCCCCAAAATGACCCCATTTTGGAAATTAGACACCCCAAGCTATTTGCTGAGAGGCATGTTGAGTCCATGGAATATTTTATATTTTGCCACAAGTTGCGGGAATATTACAAACTTTTTTTTTTTTGCACAAAGTTGTCACTAAATGATATATTGCTCACACATGCTATGGGTATATGTGAAATGACACCCCAAAATACATTCTGCTGCTTCTCCTGAGTACAGGGATACCACATGTGTGGGACTTTTTGGGAGCCTAGCCGCGTACGGGACCCCGAAATCCAAGCACCGCCTTCAGGATTTCTAAGGGCATAATTTTTTTATTTTACTCCTCACTACCTATCACTACCTATCACAGTTTTGACGGCCATAAAATGCCAAGATGGCACAAAACCCCCCCAAATGACCCCATTTTGGAAAGTAGACACCCCAAGCTATTTGCCGAGGGCCATCTTGACACTATTGAATATTTTTTTTTTTTGTCCCAAGGGATTGAATAATGACAAAAAAAAAAAAAAAAATGTACAAAAAGTTGTCACTAAATGATATATTGCTCACACATGCCATGGTTATATGTGGAATTGCACCCCAAAATATATTCAGCTACTTCTCCCGAGTATGGGGATACCACATGTGTGGGACTTTTTGGGAGTCTAGTCGCGTACGGCCCCCCCGAAAACCAATCACCACCTTCAGGATTTCTAAGGGTGCAAAGGCCATAAAATGCCAAAATAGCACAAAACCCCCCCAAATTACCCCATTTTGGAAAGTAGACACCCCAAGCTATTTACTGAGAGTCATGTTGTCTGAACGAAAAAAAAGAGATTGATCGGTGGGTATGCCCACCATTAGATACCTCCCTTCATCCACCCACTTCTAATGATGGACATACATGCACCATTTATATATGCCGAAGCATGGGGGCATCCTCCCGCAAAAAAGTTATGCCGCGTACATATGTTCAAACTTTTCCATGGGCAAGCCCCCTGTCGGAATTTTGACCGTATGTACGCGGCATTGGGAGCAAAATCGCTCCTCCACCCCTTATGCCCCCATGCTTCGGCATATATGCTCTTTTTTAACTGTGGTGGTGAAATCACCGCCTACAGCACTGGAGTCACGGCTTTATGTATCGTGGGAGCAAACGCTGTTGCTGTCAAGATAAATAAATCCGCACTGCAGCTGAATGGCGTACCTGCTAAGCAAATTATGGTTAACGTTAAAACAAAGTAACATTACAGTATAACAGTAAAACCTTACCATACCATACCTGCAAAGCAAATTCCCCAAAAAACTGTAAAAAATAAAACATTTTTTAACACAACCTGTGCCTAAAATATATATATGCCGAAGCATGGGGGCATCCTCCCGCAAAAAAGTTATGCTGCGTACATACGTTCAAACTTTTCCACGGGCAAGCCCTCCGTCGGAATTTTGACCGTATGTACGCGGCATTATGAGCAAAATCGCTCCTCCACCCCTTATGCCCCCATGCTTCGGCATATATGCTCTTTTTTAACTGTGGTGGTGAAATCACCTCCTACAGCACTGGAGTCGCGGCTTTATGTATCGTGGGAGCAAACGCTGTTGCTGTCAAGATAAATAAATCCACGCTGCAGCTGAATGGCGTACCTGAAAACATAAAAAATGGTTAACAATAACACAGTAAACAGTAAAGTATAAAAAATTTGAGAGAAGAGAGAGAGAGAGAGAGAGAGAGAGAGAGAGAGAGAACAATAAAACGACAACTATTTTTGGTTTTTATATTTTATATTTTTTTTGGTTTTTATATTTTATACTTTTTTGGTTTTTTTATTTTACTTTTTTTTTTTTTTTTTATACACTTTTTTTTGAACTGTAAACTGTAACTGTAACGGTTCGGGTCTCTCAAAATGTAATGGCATCTTGGGAGACTCTGTGTTAGTGTGCCTAGGCTGTGAAATGCTGTACCCTACGCTAATACTTCACTAGTTCATGGTAGCGTTCAAAACACTCACCCTGACAAAGACCAGGATTGCCAGGACAGCGTGGACAATAAGAACGGGTGTCACGCCTATATCCGCGCTTGCTACAGACACGACATCTTTTTTGGGGGGCTCGTTGGGTAGGGGTACTCGGGAGGACATAAGAATAATGCCTCTCATGCAGCCGGCTTACTGCATTTGGTTGGGAATGGTGAGGTACAGAACCGTCTGGAAACAGAAGCTCTGTGACAACCTCTCTTTGGAAGAAAAGAAAGGTTAATGTTCCGCCTGAAGTTTTGTATAGCACAAAAGCATTCAGCAAAGCCAATTGAAATAAGTAAGCAGACACTTTTTTGTACCAGCGTCTGGTCTTACGGGAAGTTAGATACGGCGCCAACATCTGGTCATTGAGGTCCACCCCTCCCATATTTTTGTTATATTCGTGGACACAGAGGGGTTTCTCCACAATACCAGTCGCCGTAGAAATTCGGACCGTCGTGTCTGCATGAAGGGAGGTAAGAACGAAAACATTCTTATTATGCCTCCACTTCATAGCGAGCAAATTATTACACCGATAGCAGGCTCTCTCCCCCAGCCTAAGACGGGAATCTACAAGCCGCTGGGGAAAGCCCCGGCGATTAGGTCGCACGGTGCCACATGCTCCAATCTGATTATCAAATAAATGACTAAACAGTGGCACGCTGGTGTAATAGTTGTCCACGTACAAGTGGTACCCCTTTCCGAATAAGGGTGACACCAATTTCCACACTATCTTGCCAGCGCTTCCTATGTAATCAGGGCAGTTCTCCGGCTCTACGTAACTATCTTTACCCTCATAAACCATAAAGCTCCATGCATAGCCTGTGGCCCTGTCACAGCACTTATAGAGCTTGACCCCGTACCTGGTACGCTTGTTGGGAATGTACTGTTTGAATGACAAGCGACCAGTAAACTTAACCAGGGACTCATCAACGCAGACAACTTTTTGGGGAGTAAACAAGTCTGCAAAACGTTGGTTGAAGTGGTTTATGAGGGGCCGAATTTTGTAGAGCCGATCGTATTCAGGGTCTCCACGTGGACGACAAAGTTCATTGTCACTGAAGTGCAAGAACCGCAAGATCTGCTCGTATCGTTTCCTGGACATGGAGTTAGAGAACACGGGCATGTGGTCAGCCGGATGCGTGGACCAATAAGCCCGCATCCGCATAAATTTATGTGTGCCCATGTTGAGGGAAAGGCCCAAAAACGTCTTAAATTCGGAAACCGTAACTGGTTTCCAATCTCTGGCAAGAGACGGCAACTGGGGATTAGCGGCGATGCGTTGACCAGCATATAAATTGGTTTGGTCCACAATAGATCTATAGAGATCTTCCGTGAGATACAGAGAATAAAAATCGAGTGGCGTAAAATCATCTGTATCCACCTGAATACCGGGTTGGGCAGTGAATGGGGGAAGTACGGGTTCTGCAGAAGTGGTGGGCACCCAATTGGGATAGGCGAATTCTGCAGGAAGGGCACTATGGGTACGACGGGCCTGTCTTTGTCTTCTTCTTCTTGGTGGCAGCGGGACACTACTTGTGCTTGCCACCTCGCCAGCTTGAACTGCACTTATGGGACTCGCCACGTCACCACGTGATACTGCAGTGCTGGATGTACGTCCAGGGTGTACTAGGCCGCTGGTGCTTGCCAGTTCACCAAAAGGATGAGCGGCGCTAGTACTGGCTCTATACTCCATACGAGGGACTTGCGGTTCCTGCACCTCAACAACATCAGAAAATCGGGGTCGGGTACGCCTGACAATAGCAGGGACCTCTTCTTCGTCGTCAGAGCTATCTGACATGGAGGCGCTGTCCTCTACAGGTTCGTATTCTGAGCCTGAATCTGACAGATCAGTGTCTTCCTCTTCACTATCTGTCATGCTCAGAAACGTGTAGGCCTCTTCACTAGTGTACCTTCGCTTTGCCATTTTGGGCTCTAAATTTAGGGGTACAGTAGTGAGACTCACAGGTAAAAAAGCACCTAGCCTGTCAGCGACTGTATAAAAACGCTACCAAAAAAACTGCTAGCGATCGCAGGGATCAGGCCTGACTCTGCGAACGCTGCAGTTATGTGTGTTGTGTTTTGTAAGTGACAGTGATCGATCGATACTGCACTTGGGTGGGCTGGGCTGGGCTGGGCAGAGGGGCAAAACGCAGGTGCTAGCAGGTATCTGGATTGATCCTGCTAACAATGCGTTTTTTTAGAACCCTAAATTGCTGGGCACGCTAGTATAGATCTGATCAGATCAGATATTGATCTGTTTGGATACTATACCACTAAGGGAGGTGTATGCTTTGCGCGTGGGTGTTAGCGGTGCTGGCACTAACCTAGCACTGCCTGGGGCGACGCAGACCCTTTCTGACCCTAAAACCAAATTTATATCACCCGCCGGGTGATCAGGGGGTTAACTAAGGGCAATCAGGGGTTAAAACCTTTATTGGGTATTTATATGGGGGTACCTAAATAACTAAATAACTAACTGGCTAACCAGCGTCACCAGTGACACTTATGCAGCGATCGCTGGTGAAAGGGTTAACTCTAGGGGCAATCAAAGGGTTAAAACCTTTATTAGGTTATATATCGGGGTACCTAACGGTATAAAAACCTGGCGTTGAACCTAGAAAAAAACTAGCTTCCTAGCGGGACCAGTGACACTATTGCAGCGATCAGAAAAACGATCGCTTAGTGACACTGGTAAAAGAGGGTGAAAGGGTTAACTGGGAGGGCAATCAAGGGGTTAAACCTTTATTAGGGGGGGGTAGGGGGCTACCCTGGACCTAAAGGGGCCTAACACTAGCTGCCCTGACACTTTTTACAGTCACAACTGACACTAAATGTAGTGATCAATAAATAAATGAACACTGCATTAGTGACACTGTGACTGGGGGGGGGCGGGGGGGTGATCGGGGGGTGACTGGGGTGAAATGTGTGCCTGTGTGTACCTATGTGTCAGTGGACTGTTGGTGCACTTACTTGAAGGTCTTCACTCCTTGCTGTCCGGTTCAAAAAGACCGCCACGAGGAGTGTGACATCACTTCCTCCTCCTGTGTTTACATTTTCACAGGGGAGGAAGTTCGTCACTGGCCAGGAGCGATCGAGAGGCGATGGGCGGAAACCAGCGGCCATCCCCTCATCGCCGATCGCTCCGGCACCGAAAGGGACCGCCGTATCTAGCGGGAGGGGGTCCGATCGGACCCCCCACCCGCTAGAAGGCATTCACGTACATTTACGTGATTGTGCCTGCCTGTGCCATTGTGTTGACGTACATTGGCAATACGGCGGTCCCGAAGTGGTTAAAGTGGAACTAAACCCTCCTATCCTTTACAGCCATCTTGGCCTCTGTTTGATCTGCAACTGCCATGATGTTGCACATGTGATCAGTTATGACACCAGACATTGGATGGTTTGATAGTTAGGTTGAGGACACAAGCAGATGTGACAGTTAGCATTCCTGGCATGCCTGGAATATGACAGTTTTTTTAAACTGTTAGATGGATAAGTTTAGTTCCGAATTAACTGCTTTTGTAAACCGCCAAATGGTTGGATTTAGTTGTGTTTTAGACCCCATGCACACTATTAGATTTGAAAGGGCCTGCCTGATTGCATACAAATTGAAACTCTAGAGGTTTGACCTCATATTATATGGTTTTGGTAAATCTGAAGACAAAAATCTGCAGAAAATCGAATGCCCTGTACACACAGTCGGACTGTCCAATGGAAAATGTGCGATCGGATCGTGTTGTCGGAAAATCCGATCGTATGTGGGCTCCATCCGACTTTCCGAAACACAAAGTTTGAGAGCAGGATCTAAAATTTTCCGACAACAAAATCCAATTGTTTAAATTCCGATTGTGTGTAGACAATTCCGATGGACAAAGTGGCACGCATGCTCAGAATAAATTAAGAGACCACAGCTATTGGCCCGTTTATAGTCCTGACGTATGCGTTGTACGTCACCTCGTTAAGAAAGCTTGGATTTTCCGACATCTTTGCCCGACTGTGTGTATGCAAGACAAGTTTGGCACAAAATCCGTTGGATTTTGTTGTCGGAATGTCCGACCGTATGTACAAGGCATAATAGTGAGTATGGGGCCCTTTGCCTGTAGTCTTCCAGCATTCTAATTCCAACTGTCTAGAGGTGAATTCCTCTCACTTTGATGAAAATTCTTCTTGCTTCCTATCCTCCAGTGTCTCTGCAAGAAGGGACGTAAGGAGAAATCTCCCCAACTGACAATAAGGATAAAATGTTTGGCTGGACATGCACAATAACACACATGAATCTATATGAGTACTGGACGATTGTTTCCAAATGTTGAGCGGAACTTGCACATTGAACGTTTATGATGAAATGTGAGGCCAGCATAGCTCAGTCGCAGCAGAGCCTTCCATGGAGCACAGCGCCCCTACAGGCGTCACACATATCTGACCCGCAGTCACCGACGGCTGAAATCCGGGCCCTCAGCCTCGTTGTGGAGGCGTGACGTCAGACCTATTTAAACCAGACGCGTTCTTTGTCCGCGGTCATTTTGTTGCGCAGCGGCTCGTGAGGGGTGAGCGAAGAAGGTAAGTTGGCGGAATGTTAGGCCTCGGGCGTAGTTAGGCGGTAGCTACAACGAGTGTTGTACGGGGAAAGGCAGCGGCCATTTCAGGAGCACGTAGTGGTGTTTCCTTTAGATATGGCGGAAGTCGGTGAGGCCGGGCCGCGGGGAGTGAAGCGTGCGGGGGCGGGTGGCACGTAGCGGTGGGTTGTGTGTAGGCCGCTCCTGGTGCGGTATGTATTATGAGGCTATAGTCTGTGAGGAGAGGATGGCAGGCCGCGTGCTCCGCGCTTCTTCCTCCGCCGCCATTTTGTGTGTGGGCTGGGAGGCTCCCTGTGCGGACACAATGGCCGCTGCCTGTGAGGGCCATGCTACACCCAGGAAGCGGACATAGTTATCGGGCGGACTGGCATTACTTTGTGTTCTGGGGGATCATTCGTGTTCCTGATATTAGTCCCCGTTGTTCTGTCCACGGGGTGATGTGCACGGAGGTCGGTGGGAATGTACAGAGCTCCGGTAGTCGGAGGGTCCCACAGGCCCCGATCTGACCTGATTTGGGGACCGTGCTCGCTGGGAAAGTCCTCCTCTCCCATTCACCTGTTCTGTGTAATGGGGGGGAGGGGGGTACTTTTTAATCTTGGAAGTTATTTGGATGAGGCCCGGTTCACATCGTGATTTTATCATTTTGTGGAACAATTTGCACGTGATGGTCACATGCCCAGTCCTTATATTTGCCTCTGGTCTATGGCCTGAAAAGAAGCTCCTTAAAGCGGAGATCCACCCTAAAGTGGACCTTCCGGCATAGCTATCTGCAGAAAGGGGCTGCCCTTTTCCGAAGGTCCCCCCCCCCTGCCTGCTGGGAAACACGCGGATCCCAGAGGCAGCGGGACCATCCTTATTGCGCGACTCGTGCAGTAGGGAACCGGGAAATGAAGCCGAAAGGCTCCACTTCCTGATTCCTATACCCAAGATGGCGGCGGCAGCACCCGAGAGACGATCGAGAGATCAGCTTCGGGTGCCGACATCGCGGGCGCGCTGGGCGGGTAAGTGTCCTTATTGTAAAAGTCAGCAGCTGCAGTATTTGTAGCTGCTGGCTTTTTTAAAAAAAAAAAAAAAACGGCGGAACTCCCGGCGGACTCCCGCTTTAATGTGAGAACCACTTTCCATCCGGTCCAGTTCAGACACGTCTCTACTACTAAAAGTTATGATTTTGTTAGAAAATTACTCAGAATTCCCAAGCATTATAAATTTTTGTTTTTTGGAGACCCTAGGGAATAAAATGGTGGTTGCAACTTTTTGTTGCATGTTTTTTCTGCAGCAATTTTTTTCAATATATTTTTTATTTTTTGGGAAAGTTTCATGAATTAAACAAAGAACGAAAGTTATCTCAATTCTTTTGTATAATGTGGAAGATATTCCGAGTAAATATCGAAGGTGTCACGTGTGGAAATTGTGTACTCATGGATTGGTGCCAAGCTTCAGTACTCAAATCTCCATAGGAGATGCTTTAACAGTGTGTGGGTTTTTTTTTTTTGCATGTTTAGAGTTAAGGCCCTGATATAGAATTATTTCTCTCACCTATGTGGTTTGAATGCAGTTTTACATATGCAGGCGTGACGTATGTATGCGTTCACATCTGCGTTGGGTGACCGCGCCACTTTAATTTTTGTTTTACATTTTCCCTTAAATTTCTTTTTTTTTTTTTTTTATTCCTATTACAAAAGGAATAGTGCGTGATAGGTCCTCTTTGGAGATCTGGGGTCTATAAGACCCCACATCTCTCATACGTGCCTTTGATTAAAAACAAAACCCAGGCCTATCTCTGCTTCCCAGCTGAGTATATGGCAGTATTTACAACTGCCAGATGTGATGTCATAGCGTCACACCCAGGCCTCCGAGTCATAGATATGACTGCAGGGACCATCTGTTCCTTGGAAATCTCTATAGTCAACTTGCGGCGCCGGTGGATTGCTTCCCCGGCTCGCGGATCGCACGGGTGAGCCAGTAGAAGCACTGGGTGGAGGGAGAGAATCTGGTGCTGCAGTGTTGAATACAAGCTATGATGAACATATGGCATTGATCAGGTTTGAGCTGATAGAGCCTATTTGTCCTCTAAGAAGTTCTGAGCTTTATTAACACTGCATGCAGTGTACTTTGCTAATACTGCTGTATGCCCTCCCAATGGAAAGTGGGTAAAAAGATGTAATTTGCCGCTTGATTGTTGTGCAGCAACCATGGCAGAATTGCATGGCATTTGGATTGCCATCAAGGAATAGATACCCAAATGCGTTAGGAAAGCAATTGCCATGCAATCTGGAATCGTAGGCAGGATTTCAGCCATTTTGCCTGCTATTACAAAGCCTAAGGCCCCATTCACATGTGTGTTCTGAAAACGCATGAAAAAATGTACAGCTCGCTTGTGTACGAAACGTATTTTCTTATGCCATTAAATTGCATACCAAAACTCAGCAGAATGCTCCATGTTCTACTTTGGAAGGCCTAGGGCAGCTCATTCAAGTGAATGGCTCTATGGTGTTGCGTAGCTGAGGTCTCCGTTGATGGTAAAGGTTCACATGTTTCTTAATGTTCCCTCCCCCTAGTTCCTCTACCTTATCCTTCCTACTCTGTATAAAAAGACCAGAGTACTTATTTTTAGTCTTGTCACTTGATCGGCAGCTCCAGTTCTCCTTTGACAGTGAGTGGGGGAGAGGAGGAAGTCATGGGAGGCTGTGAGTGGTGTTTCTAGAGTTTGTAGTCAATTGGCTCCTGCTGATGCCTCCATATTCAGTGAGGGGGCAGAGTACAGCACAGCTCTGGATCAAGACAAGCCTGTTCTTTTCCTTTTAATATAGAAAAAGCATTCAGGTAAACCCTTGCATATATACCCAGTGACGTGAACAGCCTCAGATGCACAGGGATGAAACAAACCTCCCTGCATATGTTTTACGTGTATATCTGCTGTCTTGAGCTTTATATATGGTTTAGAAAGTTCAGTTTGTTAGATTTTCTTTTTGTTTAGCACTGCAGTGGAGCCTGGGCATACAGCCGAGACAGCTGATTGGAGAATAGGCACACACCCCCTCTCCTAGTAGGCAGAGACTTTCAGAGCTGATTGCTGAATAGTTCAGGGCTCTGTATCTCCTTACAGCGTCCTCCCCAACACAACTCAGGCTGCTTTTAGTGTAAGTGACAGAACTTGTCATGTTAGGCTGATAACAGAACGGAGCAGAAGAAAGCAACAGTACATAGGGCTTTGACGAGAAATAAAACACTGCAGATATATGCGCCCAGCTCAAATTTTATGAATTGGGTTTACAATCACTCCTACTCAATGCAGCACGTTGGGAATCGCTGTGGTGTTTTGACCTGCAATGACACACGTTGCACTGTATAATAAAGCAGTCTTGCTGCATTTTTAAATGATGCATATAACAATTGTTTCCCGTGTGTGATTGATGGTGCATTTGGTGTGAATGAGCCCTAAAGTTTAGCCAGTGCCATGTCTGAGCCCTTTTTTCCCCTGACCTAAGGTGTCGGCTTTAATTTTATCCGGTTATAGGGCACATAGGTCTGCTGTAACATGTTACAACACAGATCCATGCACTAACTTGGGATGCACCCCAAAACGAGAACTCTTATTGGTTTGCACTAGGATGTACATTGTGTACTGTAGTGTAGTTGTGTTCTGTGCGTTAGTGCTATTCATAATGAATGACAATGCAGCACATCCAGAAAAGTACTGGCACATTTAGGTTTGGCGTTTTAAATGTAGTTGGCAAACATGAATTGTGCTGGATGTTTAAAGGTTCACAAATGCATATTGGTCAGAGGTGGCTATATGACCATGCTGACCCATGGGAATTGCTTTGTCAGCGCTGACCAGCAAGTGCTTGCATGATATGCTGTGATGCAGCCTCTAGCAATGTGTAGTGATCAATGGAAGGCGAAGGTCGTGTATGTGGAACATGACTGGTGGGTGGGGCAGAGTTCACTTGTCGTGAAATTGCTGAATTGGGTTGTATAATGTTGTTACTCCAATTTCAGATCAAATGACAATGTTGGAAGCAGACCGCCCTGGAAAACTGTTCATTGGGGGCTTGAACACAGAGACTACAGAGAAGGCTTTGGAAGCAGTATTTGGCAAATATGGACGTATAGTAGAAGGTGAGAAATTCGTGTTGCCGTGTTGAATACAAGCTATGATGAACATATGGCATTGATCAGGTTTGAGCTGATAGCGCCTATTTGTCCTCTAAGAAGTTCTGAGCTTTTTTAACACTGCGTGTGTGGTTTACTTTGCTAGTAATGCGGGTTACTGAAGTGGCACTATTTACATTTTTGTTTTTTTCTCTTTGCAGTACTTTTAATGAAAGATCGTGAGACAAACAAATCCAGAGGGTTTGCCTTTGTCACATTTGAGAGTCCTGCAGATGCCAAGGATGCTGCAAGAGAATTGAATGGAAAGGTGGGTTGCATGTTTAGAACATTAGATATGATAGTATGAAAGAAGGGGAAATGGATTTGGCGCTATACCCTTGATTTAAATATTAATAAAATGAAACAAATTGTGAAAAAAAATTATATAAAAAATTATCAGCACGCTGGTAAATAATGAACTAATCTTATGAACTATAAAACTTATAACACTGAAATCCGACAATATCATATGGGAAGCCCAAAAGGGCCGTGCTTGTTCTGAGTGCTTAGATCACTCTAGGTGCCCTATATCAAGTGCTTAATGTACTAGTGTCACTAGAAAAAATTCCATAAAAATGTATGTGAATGCAATAATAAAGTGCAAACCTAACCACGTAATATAAAGATAAATAAACTTGCAATTGCAAAGAAATAAAGACAAAATAGAAATACAAGTTAAAAAAATCCAAGTAAATTTTTTTTAAATGTGAATATAAATAAAAATAAAAATTTCAGTCAGTGAAAGTCCCACACTTATAAAAAAGCCAATGTGATATGTGCCAAAAAAATAAGTAACAGGTGAACCACAATGAATAATGGTGAAAATCTTCTGTGATTATCTTAAAAAAATATACAACTGCTACTCCCAGTGCACAGTGAATAATAATGTGATTGCTCTCACCAGAGCTCTTACCCCAACAGGGGTGGATCAGCCTCCACAGTATAAGCCACTGTGCTGCTCTCTGGCAAGTTTGATGTTGTCCTGGGAGATGCCTGCTCTTCCACTTGTATTGCGTGCCACGTTATGTCTGTTCATTTGAGGCCACCTCACACGCTTGAGGTGGCCTCAAATGAACAGACATAACGTGGCACGCAATACAAGTGGAAGAGCAGGCATCTCCCAGGACAACATCAAACTTGCCAGAGAGCAGCACAGTGGCTGGCTTATACTGTGGAGGCTGATCCACCCCTGTTGGGGTAAGAGCTCTGGTGAGAGCAATCACATTATTCACTGTGCACTGGGAGTAGCAGTTGTATATTTTTTGAAGATAATCACAGAAGATTTTCACAATTATTCATTGTGGTTCACCTGTTATTTTTTATTTTTTTTGGCACATTCACATTGGCTTTTTTATAAGCATGGGACTTTCACTGACTGAAATTTTTATTTTTATTTATATTCACATTTAAAAAAATTTACTTGTATTTTTTTACTTGTTTTTTTACTTGTATTTCTATTTTGTCTTTATTTCTTTGCAATTGCAAGTTTATTTATCTTTATAAATTTATTACGTGGTTAGTTTTGCACTTTTTATTATTGCATTCACATACATTTTTTTATGGAATTTTTTTTCTAGTGACACTAGTACATTAAGCACTTGATATAGGGCACCTAGAGTGATCTAAGCACTCAAAACAAGCACGGCCCTTTTGGGCTTTCCATATATTGTCGGATTTCAGTGTGTTAAGTTTTATAGTTCATAAGATTAGTTCATTATTTACCAGCGTGCTGATAATTTTTTATATAATTTTTGTTTGTTTCATATTTAAATCAAGGGTATAGCGCCAAATCTATTTCCCCTTTCATACAATTATTTCCACCCATACAGGGTGGCAAATTAAGTAGAGGCTGCTCATACCATAGACATATCAATTGGTTCCGTAGCGCAATCTTTCCCATCTTTGCTTCATTAGATATGATAGACCTTTGTGTCCATTGTCAAAAAGGATGGTCATAAAATGGTCTTGTAAGATAATGTGTGCTGGCCAGATGCAACTTGGTATTTTATCCTGTGTAGTGTTGCACCAATACTTGTATCGGTGCAAATGCTTAATTTGTTACCTGTTGTACTGGTTCCAGTGTCGACCTAGCAGGTGGGGCTGGGCAGCCTCACAGATGTTCAGTGGGTGCAGTTACAAGCACTTATCTCGCTGTATAGCTTTAAATAAAGCAGCCAATAGCGGCTTCTCTCCCTCCTGTGGCTGTCAGCTGCTTTATTGAAAGCTATACAGTGAGGTCGTTGCTTGTAACTGCCCCCACCACCACACCACTCTCCTGACTGTCCCCATGTCCTTTGGTCCCAGATCTGTCAGAGTGAAGGAAGGAGCCAGTATGTTTAATTTACCGACTCCTCTTCTGAATGCAGAGTCGGCGATCACTGATTCATAACTGAGCATCATGAACTGTTTACAATGCTTCAGTCTATGAATGAACATGAGCCTCTCTCATCCATTCATCTTCAGTGCACATGAGGCTGCAGAGAAGGGAACTGGGGAATCTGTCAGGCTTTTTAGACCCCCTAATGTCACCCCCTGCTCTGTACAGGGCTGATAAAAAAAAATAAAGAATTGTAATCTTGCAGCTAATTAAGCCGACCGACTTTTGCTGTAATCAGAAGCTGGTGTGCAATGGCTGCATACAGTATGATCCTTGGCTGTGTATGCACTTTGCTGCCTATGCATAGTACTTTAAGGGGCCTTGGAGACATCTCTATACCAACTTCCTCAGATTCTAACATATATTTCTAAAAAAATGAATTGTAGTAATTAAAATGTTAAATTGTAAAAGACTCCTTGCACTCACAAGAAAAGGCATTGTAGAAATCTTTATATTGATGCCACTGTCACATGACAAAAAAATCATTGTCTATATTTGTACTCTGTCTTAAAGTGGTATTGGTGCAACCTTAATTCTGAAAAATCAGGTAATGCGAGCTGTGGGCTGCCTTAAGGCTTTACCACAGCTCCATGGACTAACTAAACTTCTATATAGCTTTTTTAAGCTGACTTCTCATGTAAAATCTGCCAACCTACACTGGACAACCAGGAAAACTAGAATATTTTAACTTGGCTCTACTTGAGATTGCTGTAAGGCATATACAATATTGGGGGCTCGCATTTAGCGGACTATGTTCTATCTCTACAGGCACTAGATGGCAAGCCAATCAAGGTGGAGCAAGCTACAAAGCCGTCCTTTGGAGCAGGCAGTAGGCGTGGTCCACCACCGCCGCCAAGAAGTCGTGGTCCTCCAAGAGGTCTTAGAGGGTCAAGAGGAGGAGGAGGTGATTATGGTATTGCTTGTAACTTTGGGTTACATTTTTTTTTCTATATTTCTATTTAAACATATATTTATATGCATGCTTTCTTAGACCTAGTCTGTTGGAGGCACTCCAGGATGTGAGACCATGTATTTCTTGGTCATACCTGACCTATAATTTCAAGTTCATGTTAAGTGCCACATTGAAGTATATGAAATGGCTTCTGTCTCCCAGTCTTTGATGCTAATTCATAGAGCTTTTGCCATCATTCACTTAAAACTATTACTAGGAACAGGTGACACTTGGCACCAATGTAGTAATTTTTTTTCACTTTGTATCTTCACAAAAACTTTAGGTTCTTCGAGAGGTGGAATGTCACTGAAAAGAGGGCCCCCACCTCGCAGCGGGGGCCCTCCACCTAAAAGATCTGCCCCTTCTGGCCCTATCCGCAGCAGTGGCATGAGTGGACGAGGTAAATGGTTTGCAAAAAAAAAATAAAACTTGTCAGTATTTTGAAGCCTTTTTTTTTTTTTTTTTTAATTTGCCTCGCAATTTTTTTTTTTCTGCAGCTCCACTGTCACGTGAAAGGGACAGCTATGGTGGACCACCCCGCAGAGATTCACTGCCATCACGCAGAGATGACTACATGTCACCAAGAGATGATGGTTACAGTGCAAAGGATCGCTATGATAGGCAAGACATATTTAGTAGCCTTTCACACAAGTCTTTAGACTAGGTTTTTTTCTTTGTTGAAAGCTATATTGGAGGCAGTGACTGTTGGTCAAGTAAAAGCATGTAGCGGTGACCGCTAATATAATATCCAGAAGCACTAGCTGGGCTGTTTGCATCCATAGACGCTCCTGCTCATTATCTGGCAGGTGCCAATGTTTCCGGCCACTGCCTGTGTCCTTTGAGCAGAGACCAGTGCCCTGGTTGTAAGTGCTGACTGGAGAGATTTATTCTCTTCTCAGTGGTTCTAAAGCCCAATTTTTTTTTTTTTTTTTTTTTTTTTTTTTTTTAGACTTAAACTCATTCTTACATTAAGGTACAATATGTTTGGGTAGCCGTATCACCATCTTATACTTGAGTCCTCACTTGATCCATTGCTGTACCAGTTTGTAGTGGTACAATAACTTTAAGCCTAGGCTTACATATGCAATATCTCAGACATCGCATGTGATTCACACCCGCACCACAGCATGGTGGATGCTCAGTGGTGAACTCCTGATACTTGCAGAAATATATTTAAGAAATAACAGTAAAACACTACAAACAGCAGTATCTAAGCAACTTTCATTATCTCCAGTTATTCTAGAGATTATGGCAGCTCCAGAGATTCAAGAGATTATGCACCACCTCCACGAGATTATGCTTATCGGGATTATGGTCATTCAAGCTCTCGTGATGATTATGGATCAAGAGGTTATAGGTATGGGTTTTTCTTTTTACTGTATTGTTATCCATGTTGTGGTTCAGTAAACTAGTTTAGATTTGTTTTGTTTAATGTAAGACTAATCTTGCTGTTTTGTGTTCAGTGATCGTGATGGCTATGGGGGACGTGATAGAGATTACTCCGATCATCCAAGCGGCGGTTCTTACAGAGACTCTTATGAGCCCTATGGTAAGCTGTTACCTTTTTTTTTATTTAGGGTTTTGTTTTACAGGATACATGTTTGCCCCTCCTGAAGATTAAAAAAAATATCCATTACACAGAAAATCCTAATAGTATACTATATGTGGCAAAGTCCAGTTTTGTTCGCCCATACATGGAGTAATAAGTTGCACTACAGCAAGATTCATAACAAATCAACAGCAACTTTAGTATCCTCTGTTCAAGAGCCCCCCCCAAAAATAACCCTATGCCAGTGAAGCAAATGAAACTCCCTGGATATCATGTGGCATAATCTCCACTACAATCTAAGCTACTATTCTGGAGTTCTAATTCAAACGAATTTTTTTTTAAGTGCCTCATTCATAAATTTTTTATTTTTCAACCAACTAGATTGTTTTACATGCAAACCTTTCCACTAGATACCCTAACATACAGCTGCAAATATCAAATTGAAATGTAATATGTAACTCATAGTATTGCCCTATTGCCTGACCATTGACCCTGCAGGTAACTCACGTAGTGCCCCACCTGCAAGAGGGCCCCCTCCATCATATGGTGGAAGCAGTCGCTATGATGACTATGGCAGCTCTCGAGATGGCTACGGAGGCAGAGACAGTTACTCAAGCAGCAGAAATGATATGTACTCAAGTGGACGTGACAGAGTTGGTGGCCGTCAAGATCGTGGCCTGCCCCCTCCAATGGATAGAGGCTATCCACCTCCACGTGATTCATACAGCAGCTCGAGTCGGGGTGCTCCCCGTGGTGGCGGCAGAGGTGGAAGCAGATCTGATAGAGGAGGTGGCAGAAGCAGATACTAAAAGCAAAAAATCATTAAACATGGACCAAAGACATTCTGTAACGAGAGAGTGGCGTTTGCTCTGCATTTACCATCAGCGGACTACTAAGAGGAGTTTGTTTTTGTTTTTATTTATCTTTTACTTTTTTACCTGTAAGTTTTTCTCCTCCATCAAGTATGATCATTTTGAGGAAGTTAAAATGCTTAATCTTCAGATTTTGTTAGCTTTTCTGAAATGTACAATGTGTAGTATAAGTTGTGTATTAGTGTTGTAACTTTTTTCTAAAGTAAAGTCTCACTAAAAACAAATTTCATCTTATTTTATAATTCTCCCAAACGCCAATATTAAATGGATGCTACAAAAAAGGAGTAGCTCGACTTCTATTTAACGTGTGAGTGTGCCCATGAGACGCAACAATCCTGAGTCTCCAAAACCAATATATCAAATGTTTATGTAACAAATCATATGGTTTAAAATACGCTAATCCTGGATGTTTACTCGACTAGCCTGCAGTTGTTGGCAAACAAGGATCCTCACCCAAGTTATGAATTAAAAACCTGATAACTGCTGTTGACCAAAGTAGTCCATCTTTCAAAGAACTAGCAAACCATATGTGCTGTTACTGTTTCAATGTATTTGCAAATCTGTAGTGTCACTTTTAAAGGAAAGAGTCAAAAGGCTAACGAAGAACCAAATGATGTCTCTGCCCAAAGACCATGACAGCCTAAAACAAGTGAATCAATCTACTGTAAACCACCAAAATCAAGTGAAACTGCATTAAGGGTAAGCAAAGTCAACTAGTATTGTTTTAATTTTCAGTCTAAGTCAAAATTGCACTGCATATTTCTCAGTGCACAATGCTATAAGTTTTGGAACGTAATGAAACCTGGAAAGGCACTGCTGGATAACTAGTTCAAAATATTATACTTGGATATAAAACAAACACTTAACCAGTTGTATGGAAACGATGGATACCTTGCACTTGGCAGTAGAGATGTTTCACATTTAAAGGCAATCTGTCCCCAAGACAAGCCTTTGGACACGCAGGAGTTCCCTATATAAAATAACAGGTTTCAGTCAAGTCTTTTCAATGTGTCTGGAATGTTGCAGTATAATACCAAATTCAGTCTTGGTGTGTCCACTTTGAATCTGTAACACGCAGGAACAAAGCACTGTTGAGCTCAAAGCTCTGCAGCTTTCTGCTATAGAGTCAGAGACTTATAGAAGGTGCCAAAATTGCTGCATATGCAGGAATGGCAACACAAATTTACAGAGGAAATGCAGTTCAGTCTGATGTACAATACTAAGAATGTCACACGTGACAGATTCACTTTTAATTGAGTGAAATTCTCTCTGGCTGACAATGTCTTCTCTAGCCTTCGGAAGTTCAAACAAACCAAAGCACACTTTATAGATGGTAAACGTTGAACAGAAGCAGCCTATTGCCACATGCACACTTGCAATGACACATACCAACTCCAAAATAAAAAGGTTAAAAACTGGAGACCTACAAAAGTAACTAAACTAACCATGGCAGACAGTGCACAGTGGAAACATGCCAAAAGTCATCCCAATGTTCCTTTCCAAACAAATGCCTCCGGATGCTATAAAAATTCACAGGGTGGGGAGAATGGGTGGTGGGGTTTTCTATTTGAACATTTCCTCATGTAAATTGTTTTATTACAGGTTGAAGTTTTCCTGCTTGTTTAAGCTTTGAGCTGCAGGGTTATGTTCTCTGAGTGAACTCTGAAAGATTTTTGCTCAAAAGATCAGGTAAGCTTGGGCATTCCATCAAACTTTGTGCTGGTCCTTTAGCATTTTAAAAGCAACTTTTAGTGGGTTTGTAATCTCTCAAGTGTGTGTGGAGAGATTCTATCATTTTTAGACACCTTTGTTTGGTTTGTATGACCAGTAAAAACATCTTCTGTGGCTTCCAGCTGTACTTGTGTGATATGATTAATTTTGCACTGACAGTTGCCTATATTGCTAGTAATGGCTGTATGTCTAGGGCCCATTAGAGTGGCACCAGACACTTGATTTACTGATGGACAGCATATTCTGAATCTCCAGCCTTGTGTTTACACTAGTGCAGCCTTTGCTTTCAGGTGATTCTTGGATCCTTATTTACTTGTATGCACAGACAGAATACATGTCGGGTGGTAAGGCCATGTTCCCTCTTTAACTCCCTGTTTAGGCAGATACTGGTTGGGGTTTAAACAAACTTAAATGGTATACTGACTTTGACAGTAGGGATGCACTGATGCTGATATTGGCCATTTTTATGAGAATCGGTACTTGCAAAAAAGCTGGAAGTGATGACGTTTGGGAGCGGGCCGCATCCTCCCCTCCGGACACTGCTATCCCTGCCGCCTCCTGCCAGTGGCATCACTAGGCGCTGGCCTGCACATCCTAACAGCCCACAAGCATTGTCTCCTCGCTTGCTGCAAACTCCCCCAAGCCACAGAGCACTGGATCCTGGCTGGATGCGGGGGAGGGGGGGGGTCTGTATAAAGACACTATGGGTGGTATCCTGTTGTACTGAGCAACGAGGCTCTTTCCCACCTCAAATGTGCTGTCCAGCCAGCTCCTCCCGCAAGAGACTTGTGTACCATGCTTGCAGTCACTTCTGCATGTTGCCTCCACCCCTTTACCAGCTTTCATCTCTGCCCTCATGTATCCCAATAACCCTCCTATTCCCATCCTTTCTCCCCCAGCGATCACAGCCTTTTCCATCACAACTCTCCCATCCCACAATCCCCATTTCACCCAACCCACACTTACCCCACCTTGCCATCACCCGACGACCGAACAACCCCCCACCACCTCCAAAAAAGTGATATCAGTGCATCCCTAATCCGTTTGACAGGTTTACTTATCGCACATGGTGATCTGCTGGTGGAAAAGTCAGAAGTGCTAAGCTGAAGCTGGAAATGTCAGCCTCCATTGAAGCCTAAAACGAACGCTGTAAAAAACAAAACATTTCTCCCATAAATGAGGCACCTATTCCTGAGAGGCAAGGCTGCACCATTATAACTTGAGTGGAGCTTTTTACTTTATGTACAAAAGATAAGAAAGTTGTCCCTAGTTAAATAGTCCATAGTTGGGGTCAGAAAATTGGTAAATCTTGCAATTTACAGGAATCAAATCAAGAGCCTTTAAAAACGGACTGAGATGGCACATGTATAAACCACACTTGGGGTCTTTATCTCCAGACACAATTATGCCCCTTGCTTTCAGGTGTGAATCAATGTCTAGGTTCCAATATTTAAGCCTCCACTTACACTTGTGTGACTTCTCATGAAACTGAGGTCCAAATTACATGAGTAATTACCCATGTTTTCCCGTGATAACCATTCATATGTGACTTAAAGGGTTTGTAAAGGTTTGTTTGGGTTTTTTTTTTTAAGCTAGTGCATTGTTGGTTCACTTGCCTTTTTTCCTTCAATTTCCCTTCTAAATGTTTTTTTCTTTGTTTTTAGTTGTCTCACTTCCTGTTCCTTAGTAAACTGTTCTGGCTGACTAAAGGCCGCTCAGATAATGGTGTGAAGTTTACTGAGGAGAAGCAGGAAGTGAGAAATTCAGACAAAAGAAACATTTTAGAAGGGGAATTTAAGGGAAAAAAATAAGGAAACCTATTTAGAAAATAAAGCTTTACAACCCCTTTAAAGTTAATGGCTTCCAAGTAGTTCATGCACTACTGTGGTTTGACTTTCATGCATCTTGAGGGCCATAGACATTAATGCAAACGCTCAAAGTTGCATAAGTCGTACCTGAATGTTATACAATGCAACAGTTGTCTATTATCGCTGGTCAGTCATGTCTCAGTTGGTGCAGCTTGACATCACACGTGTGAATGGGGCCTTAAGCGTACCAGATTAGCCAAGGTGACCATTCTTTGCTTACCAGTCCAGATTTATCTGCTAGATGCCCACATCGGCTCTTACTGACAATGCCTATGAACTGTGGCTAGGGTTGGCAAAAAGCTCAGGGCCTGAATAGATTTCCAGTTCCTAGCCATCATTAATGTAGCCACCAATATGTTACTGTCATGCATACATGAAGGGGAACGGCTCCTATAACCAGGTTTAAGGAGGCTAATCCAAATAAAGGTGGAATGTGCAAGGTTGAGATTTCTGTTTTAACGCAAAGGATCTGGGACCAGAAGCCTTTAATTTCTTTACAGGCTCATAATATATGGGTAGTGATTTTGGAGCTATGGGTAGGTGTAAGGTTCCACTGTAATAAGGTATTTTGGAATATTTCCCATAAAAAGGTGCTTTTTGTAAAGTAAACTTTGCCTAAATAAAGATGAGGGGGCTGCCCACTGCTGATCTTTGATGAAGGTTATTTGCCCATCTGTTAACTTGACCCCACAGGCTTTAATACTGGTTCAGCAGGGCATAGTTTGTTTTATCTGTATTTCTATAATCTGTTCCTAAAGTTTCCAAAAAGCTAAGTCAGACATAAAACACAGGCAGGTCTGTATAGCAGACATTCCAAGTGTACATCTTCCCCAAAGAAAAGGTAGTAAACAATTAGCAGCTGCCTTTTTCTTGAAAAATTTCTCGTAAGACTTCTGCTGGTAAACGGATGTTTAGGAGCAGTTGGGTGTCCTTTTCAGCTGCCCCTGAACTCTCCTCAGTATTATAAATATGTGTACACAGGGTGATTTCTAGGCAGTTAAGTTTAGAAGCATTTTTGAAAAGCAAAAAATGCATTCAGAACGCATGTTCAGAGGCATTTGAAACACCATATGCCTGTAACAGCTCATTAACTTGGTAACTTGTGTTTAGCCAGGTTTTGTTTACAGGTGTTTTTTAATGGAGGAAATTTTTTTATATTTTTTTTCCAATGTAAAAAAAAACAGCGCAGCAGATGGTTTTTAAACATTGGTTACTATCTTGCAAGTTGAATTGTTCAGGAGGTTTTAAAATGTCCCATGTACATTAAGTCTTTATTTTCTGGATTGTATGTAGAACATGCCAGCAACTTGTAATTTTATTTTTGTCTTTCAGGTGGTTGCCGTGCATCTGTGAATCAATTACCTTTTTATGAAGATTGCCTTGAGCAGATATTGATCTAGGTTTACTTGAGCTAGATCTCCAACCCCCCCCCCCCCCCGGAGTAGGGATTCTTGGTAAGAGTTTCCCTACCAGTAGTTGGTAAATTGCAGCATTCAAAGCCCATAATGCAGCAATTACTGCCACACCCCAAAGGCACATTTTAATCAGATTAGTCTTGGTGCCATCACCTGCAGGTTTAGTTGCATCTCTTAAACCTACACTGGCAAGATCTTCCCATGACCCTGGTCTATGTTCCTGCCAGTGTGTGCTTCGGTGGCCTGCATTATCTAAACTGGGATAGAGCCTTATGGCCATGGCAAGTGAGGGCCTATTAAAAGTTTTGATGTGGATGAGATGCTTGAACGGTTATGTAGTCAAGGCTTAGGGTGAGACTTTTGAATACTGATTCCTGAGATTATTTAACCATGTGATCTCAGTCTTTTGGGTCAAACCTATGCAGGGTGCAAACAGCAACTGCATGACTTTACAGTGTAGCACATTGGGCAATGATTTATACATAACCAAATATATTTGCTAATGTCTTGATATTAGACAAACTTAGTCAGGCATATTTACTTTTCATTCCTCTTCTAGTTTGGTAGTCACAATACTTTGATACATTTGCCACACAGCTTGTGCTGCCTGATTAAAAGCTGCCCATTTTTTTTTTATTTGGGCCAAGCAGGGGCATTTCATTTATTACTGACATGGTTTTGTGTTTTGACACCATCCTTTGCTGCTGTCAGGTTTATTAAAAATCTAGCTTGGTAGACCTGAGGCCCATAGTATGTAGTAATGTTAAGGCAATATGCTGCCCTAGTTCTACTATTTACTTTACTGTCAGATGTAATTGTATTTACATGTCCACATTCAAGTGGCATTGTAAACCAGAACATCCAGGTAGTAGTGTCTGCATCCAGAAATTCTGTATGAGCCTGGATGTGTGAGCAGTGCTTTTTCTCCAGGGGAGACGTCAAGTTTAGGGTCCCTGGGTACCTCCAAAATGCATATTTCCTGTTAGAATTTGGTTAGCAGTAACTTTTAATTAACACATTAAGAGGTTTTACACTTGGTGTGCTTAAACTGTAGACCACTGTCTCAAAGACCTATACACATTCAAGCAAGCTGTCTGTGCATGCACTTAGACATTTGCTCAGTAGTAGGCCACCTCCTGTCCAACTTCTCTCAATTTAAACCCCCCCCCCCCTTTTTTTTTTTTTTTTTTTTTTTTTTTTTTTTTTAAGGTGCTGGACAAAAAACTGTTGGCTGAATATGCCTGAATCCAATCAGATGCAGGCACTATTTGTGTACTTTGACAGCTGGCAGGGATGGCTGTCAAACTATAAGTAGTCACATGTCCATCTGCTATATAGTTTTTAAATGGAGCATTTTTTTTTACGTGGGTTGAAAATGTTTCTGGCAAGGATTCTTAACTTTTTGAACTGCACAATCATTCACAGCTAGTGGGTAACTTTAAAGTAGGCAAATGCCCATATTTGTATGAGTCTTTACACCCTATTGCATTTGTCAGGGAAGGAGGTTGTTGGTAAAAGCTCACAATAGACTGGGCCCCAGTATCTTGGTATCCAAGGATTTGCTCACTCTCCTTGACCATGTTCATCTTGCAAGCCTGGAGAGGTTATGTTGGTAAGTGGTAATGTTAAAATGGCCCATATAGGATTGCTTACAAGCTGCCTGCAATGAGTAGAAGATTCAGCAAAAAACTGGGACTTGTCAGTGGAACATAAACATAAAATTTTATTTTTTTTAAAACTTTTAATAAAACACTTAAAAATTTACTATGGCTTTCTTCTTTGTCTGCTAACTAAATTTAACATTTTAGTATTGTATGTGATAATCACGTAACTTAGAGCAGTGTTTCTAAGCCAGGGTACTTTGGCACTCTTGGGTGCTGTGGCACTAGCTTGATCTGAGCCATCCTATCCTGTTGGCTCCTGTGCTACAGGAGGGAGAGAACACTGTTAACTCCTGTGTAGAGGAGGCAGGAGTTGCGCTCTGCTTCTTTCTGTAAACTTGTCGGAGCTGTGGCCTGCGTTCTGCCTCTGCTGTACACAGGTGTTGCTTTCTGCTCAGAGCCAAATGTACAGACAAAAGTGTGAGAGATAGAGAGCACAATGCCCCACCCAACCGCTGCGGTCATTATTGTAGACAGAATTTGTTTCTTTGGAGAGGTTGGTTGTGTTAGGTTGGGGACTTTGGAGCGGGTATGGGGGTTGTGCTAGGGGTGTTTACAACCTATAGACCACTGAACTCCACTTCAGAATTTTTTTTTTTTTTTTTTTTTGGGCTTGTTCACCCAAAGTGCAGTATGTAAATGTGTGTAATCATGTTTTCCCATACCGCTACAAATGTGCTGCTGTGTTCATCTGCACATGGGTGTCATTAATTAATGACCTACTTGCGTATCTAGCAAATGTTTGCCCCGTCTGAAACATTGTACCATAGTACTCTGGCACCTTTTTGCATGTTTTACATGCATAGAGCAGCTCATCAAAAAAAGCAATGTGTGCAAAAAGTACTTGGATGTATAGTTCCTAAAGAGCCTTGACGGGAGAGGTTGAAAAATGCTGACCTAGAGCTTAAAGTGGAGTTCCACGCTTGGTCAGCAGCTACAAGGTGTAGCTGCTGACTTCACTCGCCAGTCCAGCAATGCGGCCACCTGGAGCCTCTTGCGGAAGGAGAGGAATTGGGACAGCAAGTCTAACTCTAAACTACGTACACACTCCCCCCCCCCCCCCCCCCCCCCCAAAAAAAATTACATGCTGAATGTGGCATGTCGATGTGAATGCTTAAAATGCAAGTTCCACTTTTGGGTGAAGGTACGCTTTAAGTGTATTGGCTTTTCCAAAAAGTCAGAATCTACTCCTAAGCATGCAGTTTAACCACTTGCCTACCAGACAAATTCTGACCTCTCCTGCATGTAAAAAAACTTTTTGCTAGAGAATTACATAGAATCCCAAAACATGGGTTTTGCTTTTTGCAAATATCCTAGCGAATGATGGCTGCAACTTTTATTTCGCACGGTATGTGTAGCAATTTTTAAAATGCGTTTTTGGAAAATTCATGTAGTAAAAAAATTTTTTTCGCTTAATGTCAGACTTGCACTGAGTAAAAGCCTAACCTGTCACACTTCAAAATTGCACATGCTTGTGGAATGGTGCTAATCTTCGGTACTCGAAAATCCCCATAACACTTCCCCTTTTTTTTGCTACATAGTTTGAGTTTGGTCTTGGGCTAGAATTGTTGCGCCAATGCTCGTGGCGATACATCATGTGTGGTTTAACGCTGTTTACATATGTGGTTGCTTCTGCAAGCAAACACACGGTCAGGGCACTTTAAACTTTTTTTTTTACGTTTATTCTAATTTGCTTTCTTTACTTTTTTTGGTTATTGCTTTTATTCCTAATAGAAGAAATATGAACATGGTAATGGACAACTCACCCAAGCTCTATCGCATGATTGTAGGATGAGCTGAATAACAGTGCTCAGGCTTGTGTCCCATAAACATCAAAAATGGCAAACACTGGCAACTCAATTGCTTCTTAAATCTTTATTGAATACTAACAGCAGTGTGATAGCTAAAGTGTTAACATGTTTTGGCTGGGTTTATAGCATTGTAAACATCCCTTGTAATAGGGATAGTTCATGACAGGTCCTCTTTACAGTGAGATCTGGGGTCAATAAGTCCCCAGATCTTGCCTCTAGGCTGGAAAGCTTGAAATAAATAATCCTGGGTTCCCCCCTGCCAAAATGGAGAGGCCAGGCGTGATGTCATAACATCTGGCCTGCCACCTGTAAGAATGATCAAGCGGTTGAACAGGTGCTATGATTGTGAAGGAAATAGTCGCCTGTAAAAAACAAATAAAAAAAGTCTAACTGCAGGCATCTTTCAGCTATCATTGCTGAAAGTCTGCAATGTCATGATGTTGGACAAGTGGGAATCTGTTTAAGTGCTTGCGAATTCAAGAAGTTAACTTTTTTGTTTTCCTTGTTAGTGACTGATCCCTTTACTATTAGGACAGGAAGTGCAAAGCAATACATACCCGTTCACAACAATAAAAGCAAATGGCTCAAATTCTGCCATGTTTAAAAAGTTTTGTGCAGAGTGGCTTTACAACATATTCCACCAAAACCTAAGTAGTATAATGAATGACAGGTTTACAATTTTGTGCACAAGAACAGACTCCTGAGAGATTTTGCTCTTTTGGATTTGATTAACTTGTGCTTGTTTACAGCTTGTAAACCGGGTGGTTAAGCTATGGTTATACTGCTTGCTTAACTTCTCAAGACGTACAAATTAACCACTTAACACAAAATCTCATACCTGTGCCTCATTTTGTTGAGGGGGTGATTGCTGCAGCTGGAGGCATCACCCCAGTACCAGCTTTCAAATGACTGATGTGGCTAAGCAGCCGCTCGGCTGTTATTGCAAGCAACAGCTTATCACCCACTGAGAGACCAGTGTTCAGCTGGCACGGGTCTTGAACAAAACTGGAACCTTTTTTGTTTGGATCTCCGATGTAGTACCTAGGAAGCGATGATGCTGCATGGTTTAGCCGCCCATAGCGACACTGCTGTCCGTTGGGCTGTCCTAACTCGGGTCCGCTTCTACAACCTTAAGGAAGCGCCTACTAAGAGTGGCCAGAACCTCTTGCTAGCTTCCGCCATATGCTGGCGTAATGCTGTGTCCTCTCTGCCGCAACATCTAAGCTGAGGAAATAATTCCGATCGCTGATTCTGTGGGACTGCAATGTTGTTTAGCGCTGGGGCTTCCCCATCATGTTGTTGGTAACATACCAAAACCAACACGTTACCATCTCCCCAAAAGATGGCTACAAAAAGCTTCATAGCTGGGGCCTGCTAGCCCCATCATGCCTCTGGGTATCATGCTTGTGGCTGTTAGTCTTGCTAGGCCTCATTGGGACTTGTAGTTCAGCAGCAGCTGGAGGTCTGCTAATTGCATATCTCTGTTCTATTATCTTTCCTTCCTTTGCAAGGATGTCTGGTTCTTTTACATATACATGTTCTGAGACCTTAAAAGCAGGCTCTATGACTTGTTCGGATTACTCTTTTAAACCCTTCTTTGTTACTGCATACCCCTGGCACCCCTCGTGTACTAAGCAGACTACACACAATTCATTTGTTTTTGTTAATCCTTGTAATTGCTATATCTAATTTGTTTAGCCATATTCTATTCTTATTGGTACTAAACTGAATCTGAAAACCATTGCTTATCCACTGGGTTGTAATACACTTACAGTCCCTGAGTCTTCTATCTCTGTACTCATCTAACACCTACTTTCCTTACAATACCTATCCCCATTATCAACATAAAAGGCCTCAACAGCCCTTTCAAAAGAGCCTGACTGGCAGGAAGCCATCAGTCTAAAAACAGGCATATTGTGCGTTCAGGAAAATGTACTTTAAGCAAGACAAGCTTCCCTCTTGTCAACACTATACCTATTCACCTTCTTTACTAATGCCCCACAAAAAGTAAGAGTCATGATTGCTGTATGCAAGTCCTTAGCCTTCTACCTCAACCATATTGAAGTAAACCCCTGCGGCAGATATCTGATACTAGACTAGACACTCTGATGATATGCCACTTGTTGCTAATGTCTACGTCCCTAATTCTCGACAAATGTTTTTAAAACTATTATCAACAACATTTCTCACTATCCCAAGGACCGAATAATTATGTGTTGTGACATCAATGACATAATTGATAAGGCACTCGACTCCTCCAGCCAAAACCAACAAAACCCCACTGCCCTTTCCACTCTTGCAACTGAAGGATTTGTATGATGCACGGCAGTGCTTACATGGGTCAGAGAAGGACTACACCTATTCAGCTGCACAAAAATCCTACTTCAGGATCGATCTTTTCCTGTTACACAAACACACTTTGCAATTCATCTCTCAGGCTGAAATAGGCTTAACCACTTAAGGACCAGTCCTCTTGGCGTTTTAGATGTTTTAAAACATTTTATTTTTTTGAATAGAACCCCCCAAACATATTTTTTTTTTTCTAACACCCTAGAGAATAAAATGGCTGTCATTACAATGCTTTTTTTTTCGCACCGTATTTGCAGCGGTCTTGCAAGCACACTTTCTTTTGGAAAAAATTCACTTTTTTGAATAAAAAAAAATAAGACAACAGTAAAATTAGACTCTGTGTAGGGGTGAGGGCCCTTTGGCCCACATCCTCTCTCGGACTTAGGCTCTCCTGAATGGGCACCCTCATTTGACCTGTGTGTCCAAGTGGGAAAGGGATCTTGGCTGTTCGTTTTCCCCGACACAGAGTCAGCGCATTATCACCCTAGCTCTTACAACTTCGTTGTGTACTAAGATACAGGAGTAGAATTTTAAGCTCCTAACTAGGTGGTATATGACTCCGACGAAACTGCATAAGTGCTTTCCATCCGTTTCTGATAGATGCTGGCGGTGTGGAGAGGAGGCGGGCACGTTGCTTCATGTTTTCTGGTCTTGCCCCGGTCTGACGGACTTCTGGACAGAGGTCTGCCGTATAACACACACATTCACGGACTATCCCATACCGGAGGGGCCCGCCTTTTTCCTTCTACACCACTCACGGATCCCAATAAAACGGTATAAAAAGTCACTTCTGCGGCATTTGGTAAATGCGGCGAAGTCATGCATTCCTCTCTACTGGAAACAGCGCACTCCTCCTACGGTTACACTCTGGGTTAGGAGAATTGAGGATATCAGGAAGATGGAGGACCTGATTCTAACATCTCAGAACAAACAAGAAACCTTCAAGCAGACGTGGGACGCTTGGTGTGTTTTTCGATTCTCGTTGGAGGGCCGTCGACTGTTGGCGCTATAGTGACGTGGTTCGCCATGGCGTCCTGCCATGTCTCTTCTTCCTTTCTCTGTTCTTTCTCTCTCCCCCCCTTCTGCCCCCCCCTCTTTTCTTTCCCCCCCACCTCCCTCCTTACCCTTAGAAAAGAGTGAAAATTGGGAATGATGGCCCCCTTTGGGCTGCAGGCGGATGCCGGCAGGGCAGAGTGTGGAGATGACCACGGATTTTGGTCTTATTGTTTTATGTGCCGCAGAATTTTTGTGGTGTTGCAAGACTGAATCTGGTGCTTTGTATACTCATGTTAAGTTTTTCCTGCTGCCTTCCGCTCTGATTTACTTTGTTTACTATGCACCGTGGGACCTGCATTCCCCCGTTTGGAGTTGAATAAAGTTATATTTGCAAAAAAAAAAAAGTAAAATTAGCCCAATTTTTTTAAATTGTGAAAGATAATGTTACGCTGAGTAAATTGATACCCAACATTTCACGCTTCAAAATTGCGCCCGCTCGTGGAATGGCGTCAAACTTTTACCCTCAAAAATCTCCATAAGCGAGTTTTAGAAAATTTTACAGGTTGCATGTTTTGCATTACAGAGGAGGTCTATGGCTAGAATTATTGCTCTCGCTCTACTGATCACGGTGATAGCTCACGTGTGGTTTGGCCACCATTTTCATATGCGGGTTCGCTTCTGTGCGTGAGCTCGTCAGGGGGGGGGGGGGGGGTTAAAAAAAATAAATAAATGGATCACTTTTATTCCTATTACAAGGAATGTAAACATCCCTTGTAATAGAAAAAAAAGCATGACCGGTCCTCTTAAATATGAGATCTGGGGTCAAAAAGTCCTCAGATCTCATATTTGGACTTAAAGGGGTTGTAAAGGTAAATGTTTTTTCACCTTAATGTATTCTATGCATTAAGGTGAAAAAATATTTGACAGTCCCTGCGTCCCCCCCTTACCTCACCCCTTGAAAGTCCCGCACTCGTCCCCGACTTCCACTTTACCACTCAGCCTGGCCGCTGATTGGCTGGAGTGGATGGATGGAAAGCAGCGCAGCCATTGGCTTGCGCTGCTGTCAATCACATCCACTGACGCGGAGCGCCAGGGGGCGGGGCTGTGTGATGCAGCAAGCGGCTATAGCCGCCGGCTGTATCACGGGAGTGCGTCCGCAGTTGCTTCTCACCATGCGAGGGAGCTCGCATGAACGTGAGAAGCACCTGCGGGAGGAAGCAGAGACAGCTGCCGAGGGACCCCAGAAGAGCAGGTTCAGGGCCACTCTGTGCAAAACAAGCTGCACAGTGGAGGTAAGTATAACATGTTTGTTATTTAAAAAAAAAAAAAATTTAACTTTACAATCCCTTTAAATGCAAAAAAACTAAAAAATTTACCTTTTAAGAGGTATGGGCAGAAGTGACATTTTGAAGTCGCTTCCGCCCTCCTATGGTATAGAGATGAGGTGGGGGGCATCTTAGCCTCACTCAAATCTATAGCCAGCAGAAGAAAGGACCCAAACGCCTCCGCTGCTAGCGACGGCTCCGGTAAGTGGCGGGAGGGGGGGGGGTTGCACCTCTCCTGCCGCCGATAGCGGTGATCTTGCGGCAAACCTGCCGCGGAGACCCCCGTTATTGCACACAGGACCGCCTGCTGTAAAGAGGGATATCTCAGTTGTGGCAGCAGCTGCTGCCGTTAATGGGACATCCCGCTTCAAAAAACAATGTATATTTACATGAGGCGGTCCTTAAGTGGTTAATAACATGGTCAGATCATGCACCAGTTATGCGTAACAGGTAACCAAGATACGGTACGGTAGTAAGCAATTCTCCACCTGGCGCATGAACACATCTCTATGTGTCCGGAAAAGATCAAGGAGTTAGAGACCTACTTTACTTTTAAAGCACATTCTGTATCAAATGTTGTACTGCTTTGAAATGCGCATAAAGCTTTCATGAAAGGAGTCTTCGTATGGCATGGGGCCCATGAGAAACGTATATGAACTGAGAAATATAACAGTTTTCTCAAGCAGATCCAAAAATCAAACAAAATCTCAGACGCTTCCTGCTTACACAAAGTTAGAGAGGAACTCCGCACTTTCTTATATGCTTTCTTCGACTTTTACATCAAACGCCTGAGTGTAAATTGGTACGCTCATGGGAATAGGCTAGGTGCCCTTTTTAGGCAAGCAGGTGAAACGCAAACTCGCTACATCCAAAATTCCTTACAGGCATACAGCTTAAAGAGGAAGTAAACCCTGATGAGTTTTTACTTCCTCTTTCATTCCCTGCAAAGGTAAAGCATAATGGACTACTATGCATCGCATAGTAGTCCATTATGTGTCACTTACCTGACACAGGAGCCAGCGATGACATCGCTGTGCCCTGTAGTCCGGCGCATCCATCTTCTCGTGGGTCTCGCTGCTCCGCCGATGTCATTTGGCGAAGCCGCGATGACGTCACTCCCGTGCATGCGCACAGGGGCCGCCACGCACGGCATATTTGCCGTTGATGGTGCTGCGCATGCGCCGTAGACAGCGGCGCCTGTATTTTGGCAAGTATCTCCTAAACCGTGTAGCTATAAACAGCGCTTGCTAGATGTGATTATACCACACCTTGCTGAAATGCAAATAAATTGAGTGCCCAAAACACTACACACTGACAGCGATACACAATCAAAAACAAATAACTATACATAATCTATTTACAAGGTATTAAAGTGGTTGTAAACCCTTACAAACCACTTTGACTTACAGGTAAGCCTAGATTAAGGCTTACCTGTAGGTCCAAGCAATATCTCCTAAACCTATATGGTTTAGGAGATATTTGCCCGAAAACGGGCACCGCTGTCTATGGCGCATGCGCCGTAGACAGCGGCGCACTGAACGCGGCAGTTCCAAGAATGGAGCTGCCACATTTGTCGACTCCCGTGCACATGCGCGGGAGTGACGGCTTCGCCGAATGACAGTGGCGGAGCTGCGAGCCGCCACCAGCAAGATGGATGCGGCGGACTACAGGGGACAGCGCGACTTCGCTGGCTCCTGTGTCAGGTAAGTGACACATAATGGGCTACTAAGCGATGCATAGTAGTCCATTATGCTTTGCCTTTGCAGGGGAAAAAAAGAGGAAGTAAACTCATCAGGGTTTACTTCCTCTTTAAGGGCTCCAAAAAGTGCATATGTGCTTCAAAATATGTCTGATGTCAATATAGAACAAAAATTAAAAAGACAGTCTTAATAAAGTGCCGGGGGCTCCAAAACAAAAGTGCATATGTGCTCCAAAGTATAGTTGGTGTTGTGTGCCACACTCCCCTCTGTGACCCCACTCATCAAAAATCATGGACCCTCAGCTTTGCAGTCTGGGACAATTACTGAGATATATGTGATCTGTTATGAGACGAATGGATTCTCAGAATTTTCTTTTAAAAGTTGCTCTTTAGGGACATTCCAAGTAAAAACGACCATGCTTGGAAAACGGGAGACAGAGAAAGAAATAATAGTGAAATACAATTTTGGTAATGAAAATTTTCCAACTTACAAAATAGCAGGTATAACAGGCATCAGCGCGGATATGCAGCTGATCAGTATGCGTTCCACAGTGGGCGGAATTAAAGTCAATAGTTACACATTAGGAAGTGCGTCAATGCATTTGGCCCCTCCAAGATGTCATCAAGGACAGGTCCTTGATGGCGCCCTGGAGGAGGGGTGAAACGCCTTTTAAGGGATCCTCATTCTTCTACAAAGTGATTAGCAACACACAGCCACAAGAAATTGCCAATTATGGAAAAGTGGGAACAGGCCCTAACCTCTGCAAACTTAACAACGTGGCATTAAGTATCAAGTCTCACCCTGAAAGTTTCTAAGTGCATATTGCACTGGAAGATGGCACAACAACTGCTCCACAAATGGTACCAAAAATCTGCTAAACTAGCCAATTTTTCACCCTCCCAATCATCTGCTTGCTGGAGGAAATGCAGCACCATTGGATCAAATATTCATGTTTGGTGGTCATGCCCCAAACTCTTCCCCTTATGGCAATATGTTCAAACCCTCTTCACCAAGCTTACTGGCAACTACACAAATATCACACCCCGACTGGTTCTCCTAGGCCTAGGATTGGAAGTTCGGGACATTCAATACAATGTCACTCTCGCCCACATCCTAACTGCAGGTAGACTCTATATCAAGAAACTGGAACTCTTTACCCTCTCCTCAACTTATTTATCAAACCCTCCATCAACACCTACAATTGGAGCTTATGTTTGCCAAGGCAAACCTAACTACCTAAATTTCTAGGCTCCCTGGCTTAAGTATAATCGTATAATCAGCTGGATATTACTTCCTTATTCTTTTAAATTCACACCATCTTATTAACACAGATTGCTCTTCCCACTGCGCATTCCTACGCTCATTTTAAATATCCTCACCTGTACCAACAGGACCCACTTTCATTTCTTAGTACCATTACCTCTTCCCCATCTGGAACGGACTTACAAGTGGCTACACAGATCTATGGAACTCTTACCCAATATATTGGACTACAGTCTAGCCATTGTTCACTTTGTTGGGTAGCACAATGATACAGCGTTACAAATATACTGTATTTATACTTTTTTCAATAAAAAAAGTTCTAAGTAAAAAAAATAAAAGGATTTTTAATACAGAAATGTTGGCATACTGAAAAGTATGTTCATGCACAGTATAATACACACACAGTGCTCCTTTTGCATTAATTACTGCATCGATGTGGCGTGGCATGGAGACGATCAGCCTGTGGTACTGCTGAGGTGTTATGAAAGCCCTGGTTGCTTTGATAGCGGCCTTCAGCATGTCAGCATTGTTGGGTCTGGTGTCACTCATCTTCCTCTTGACGATACCCCACAGATTCTCTATAGGGTTTAGGTTAGGCGAGTTTGCTGGCCAATCAAGCACAGTGATACCATGATCATTAGGTATTGGTACTTTTGGCAGTGTTGGCAGGTGCTAAGTTCTGCTGGAAAATGAAATCAGCATCTCCATAAGCATGAAGTGCTCTAGAATTTCCTGGTAGAGGACTGTGCTGACTTGATAAAACACAGTGGACCAACACCAGCAGAGATGACATGCAACTTGGATTCTGTGCATCTCCACTGTTCCTCCAGACTCTGGGACCTTGATTCCCAAATAGAATGCATTTACATTTATCCCAAATGAGGACTTTGGACCACTGAGTAGCAGTCCAGTCCTTTTTTTCTCCTTAGCCCAGCTAAGATGCTTCTGCCATTGTCTCTGGTTCAGGAGTGTCTTGACACAAGGAATGTGACAGTGGCCCATGTCCTGGATACATCTGTGCTGTCTCTTGAAGCACTGACAACTGCCATAGTCCACTCCTTGCGAATCTCCCCAAATTCTTGAATGCCCTTTGCTTCACAATCCTCTCAAGGCTGTGGTTAACCCTGTTGGTTGTGCATCTATTTCTACCACACTTTTTCCTTCCACCCAACTCTCCATTAACATGCTTGGATACAGCACTCTGAACAGCCAGCTTCTTTAGCAATGATCTTTTGTGACTTACCCTCTATGTGAAGGGTCTGATTGTGTAACCTACTGAACCAGACAGAGATGATTTAAAGGCTCAGGAAACCTCTACAGGTGTTTTGAGTTAATTAGGGAATTAGAGTGTGACACCATTAATCTACAATATTGAACTTTTTCACAATATTCAAATTTTCGGAGATACTGAATGTTGGGTTTTCACTAGCTGTAATCCATAATCAAACTTAAAAGAAAGAAATGCTTGAAATGTATCACTGTGTTAAATGAATCTATATAATATATGATTTTTACTTTTAGATTTTTTTTTAGCAGAGACCCTAGGGAATAAAATAGTGATTCGTTGCAATTTTTTTATGTCACTCGGTATTTGCGTGGCGGTTTTTCAATAGCAATATTTTTGGAAGAAAATGCAGTTTAATTTAATTAAAAAAATATATAATTTTGTAAAAGATGATGTTACGCGGAGTAAATAGATACCTAACATTTCACCCTTTAAAATTGCACACACGTGTGGAAACTACAGTACATAAACATCTCTATAGGCGACAGGTTACAGGTTATTTGTTTAGAATCGCAGGTTTAGAATTATTGCTCTCGCTCTAACATTTGTGGTGATACCTCACATGTGTGGTTTGCTTCTGCAGGCTAGTGCGGAGGGATGGGGTGCTTTGCTTTTTTTTTTCTTTAACCACTTGCCGACCGCCGCACGACGATGTACGTCGACAGAATGGCACGGGCAGGCATAAGGGCTTACATGTACGTCCTTGCCTGCCCGCCGGTCGGGGGCCCGATCGGGCCCCCGCCCGGTGCCTGCGGCGGTCGGTATTCGTTCGGGAGCGATCCCGGAAGAGGGGACGGCCATTCATTCATGGCCACCCCCTCGCGATCGCTCCCGACGAATGAAAATGTCCCGTGACATCACTTCCTCTCCTGTAATGTAAACACAGGAGAGGAAGTGATGTATTCTCTCCTCCGTGTCGGTATTTTTCGTTCCGGCACCGAGGAGAGAGCATCGGTGAGTTGCACAAGCACTACACTACACAGTAGAACATGCCAGGCACACTCACACCCCCCCTTTACCCCCTGATCACCCCCCAATTACCCCTGCCCCCCCAGTCACAGTGACACCAATTGCTATTTTTATTTTTTTTTTTGCATTGGTGTCATTTGTGACTAATAACTGTTAGGGCAGTTAGGGTTAGCCCCCTTTAGTTCTAATGTGCCCCCCTAACCCCCCCAATAAAGGTTTAACCCCGTGATCACCCCCCCTCGCCAGTGTCACTAAGGCTGGGTTCACATTGCAGCGGTTTATGAGAACGAATGTGATTCGCACCGCACTGCAGTGCAAATCACATCCGATCTCTGTGCGATTCGAGTTCAGCCATACAGATAGTATGGCTGAATTCGTGTCGCACCCGCCGCAAATTCGCACGGGACCCTTTTTTTGGCCCGCAGCAGAATCGGATCGCATGGGTGTTCACACCATGCGATCCGAGTTTGCAGATCGCACTGCGATATGCGAACTGATCTGGGGGTGTCATTAACATTTCACTGACACTCCCAGCAGTTCGCATAGGGCAGTGTGAACTGCCGCCGGGAGGCATGCGATGCGGGAACCCGCCGCGGATTCATGGCGTTCCCGCATCGCTCCAGTGTGAACCCAGCCTAATAAGCGATCATTTTTCTGATCGCTGTATTAGTGTCACAGGTGACGCTAGTTAGGCAGGTAGGTATTTAGGTTCGCCGCAGCTTTTTATAGCGCCAGGGACCCCCATATACTACCGCATAAAGCCCCCTGATTTCCCCCTAGTTAACCCTTTCACCAGTGATCACCATATAACTGTTACAGGTGACGCTGGTTGGTTAGTTATTTTTTTATAGTTTCAGGGCACCCGCCATTTATTACCTAATAAAGGTTTAACCCCCTGATCACCCGGCGGGTGTCATTTGTGACTGTAATAAATGTTAGGGCAGTTAGGGTTAGCCCCCTTTAGTTCTAAGGTACCCCCCCAATAAAGGTTTAACCCCGTGATCACCCCCCGTCGCCAGTGTCACTAAGGCTGGGTTCACATTGCAGCGGTTTATGAGAACGGATGTGATTCGCACTGCAGTGCAAATCACATCCGATCTCTGTACGATTCGAGTTCAGCCATACAGATAGTATGGCTGAATTCGTGTCGCACCCGCCGCAAACTCGCACGGGACCCTTTTTTTGGTCCGCAGCAGAATCGGATCGCATGGGTGTTCACACCATGCGATCCGAGTTTGCAGATCGCACTGCAATATGCGAACTGATCTGGGGGTGTCATTAACATTTCACTGACACTCCCAGCAGTTCGCATAGGGCAGTGTGAACTGCCGCCGGGAGGCATGTAATGCGGGAACCCGCCGCGCATTCGTGGCGTTCCCACATCGCTCCAGTGTGAACCCAGCCTAATAAGCGATCGTTTTTCTGATCACTGTATTAGTGTCACAGGTGACGCTAGTTAGGCAGGTAGGTATTTAGGTTCGCCGCAGCTTTTTATAGCGCCAGGGACCCCCATATACTACCGCATAAAGCCCCCTGATTGCCCCCTAGTTAACCCTTTCACTAGTGATCACCATATAACTGTTACAGGTGACGCTGGTTGGTTAGTTATTTTTTTTATAGTTTCAGGGCACCCGCCATTTATTACCTAGTCTCACTAGTGTACCCCTAAATTTAGGGGTGTCTACTTTCCAAAATGGGGTCATTTGGGGGGGGGGGGTTTGTGCCATCTTGGAATTTTATGGCCTTCAAAACTGTAACGCCCTTAGAAAGCCTGAAGGCGGTGCTTGGTTTTCGGGGCCCCGTACGCGGCTAGGCTCCCAAAAAGTCCCACATATGTGGTATCCCCGTACTCAGGAGAAGCAGCAGAATTTATTTTGGGGTGTCATTTCACATATGCCCATGGCATGCGTGAGCAATATATCATTTAGTGACAACTTTGTGAAAAAAAAAAAAAGTTTGTAATTTTCCCGCAACTTGTGGCAAAATATAAAATATTCCATGGACTCAACATGCCTCTCAGCAAATAGCTTGGGGTGTCTACTTTCTAAAATGGGGTCATTTGTGGGGGTTTTGTGCCATCTTGGCATTTTATGGCCTTCAAAACTGTAATAGGTAGTGAGAAGTGAAATCAAAAATTTACGCCCTTAGAAAGCCTGAAGGCGGTGCTTGGTTTTCGGGGCCCCGTACGCGGCTAGGCTCCCAAAAAGTCCCACATATGTGGTATCCCCGTACTCAGGAGAAGCAGCAGAATTTATTTTGGGGTGTCATTTCACATATGCCCATAGCATGTGTGAGCAATATATCATTTAGTGACAACTTTGTGTAAAAAAAAAAAAAAAATTATTTTTTGTCATTATTCAATCGCTTCAGGCAAAAAAATTAAATATTCAATGGGCTCAACATGCCACTTATCAATTTCCTTAGGGTGTCTACTTTCCAAAATGGGGTCATTTGGGGGGTTTTGTACTGCCCTGCCATTTTAGCACCTCAAGAAATGAGATAGGCAGTCGTAAACTAAAAGCTGCGTAAATTCCAGAAAACGTACCTTAGTTTGTAGATGTGACAACTTTTGCGCAAACCAATAAATATACAATTATTGACTTTTTTTTTACCAAAGACATGTGGCTGAATACATTTTGGCCTAAATGTATGACTAAAATTGAGTTTATTGGATTTTTCTAATAACAAAAAGTAGAAAATATCATTTTTTTTCAAAATTTGCGGTCTTTTTACGTTTATATCGCAAAAAATAAAAATCGCAGAGGCAATCAAATACCATCAAAAGAAAGCTCTATTTGTGGGAAGAAAAGGACGCAAATTTTGTTTGGGTACAACATTGCATGATCGCGCATTTACCAGTTAAAGCAGCGCAGTGCCAAATTGTAAAAAGACCTCTGGTCATTTACCAGCAAAATGGTCCGGTCTGAAGGTGGTTAATTATCACTTTTATTCATATTACAAGAAATATAAACATAAACATCCCTTGTATGGAAATAAGGATGGCAGGTCCTCTTTATCGAGAGATATGGGATCAAAAAGTGTGTCTCTCTCTGATGGTGCGGTGCAGTGGGGCTCTCTCTTTCTGGTGGTGCAGTACAGCGTGGCTTGTTCTCTCTGGTGGTGGGGGTACAGCGTGGCGCTCATGACTGTTGGTGTGGGTACAGCGTGGTGCTCATGGTTGTCCCTGGTGGTGCGGGTATAGCATGGCGCTCATGGCTCTCTGGTGGTGCAGGTACAGTGGCACTCTCTCTCTGGTGGTGTGGGTACAGCATGGCTCTATCTGGTGAAGCTGGGGCTATTAGTTCCCCCAGCACATTCCTCTTTCTTTTTCCATGTCTCCTGTAGTACCTGCTTGTTTTCAGGTTTTCTCAATTGCCCCCAGCAGACTGGGGATTGTAGCCATCTCCCTGCAGAGATCAATTGGGCCTCCTATCTCTGGGGCAACATTTCCTATGATGCCCCACTAGCTTTTTCTGATTGGCCCTCCGCTGTGGCCAATTGGGAGGGAAGAAGAACAAGCAGGAAGCTTTCTTCTCCCATCCCATGCTGCTGACAAGCCTAACACGAGAAAGGGGGGGGACATCCTGACAGCAGCTCAGAGAAGGAGAAGCAGTCCGTAGGGGCCCGAGAGCAGAACTGTCACCGCAGCTCTGAGGCTGAGCTGTGTGTGAGAGACACGCAGCTCAGCCCATGCAGCCGCTAGTTCCGCCAGAGAAGGCACGGCCGCATATCGGTAGGTGAGCGGCGGCCATGGCCTGTGTTAACCCTGTCCAGGCCGCGGTCGCTGCTTACCTCCCGCTGTGCGGCCTGAACATTAAAAGGCCATGGATCAGTGGCCCTGGCCTCGGCTTAACCCTATGGCCAGTCCGGGCCTTATAGGAAGAGTCCTTTAGTTCTACCATAAAGAGGAGTGTATTTCTCCCATGGTGGAGAAGCAGGATCTTTCATTCGATGAAATAGTGTAGGACTCACTGATAATGGGGTACTTTGACGCAGTAGTGGGCACTATATGGCCGTGTGGTGTGACTAAATCCCAATATTTTTGAATATATTCAGGTGTTTTAACCACTTCAATGTCGCTTTAACTGACAATTGTGCGGTCGTGCTATGTGGCTCCCAGACAAAATTGGCGTCCTTTTTTTCCCACAAATAGAGCGTTCTTTTGGTGGTATTTGATCACCCCCTATAGTAATTACAAATATAGAATGGTCCTGCGCAACCCAAAAAGTGCTACGTGCTTCAAATCAAAAAAAATATAAGTGCATAAAAAATGTAAATACATAAAAAGGCACAAAGAACAGTCCCAAAAAACCGTCCCAAAATCTTGGTTCAATAGCATCAAATATGTTCAAGGAATGGTGCAAAGAAGATGTTCATATAAACACGGGAAACTCTATGCTCCCAGAACTCTCACCTCAGAACCTTTAAAAATAGGCACATCAAATATATCAGACAGCTTCAGTTCCGTTCTTAGCCACCAGAGGATCTTCAATAATGAATGATTGAAATGCCATGTATATCCATGCTAAGCCACCAGAGGGCCAAACATCACTGTATTATTGGATGGTGTCTGCGATGGCGATCTCTGCTGATATGTGCAGCTCAAAGAGGAAACATAGGGAGAGAAGAGGGGCTCTAATAGTGTAGTAGTTTTTTAAAAATAGGGTACAATCAATTAAAAATAAGATCAGACTCTCACATTTAAAAATATAAGACAGCGCATAAAGAAAGATGGTGTACTGGCGTCTTCCGCCAGTCTTGCTTCACTTCTGGTATCGCGTCACGGCCACTCCCTACGCGTTCAGGGGAACAAGTCACGTGATTGACGCAACGCGTAGGGAGTGGCCGTGACGCGATACCGGAAGTGAAGTAAGACTGGCGGAAGACGCCAGTACACCATCTTTCTTTATGCGCTGTCTTATATTTTTAAATGTGAGAGTCTGATCTTATTTTTAATTGATTGTACCCTATTTTTAATAAACTACTACACTATTAGAGCCCCTCTTCTCTCCCTATGTTTCCTTTTTGAGCTGCACATATCAGCAGAGATCGCCATCGCAGACACCATCCAATAATAAAACGTTTGGAATTATTGGTCAAGTGCAATTTTTTCTTATTCACATATTTGTGCACCATGTTATAAGAGGATTATTATCCTTTTCTTTTTTATATATAGGTATTTATGCACTGGTTTATAAGAGGAATATTACCCCCCTTTTTTTCATATACTTTTTTTTACCTTGAATTAGTAGCGCGAAGGCTTTACTCACCATTTGATCACGCCTGCTTTTGGTGGTATTTGATCACCACACCGGGTCCCGCGGGCACAAGCACGGAGCTAGCAAGGCACGCACGCACGGTGGGAATTTCAAAGTAACGCACAGGTACGTTACTTTGCCCAGCCGTGCCATTCTAACAACGTGTATATGCCGACAGTGGTCGGCAAGTGGTTAAATAGCCTTGCAGGATTTAAATGTCATTTTTGAATGTGTGCGCTGTAATCTTTTGTTATGTTGAACCTCCTGTGACCAGTATGAGAGAGTGAGAGCGATAACACCAAATTTAACACACTTGCTCCCCTTTCACATCTGAGACTTTGTAACACTATCGAGTCACATGGCACCAGGGAGGGAAAATGGCTAACTGGGCCCAATTTGGACATTTTCACTTAGGGGTGTACTCACTTTTGTTGTCATTGTTTAGACCAGCCTTCTCAACCTTTAGTACATTAGTGTGATGTTCAGTGGGAAGAAATGGCCCTTACACTTGTGGTCATTGGGAAGAATTACCTCCTTACAGATAGCTAAAAAGATGAATGGTGTGAGTGGGAACTTATCTGAGAGGCAGAAATTGCCCAATGCTAAAGGAACCCCTAGCAACCCCTGGAGGAACCCTGGTTGAGAATCACTGGTTTAGACATTAATGGCTGTGTGTTGAGTTATTTTGAGGGGACAGCAAATTTACACTGTTATACAAGCTGTACAGTCACTACTTTACATTGTAGCAAAGTGTAATTTCTTCAGTGCTGTCACATGAAAAGATATAATAAAATATTTACAAAAATGTGAGGTGTGTACTCATTTTCGTGAGATACTGTATATATATATATTATGGTTTTGAAGTGGTTCAAAATTTCCATAGGCAACGCTTTAAAAGTTTCTTCAGGTTACCACTACTGCTTGCAAGCACATGGGGATGGGGGTGCTTTTAAAAAAAAAAAAAAGGGAATAGTGTTTTTTTTTGTGAACAACCGGAAGTGACGCATAGAGACGTTTGTAACACCGCACATTGTTTGATCTGCCTGCTGTCCTATTTGAGACATATTACGCTATGGGATCTTCCTGCTTATTCCCCGCTTTCATTTGCCGTGGATGAATGGGCGAACTAACCAACTGGGAGCCATTATTGCAATACAGCACTCTTAAGGACATCATCCCTGGTTACCACACTCAGGAGGACTCATCATTAGAAATATCTGAGTGGCATTTCTTACCCATTTAGAGGTAAGCGTATAGAGAGCACTGAGCGGAGCACACGAAGAGTACACAGTGGATGTCACCTGAAGAGTTTGCCTGGCACATTGTTGCACACCAGCACTTTTTGCACTAATTTGCATGTTTACTGTTTATGGATGGACTTTTATGGGTATCACTACTCAATATAAATAGGACCGTATTGGTACACCTACACACTTAAAGGTGTACACAAAGGATCATTTGATACTCAGCACTTTATGATAATCTTGCACCATTTTGCACTGTTTAGTGTTCGTTCAATTATTATTTAATATTTAGCACCTGATGATGATTTTCACAATTTTGCACTATATTAATTGTTTGTTTTAATTATCTGCACAGCAGCAGCTATTTTGTTCACTTTATGAATTTATGGTAATGTGTTGCGCATTTTTTGAAAATAATTTATTTGCGTAGTTTGCACAGTAGCAGTTTGCACAGCAGCTAAAAAATCGCATGCACAGCAAATCATTTATTTATGTAGTTTGCACAGTAGAAGTTTTGCACAGCAGCTAAATAATTGCATGCACAGCAGCAATTCGCATTTGAGAATACATATCAAGCAAGGATATTCCATCTTTGCAGTAATATATGGTATATAGTTTGCTCTGATCACCTGTTTTATTTATCAAAGAAATGTTAACATCCCTTGTGATAGCTATACAGCTGGACAGATTCTCTTTATGGAGAGATCTGAAGTCAATAAGACCTCAAATCTCTACCTTTAAAAGCAAAAGATCAAAAAAAAAAGGTATATATATATATATATATATATATATATATATATATATATATATATATATATATTAGGGCTGTTACGGATTAAAATTTTCCTGTCCGATTAATCGATTTTATTTTTAATCGATTAATCAACTAATTTCGATTAATTATAACGCACATACAGTTTTTACAATATTTTTTATTAAACTTTACGTAAAACGGAGAAAGTTAGTTTAACTTTAACTGTAATGTCCACATCTCCCCCATACTGTACGGTCCACATTTCCCCACATCTCCCCCCCATGCTGTACTGTCCACATCTCCCCCCCATAAAGTACTGCCCACATCTCCCCCCATAAAGTACTGCCCACATCTCCCCCCATAAAGTACTGCCCACATCTCCCCCATACCTTAAAGGGGTTGTAAAGGTAATTTTTTTATTTTCTACATAGGTTCCTTTAAGCTAGTGCATTGTTGGTTCACTTATCTTTTCCTTCGATTTCCCTTCTAAATGTTTTTTTTCTTTGTTTTCTTTGTCTAAATTTCTCACTTCCTGTTTCACCCCAGTAAGCTGTTCAGTAAGCTGTTCTGGCTGACTAACCACCAGCTCGGATGATGGTGAGAAGTTTACTGAGGAGAAACAGGAAGTGAGATATTCAGACAAAGCAAAAAAACATTTAGAAGGGAAATCAAAGGAAAAGGTAAGTGAACCAACAATGCCCTAGCTTAAAGGAACCTATGTAGAAAATAAAAAATTTACCTTTACAACCCCTTTAATATTCATGATTGTCTGCTCTGTCTGGAATAGACAGCAGGCAGACCCATCCGTCCTCAGAGTAGACACAAGCAGGCGGGCGATGATGACATCATCGCGCGTGTCTAGGACGCCGTCGGGTGGACTAAGATGGCCGTGGCTCCGGAGCAAGGCCGAAGCCGCGGCCTTTCCTATGGGCGAGACCGCGGAGCTCACTCCGCAGATCGTCCTCGATCAAAATTATTTTGATCGATCAAAGAAATTAACGATTAATCGAACAATTAATCGTTAATTTCCGCAGCCCTAATATATATATATATATATATATATATATATATATATATATATATATATATATATGTGTGTGTGTGTGTGTGGTGCTGACATATTTTTGCCTATTAATGTGATGTTAATGTTTTACAATGTAAGCCTATGGACAATTCTATAGCTTAGTATTTGGCGCCATCTAGCGGTCAAATACAGGAAGTGGACTGGGATAGCTGTTTTTTTTTTTCAAGCATTGAATACAATACAGGAAGTGACTGATTATTTACATTGGAAGGTTAACCTTTTTACCCAGGATGCTTGGTGACCTACCCATGGTCACCCTCTCTTGCACTGCATGCTGGGTAGAACATAAAAGGACCCCGGGTGGCCATTGTAGGTCTCTTGGGATCGCATGGCCTGCATGTGAGGAGGTCCTCCCGGAGAAAGCAGCCTACAGCTATTTCAGAGCGCGAATCCAGCAGTTTATGTGAGTGACTTGATGGTGCCAGAGACAGTGACCAGATTGGAGAGATCCAGAGACACTCGTTTGGGCATCGGAGGACCGGACTCACCCAGTGGAGCGGAACGGAATGACGGGCTCAGCTGACGGAGAAGCAAGCTGCAGTCACCGGACCAAAGCTACTACATGGAGCCCCGATCCAGTTGGGGAGCGGGTCACCGCCCACAGTTTAACTTTCACACGCAGTTAGACTCATACACAGGCCTCACTGGGATTTATAGTCCCACGGAGGAGGAGCAGAGCAACTGACACTGAGCAGGTTTGAGGCCTATCTACTCTGACATCCTAAGCTTTGTAATATAGTAATATATAAATTTACACCAGGAGCACCTTTACCTCAACTTAACTTACTCTAGCCTGTGGATTTAAAATCACAAGGAGTTACTTTAGCGAAGACAAGAAGATCAAAGAATAAGTACTTTAAGTGAGATCTCACGCATACCTTCAAAAGTAGGGGGAGCTCCCGGGTATAGATATATATATAGATATATTTATATATCTATATATATATATATTGTTTGCAATTGTTTATGTTGAAATCCATTGTACTGTCGTCATATTTTGGGATGACAGCACAATTACTGTGCAATACAGGTATATTGTATTACACCACAGCTGTGTCAAGGGGACTGAGCCAATTCAGGGGGGGGGGGGTTATTAGCAGAGTGCAAGTCCAAATCAAATTTTAGCAGCTCCTTCGGGGTCCGTGCTACATATATATATATATATAATTTTTTTTTATCTTTTGCTCTAAAGGATAAGTTCAACTTTTAGAAAAGAATAATAAATGCACATTTTATTGCAGGTAAAGCATTGCACCAGTGATCAGAAGATTGCTGGTGCCATGCAGGTCTTCTTCATATCTGTCTGTATACATACAGTGCCTTGCAAAAGTATTCACACCCCCTTGGAATTTTTCGTGTTTTGTTGCCTCACATCCTGGAATTAACATGGATTGTTTAAGGTTTTGCATCATTTAATTTACAGAACATGCCCACAACTTTGAAGATGTTTTTTTTTTTATTGTGAAGCAAACAACAAATAGGATAAAATAACAGAAAAAGTCAATGCTTTGTAGAGCCACCTTTTGCGGCTATCATAGCTCCAAGTCGCTTTGGATAAGTCTCTATGAGCTTACCACATCTTACCACTGGGCTTTTTGCCCATTCCTCCTTTCACCTCCTCCTGCTCCAGCTCTTTCAAGTTGGATGGTTTTGGGGGGGGGGGGCGCAAAAAAAACGGAAAAACGCTGAAAAAAACATCAATTGCAGCCTCACTGTGCCATCAATTGTAGCCACTGTGCCCATCATATGCAACCTCTGTGCCCATCGTATGCAGCTTCTGTGCCCACCATATGCAGCTTCTGTGCCCATCATATGCAGCTTCTGTCCCTACCTTATGTAGCTTCTGTGCCCATCATATTCAGTCTCTGTGTCCATCATATGCATCCAATAGGATGCCCCACGCTTTGGCCAATTGGGAAACAGGTCTCCCTGACCTGCCTCCTGATTGGCAGGGGGGCACTGCGCTTTAAAAATAGTGAAAATGAATTTTCTATGGTCATACAACAGAGTGGGTGCGCCCTGCGCCCACCCTTTTTTGAAGCCTATTAGGCTCTAATCAGGTGCTTAAAAAAACAACCCCTCCCACGCTGCCATAGGAGTCTGGCGCCCTGAAAGGGGCCGGGCGCATGGATAGGGAAGTGGCGGCAGGGATTGGGGCAGCACCCGTGCGCCCACAATGCACAAGCTGCCCCTGTTTGCACTTGTGAACAGCAATCTTTGTCCGATAACAGATTCTCTATTGATTCTTAATTATAGGTTATTGGCGCTACCTCCACCCAATTGGTTTCAATAAAACTATTACTTTCCTCCAACCCTTTATGTCTATCTGCTTAATCTGTCCCCAAGGGCTCCGTGAGTAAAACCCGTGTTCCGTATTTGGTCTCAGCTGCACCCTATTTTTTACCACTTAGTACTCAAACCAAAAGTGATTACACACCACTCAGTATCGCCTCTACTAAGTGGACCAATACCACTTATTTTTTTGTATTATTTTACGTACAAGTTCATTAATACCCAAGTGATTCAAATCAAAAAAATATATAAATATAAATAAGAAAAAAAGAAAAAAACTTTCTACCATAAAGGCCAGAGGCCAAGGCCAGCTAGACAAAAAACAAAAAACGAAAAGGAAAACAGAAAAGACCCCAAAGGTCAAAAGAAAAACTTAAAATACTTCACAGTGCAACGACCCCTCCCTAGAGTTGGGAAGAGAACCTACCTCCAATTTTTATACAAATACTTGTGCTAGTTATTGAATGTGCTAACTATTAAATACATCAGATCCCCTTACGTTGATAAATGTGAAAAGAGGAAAAAAGAAAAAGAAAGAAATGTCCTCATATAATAATATCCAATATGAAAAATAAAACCAATAAACAAATTTCAAAACAAAAAAACACAAAAATGTGAAAAATCCAATCACATCCGGTAGTGTATACACCAATCCAGAACCAAAAAAAATTTGAAAAAAAATCAATGAATCCAATATATATAAAGAGTAAACAATATATATATCATGTAAATATTTCAGTCCACAGTGAGTCTTCTGTAAACATATCAATGTGCAATTGCGCCTCTTCAAAATATAGGAAAGGTGACTTTCGTGAGAATGCCTTTATTAGTGACTTTCGTGCTTGTTCCCCCTCAAGGGTCCCCACTCACCAGATCCATTCACCCCCTAAGGGGCTAAACGCCTATAATCTGTATCCCGTCTATCCGGAACTTCCACCATGCAGTTGTATCTTCAACGAGTCCTCCTCAGGGTTTTATTAGAGAGATGCAGGTAAGTCCTTATATATAGTGGTTCCTCAAATAAAAGAAAATTCCCTCATGGTGTAGTATTTTTGATTATAATTGGGGAAGAGGGGAGAACGTTCTAATATTCTTCTTTAAAGCAGGTATTTTCAGTTATGTAGAAATAGTAGGAGGCTATCCACTTAAAAATACTTTATTACAAAAAAAACTTTATACAATATTCCATGTAAGAAAAGGGTTTTCTTTATGCAGGATGCAGTCTAAAAAACCGTACATCAGCATACACCACCATATATGAATTGTGCTATATGGCTTGCAAGAAGGTGTAACCACCCTTTTCAACAAGAAAAGAAAACAGTATATCTTTAAAATATGAAAAATAAAAAACAAAAAACAAGCCAGAAAAGTATATAAATAGAGCACTAATTCCGGAATAAAAAATATATATGTGCCAGAAGTTCACCAGTTATAAAAATGAAAAATAAAAATAAGCATAAAAATAGGGCTTTTTTAGGACCAAGTGCAGTCAATCTGCGGATGTATGGAAAGGGCTGTAGGAGACTCTGATTTTGACTTCTATTTTTATGCTTATTTTTATGCTTATTTTTATTTTTATTTTTCATTTTTATAACTGGTGAACTTCTGGCACATATATATTTTTTATTCCGGAATTAGTGCTCTATTTATATACTTTTCTGGCTTGTTTTTTGTTTTTTATTTTTCATATTTTAAAGATATACTGTTTTCTTTTCTTGTTGAAAAGGGTGGTTACACCTTCTTGCAAGCCATATAGCACAATTCATATATGGTGGTGTATGCTGATGTACGGTTTTTTAGACTGCATCCTGCATAAAGAAAACCCTTTTCTTACATGGAATATTGTATAAAGTTTTTTTTGTAATAAAGTATTTTTAAGTGGATAGCCTCCTACTATTTCTACATAACTGAAAATACCTGCTTTAAAGAAGAATATTAGAACGTTCTCCCCTCTTCCCCAATTATAATCAAAAATACTACACCATGAGGGAATTTTCTTATATTTGAGGAACCACTATATATAAGGACTTACCTGCATCTCTCTAATAAAACCCTGAGGAGGACTCGTTGAAGATACAACTGCATGGTGGAAGTTCCGGATAGACGGGATACAGATTATAGGCGTTTAGCGCCTTAGGGGGTGAATGGATCTGGTGAGTGGGGACCCTTGAGGGGGAACAAGCACGAAAGTCACTAATAAAGGCATTCTCACGAAAGTCACCTTTCCTATATTTTGAAGAGGCGCAATTGCACATTGATATGTTTACAGAAGACTCACTGTGGACTGAAATATTTACATGATATATATATTGTTTACTCTTTATATATATTGGATTCATTGATTTTTTTCACATTTTTTTTGGTTCTGGATTGGTGTATACACTACCGGATGTGATTGGATTTTTCACATTTTTGTGTTTTTTTTGTTTTTTGTTTTGAAATTTGTTTATTGGTTTTATTTTTCATATTGGATATTATTATATGAGGACATTTCTTTCTTTTTCTTTTTTCCTCTTTTCACATTTATCAACGTAAGGGGATCTGATGTATTTAATAGTTAGCACATTCAATAACTAGCACAAGTATTTGTATAAAAATTGGAGGTAGGTTCTCTTCCCAACTCTAGGGAGGGGTCGTTGCACTGTGAAGTATTTTAAGTTTTTCTTTTGACCTTTGGGGTCTTTTCTGTTTTCCTTTTCGTTTTTTGTTTTTTGTCTAGCTGGCCTTGGCCTCTGGCCTTTATGGTAGAAAGTTTTTTTCTTTTTTTCTTATTTATATTTATATATTTTTTTGATTTGAATCACTTGGGTATTAATGAACTTGTACGTAAAATAATACAAAAAAATAAGTGGTATTGGTCCACTTAGTAGAGGCGATACTGAGTGGTGTGTAATCACTTTTGGTTTGAGTACTAAGTGGTAAAAAATAGGGTGCAGCTGAGACCAAATACGGAACACGGGTTTTACTCACGGAGCCCTTGGGGACAGATTAAGCAGATAGACATAAAGGGTTGGAGGAAAGTAATAGTTTTATTGAAACCAATTGGGTGGAGGTAGCGCCAATAACCTATAATTAAGAATCAATTCCATTAATGCAGGTTGTTTAATGCAGCCTGCATATATTAAGGAGGCAGCAACCTCATAAAACAAAGAGAACTCCCATCAAACCTTTTAAACCAATAGGGTTAAAAATAGATAAAAGAATTGCAACCGGAAAAATCATATAAAATATAAGGTTATAGGTATAAAATAACACCTGTACATATCCCTGCTGATCAAGACCCATTCCATAAGCGCGGCTTTCCTTGTATAATTAGATTCTCTATTGGATTGAGGTCTGGGCTTTGACTAGGCTAGGGATGGGCTGAACACCCCCATTCGGTTGACACCAGAACATGCAAACAGGAAAAAAATGTGTTCAAACCCATGAACACGGTTAAAGTCTATAGGACACGAACATGAAAAATCAAAAGTGTTAATTTTAAAGGCTTATATGCATGGTATTGTCTTAAAAAGTGTTTGGGGACCTGGGTCCTGCCCCAGGGGACATGTATCAATGCAAAAAAAAAGTTTTAAAAATGGCTGTTTTTTCAGGAACAGTGATTTTAATAATGCTTAAAGTGAAACAGTAAAAGTGTAATATTGCTTTAAATTTCGTACCTGGGGGTGTCTATAGTATGCCTGTAAAGTGGTTCATGTTTTCCGTGTTTAGAACAGTCTGACAGAGAAATTACATTTGTAAAGGAAAAAAGTAATTTAAAACTACTCGCGGCTATAATGAATTGTCGGTCTGGCAATACACATAAAAGTTCATTGATAAAAACGGCATGGGAGTCTCCCATAGGAGAACCCCCGAACCAAAATTAAAAATAAAATGGCGTGGGGGTCCCCCAAAAATTCAAACCAGACCCTGGTTAGCGACCCCCCCAAAGCACCTTGTCCTGTTGATGGGAAGAAGGGCCTCATTAGCACAACCCTTGCCCGGTGGTTGTGGGGGTCTGCGGGCGGGGGGCTTATTGGAATCTGGAAGCCCCTTTAACAAGGGGACCCCCAGACATCCCTATGGCTTTCCCGTAGTGTCAGAGAGGGTGGGGCCACCCGGTCCACCCCCCTCTGATGCACGGGGACATCCCTATGGCTTCCCTGTAGCATCAGAGGGGCGGGGCCACCCGTTTATGTAACAGTAACCCTGCCCCCTCTGACTCTACGTGAAAGCCATAGGGATGTCCCCGTGCTTCACAGGGGGCTGGGTCGTGTGGCCCCACCCTCAGTTATAAAATAACTGTCACTTGAGAGGCCCAGTCATTACGGCAGGTGCCTCCCATGGAGGCCGATCATTGGCGGCATACAGGGTTTTTTTTCTTCTTTTTCGGTCCATCGGAGCGCGAGAAGAAGACTCCATGGGACCGTTTTATTTTTTTAATAAAGGACTTGTCCCGGGGTGTGTATTGTCTTTTTTTTTACATATTTTTTGTGAAATGGTAGGGTTACATTTGTACCCTGTTACCATTTCACACAGGGGTGGGATCTGGGGGTCCCCTTGTTAAAGGGGGCTTCCAGATTCCGATAAGCCCCCGCCCACAGACCCCCACAACCACTGGGCAAGGGTTCTGGGGATGAGGCCCTTGTCCCCATCAACATGGGGACAAGGTGCTTTTGGGGGCCGCTAACCCCAAAGCACCTTCTCCCCATCAACATGGGGAGAAGGTGCTTTGGCGGGGCCGCTACCCCAAAGCACCCTTCCAATGTTGAGGGCATGTGGCCTGGTACGGATCAGGAGGGGGGGTGCTCTCTCGTCCCCCCTATTTTCCTGCGGCCTGCCAGGTTGTGTGCTCGGATAAGGGTCTGGTATGGATTTTTGAGTGGACCCCATGCAATTTTTTTAGATTTTGGTGCGGGGTTCCCCTTAATATCCATACCAGACCTGAAGGGCCTGGTATGGAATTTGGGGGCATCCCCATGTATTTTTTTGTTTAATTTTGGATCCCTGTGGGGGAATCCCATGCCGTTTTTATCAATTAACTTTTATGTGTATAGCCGCGAGTACTTTTAAATGACTTTTTTTCCTTTAGAAATGTAATTTTGCTCTCAGACTGTTGTAAACACAGGAAATGCGCCAATTTACAGGCATACTATAGACACCCCCCAGGTGCAAAATTTAAATCAATAATCACACTTTTATTGTTTCACTTTAACCACTTGCTTACTGGGCACTTAAACCCCCCTCAGTCCCAGACCAATTTTCAGCTTTCAGCGCTGATGCACTTTGAGTGACAATTACGCGGTCATACAACACTGTACCCAAATGAAATTTTTATCATTTTTTTCCCACAAATAGAGCTTTCTTTTGGTGGTATTTAGTTACAGCTCGGAGTTTTATTTTTTGCTAAACAAACAAAAAAAGATGCAAAAAAAAAAAAAAAAAAAAATCATGTTTTAATAGTTTGTTATAAAATTTTGCAAACGGGTCATTTTTCTCCTTCATTGAAGTGCGCTGATTAGGCGGCACTGATGGGCTGCATTGGTGGGCACTGATGGCCTGCATTGGTGGGCACTGATGGGCTGCATTGGTGGGCACTGATGGGCTGCATTGGTGGGCACTGATAGGCTGCACTGGTGGGCACTGATAGGCATAGTTAAGGCGGCACTAATAGGCACAGATAAGGCGGCACCGATGGGCACAGATTAGGCGGCACTGATGGGCTAAGATGGCACGGATGGGTGGCACGGATAAGTGGCACGGATGGGTGGCACGGATGGGCACTGATAGGTACCACAGATAGATGGGACTGATGGGCACTGATAGGTGGCACTGATAGGTGGCTCTGATAGGTGGCACTGCTGGGCACTGGTGGGCGGCACTGCTGGGCACTGATGGGCGGCACTGCTGGGCACTGATGGGCGGCACTGGGGTGCAGCACCTTTGAGGCAGATTTTGGGTGGCACTGTGGGTGGCACTGCTGGGTGGCACTGTGGGCACTGCTGGGTGGCACTGTGGGCACTATGGGCACTGCTGGGTGGCACTGACAGGGGGGCACTTACTTTATTTCAGGATGGCACTGCGGGTGGCAGGTGGGCACTGGCAGGGGGCAGGTGTCCGCTTGAATTGCTGGCCGTGATCGGGACTGATGTCCCGAACACGGCCGCCGGCGATTGGCTTTTTTTTTTCTCCTCGCGCTGTCAGCGCGAGGAGGAATACTAGCCGATTACCGGCTCCGTTTTATCACATGATCAGCTGTCATTGGCTGACAGCTGATCACGTGATAAGGGGTCGGGATCGACCCCTTACACGGATCGGTGATCAGGCGAGTCTCACGGACTCGCCGATCACAGAGCGCGCCGCGCGCGCCCCTCAGGGGGCGCGCAGGCCGCTCGTAACCGGGACGACGTCAATAGACGTAGTCCCGGCAATCTAGGTCCGCGCTAATGCCGTCATTCGGCAATAGCGCGGATCCCAAGTGGTTAAGCATTATTAAAATCACTGCTCCCGAAAAAACTGACATTTTTAAAACTTTTGTTTTGCATTGATACATGTCCCCAATACCATGCATATAAACCTTTAAAATTGGCACTTTTGATTTCTTCATAGTTAGTAAGGTTAGAATAAAGACACCAGTCCATCCAGTTCAACCTGAGTGAGTGTCTACCCCTATCCCTTGCACACTCACATTGATCTCTACCCTCAAAGAGCCCACAATCTAAAGTCCCCATTCATATACTAGGGCCAATTTTGGACAGAAGCCAATTAACCTACCTGCATGTCTTTGGAGTGTGGGAGGAAACCGGAGTACCTGGAGGAAACCCACGCAGGCACAGGGAGAACATGCAAACTCCAGGCAGGTAGTGTCGTGGTTGGGATTTGAACCAGCGACCCTTTTTACTACTAGGTGAGAGTGCTAACCACTACACCACTGTGCCGCCTGCCGTGAACACCCCAAATAGTTCGCTATTCGGCGAACAGGAGAACACTAGATGTTTGAGTCAAACTTACGTTCGACTCAAACATTGGGACCATCCCTAGACTAGGCCATTCCAACACATTTACATGTTTCCCCTTAAAGCACTCAGGTGTTGCTTTAACAGTGTGTATGGGGTCATTGTCCTGCTGGAAGGTGAACCTCCGTCCTAGCCTCAAATCACACACAGAGTGGTACAGATTTTGCTCAATAATATCTCTTTATTTAGCACCATCCATCTTTCCCTCAACTCTGACCAGTTTCCCCAGTCCTGACTACTGAAAAACATCCCCACAGCATGATACTGTCACCATCATGTTTCACTGTGGGAATGGTGTTCTTTGGGTGATGTGTTGAGTTTGCGCCAGGCATAGCGTTTTCTTTGATGGACAAGAAGGTAAATTTTAGTCTCATCAGACCAGAGCACCTTCCTCCATAAATTTTAGGAGTCTCCCTAAAAACGTGCCATTTTGTTTTTTGCTGAAAGTAATGGCTTTCTTCTGGTTACTTTGCCATAAAGCCCAGCTCTATGGAGTGTACGGCTTACTGTCGTCCTATGTACAGATACTCCAGTAGGGATAAGCCGAACACCCCCCCCGGTTTGGTTCGCACCAGAACCTTCGAACAGACCGAAAATTAGTATGAACTTTAGAACCCCATTAAAGTCTAGGGGACTCGAACGTTCAAAATCAAAAGTGCCAATTTTAAAGGCTAATGTGCAAGATATTGTCCTAAAAAGAGTTTGGGGACCCGGCTCTTGCCCCAGGGGACATGGATCAATGCCAAACTGGCGTTTTTTTGGGAGCACTGATTTTAATGACGATCAAAAAAAATAAGTGAAATATTCCTTTAAATATCGTGCCTGGGGGGTGTCTATAGTATGCCTGTGAAGTGGCATGTGTTTCCCATGTTTAGAACAGTCCCTGCACAAAATGACATTTAACAGAAAAAAGTCATTTAAAACTGCTTGCGGTTTAACCATTTCCCAACCAGTGCACGTCGATGTATGTCGGCAGAATGGCATGGGCAGGCATATTGGCGTACAGGTACGTCCAATCTTTAATGCCGCCCTGCCATCGCGAGTGCTCCTCCGGGAGATTTTTAAGTACCGAAGTTTGGCGTCATTCCATCAGTGTGCGCAATATCAAAGCGTGACATGTTGGGTATCTATGTGCTCAGTGTAACATCAACTTTCACATTATAGAAAAAAATTGGGCTAACTTTACTGTTTTGTTATTTTTTAAATCGTGAAACTGTTTTAAAAAAAAAAAAAGTTCAAAAATTGTTGTGCAAATACAGTGTGAGATAAAAAGTTGCAACGACCGCCATTTTATTCCCTAGGGTGTCTGCTAAAAAAAAATATAATGTTTGGGGGTTCTGAGTAATTTTCTAGAAAAAAAATTATGATTTTTACATGTAGGGGAAGAGTACCAGAATAGGCCCGGTATGGAAGTGGTTAAAATATTTTTTTCAGCAGGAACTCATCTATGTGCCCTTTTATTAAACTCTCTGGTATCTTACCAACTATAGAAGTTAAATTAACAGGTCTATAGTTACTTGGTAAACACTTTGATCCCTTTTTAAATATAGGCACCACATTGGCCCTACGCTAATCCAGTGGTACTATTCCAATGATTAACAAGTCCCTAAAAATGAAATACAATGCTTTGAAATGACAGAGATCAATTCTTTTAGGATCTGTGGGTGGATGCCATCTGGTTCAGGTGCTTTATCCACCTTTATTCTGTCTAAATATTTCTGGCCATATCACTTTTGAGCCATTGTGGATCATTTATTGACTTTAGCTCCCCCATGCTCCTCTGTATATACAGAGCTGAAGAAAGTATTTAATAAATCTGTCTTCTCTTTGTCCCCCAGTCAACCACTGTAGATTATTTTGTAAAGGGCCTACATGCTTATACCTGACCTTTTTACTTTTAATATACTTGAAGACTTTTTGGGGGTTTGTCCTTCTATATTTTGCAATCTGTTGTTTGTTTTGAATTTTTGTGCCATTAATTTCCTTTTTACATATTCTGTTATATTCTCTGTATCCTTTAAACGATAATTATAAAATCCTTTATTACCACCCACTGTCAAGACCTACCTGCACTACCCTCACCACCCCTACTAGATGGGCTGCTCTCCCGGCTGTTAGAGGTAGCAGTGACATCCAGGGCCGCCATCTCTGCGTTTGCCACCCCCATATCTTCACTCAACTTGGCAAGTTTGTTTTGGTGCACAAACACAGAACTGGCACTCCTTTTCTGTGAGCCCCTACCACTCCCTCTAACTACATTAACCCATCTTCCTACCTGATAATTCTGACTTGCCCCTCCTTATCAACCCCAATGACCACCTCCACAGTGAGCAGAGGACCCCTTTCAAGGTTGTCCTTTCTGCTCAGTGTTGCAACTTGCTCCTCCAGATCTCTAATGCGAGCTTCCAGAAGGGCAACCCGCTCACATCTGTCACAGCGGTATCTATCCTGGAGCTGTTGCACCATTTTTGCATACATGTGGCACACTGTGCACTGAGAAAAACCTTCAATTCTGCTAGCACTAGTTTCCCAGTTACAATATAATTACTTATATGAAGTTTAAGATGTTGCTTACAGGTTAGAAGTCTCCTGTCTCAACTCCTGTTTTCAACTCCTGGGTAACTCTCCACATTTGCTCACAAATTCCACACGCAATAGTGATAGTGATTCGGCAAGGTGAGGAGCAAGAAACATGCCAAGCCCCAAGAGAAGCTTTTAGCATGAAGGTGGCCCATACTAAGTCGGTGTATGGTTACTAATTCCTAAGTTGTTCTTGAAAAGTTTGCTCTTCAGGCATTCAAGTGCAGAGTACACCCCTTTAAGTTCTCAAGCTGAGCCCTTGCCTCTGGCACTCTCTTTAGCTGCTTACCCTCCATCCCTTGCTCTAGTTCCTGTGCCATCTTGCCCTCTACTGTATGTCCCACCCTGGGTACCACACATGTCAGTAATTCATCTTTTTTTGGTACTTTATAAGGTCATTGGGGGTAGCTAACACGCCTCAGTGCTATCGCTTTCTATTTCCAGAAGAGCTCTAGTACACCTCAGTGCTATCGCTGTCTTTTTCCAGAAGGGCTCTCTGACATCTGGGTGTAGCTATGGCTGTCCTTCACCCCTAAAGACATATGAATTGTCAGTGTTACACCTTCATACCAGATTATTCTTATGCCCTGTAGACACGGTCAGACTTTCCGACGGAAAATGTGCTATCGGATCGTGTTGTCAGAAAATCCGATCGTGTGTGGGTTCCATCTGACTTTTTCCATCGGAATTTCCAACACGTGTGTAGACAATTCCGACGGACAAAATGCCACACAAGCTCAGAATATATTACGAGATGAAAGCTATTGGCTACTGGCCCGTTTATAGTCCCGTTGTATGTGTTCTACGTCACTGCGTTCAGAACACAACTTTGTGCGACCGTGTGTATGCAAGACAAGTTTGGGCCAAAATTTGTTGATGGCTGTGCCAAAACTAGTATTTTTTTTTCCTTTTTTGGGACACCTAGAAAGCTTCCTAAGAGCGATGTTTCTGGGGGCGTGAGCAAGCAACAATTCCGTGCAGGGTCTAGCACCTGTATGCCCTGGTTTCCTCAGGGTTCAGTGCTGGAACTTAGCTGTCACCTGTAGGTGGCATATATTAGCCCATTTCCTCGCAGGGGAGTTCCACAACATGTTTGACCTCTGGCCCCACCCCTTTAGCAGCACAGGAATGGGAGTCCTTCCTACATCAGGAAAGATAGCCTGGTTCAAGTTGTGGTCAGTACCTTGGATCTCAGTCCCACCCATTCTGGTCCCCTGGAGAGAGTCATGTGTCCTTCTGGTCCCTTTCCCTGCTCTGTATTCATTAATGTACGCATCCTTCACTGTCCTGATGAGTCTCCCGTCCTTGGTTCCACAGCTACAGTTGCTTTGCTGGATCTCAGCAGTCTGGAGCATTCTTAGCCATGTGACACCTGTAAACTTAAGGTTAAGCAGGTTAAATTTTGAGGGCTCATCCCAGAGGTTCCTTTTGTGTAATGTGTGAGTGCGTCTAGCTCATCCTCAATTTCATATGATTGCAACCCATATCATTAGTTATAGTTTGGGTCTAGCCTTCCTGCCCTTGGTGCTTCCATGCAATTACCCATTCACCCACACTCACTTTATGGGATTTGGTCCTGGGTCCTCTGCTGGACGTGGGAGTCATCTTCACAGTCTTCTCTGTTTGTAATTTTAGTCCATGCAGCAATATTCCCTGACGAGTCTCGCTTTGGCAAGGTGATTTTGTCCTCAAAACGTTTGAGGTACAGCGGTTAGAAGCTTTGGGCCTCTTTTTTTTTAGATGGGCTGGTCTGTTTTACAAAGACATTTACCAGGTTTTACCTGGGACTTTTCTTTCCTTGTTATGATGTTGCCTTTTGGGTTTTTCACTCCCTATTGGGAATTTTATTGTTTCCCCGTTGATGTGCTTAGATTGTTCAGCTTCTTGCTTGGTCTGTGGTTCCCTTCTTGCCCAATCATTCCTTTCTGTTCACTGACCATGTCTTCTTTGGTCTTGGGTATCATTTTTATTCTCTGTGTTCTTTCTCTGTTGATTGGTTTCCCATACAGGCAGGGTCTCATCTGGTGTCAGTTTCATGCGCAGGTCCTCTAGACCAGGTTTCTCAACTGGGGTGCCACAAAGAGTCCTCAGGGGTGCCATGGCAAAAGCAGAAAAAACTGCCCCAACTTATGCAGGCAAACACTGCCACTAAAGATTTTTTTATCTGCAGTCTGCTCTTGTACCTTCTAAACTGGAATGTAGCCTCCTGTGGGACTCTGCCACTAGCATACCACTCACATACCGCTCACCACTGACTGCCGCAACCATTCTGCTCACTGACTGACACTACAGACTGCTGCTACCAAACGCTCACTGACTGACACTACCAAACCACTCACCACTGACTGCAGCTACCATACTGCTCACTGACTGACACTACCATACAGCTCACTGACTGACACTACCATACAGCTCACTGACTGACACTACTATACAGCTGACCACTGACTGCCGCTACCATACCGCTCACTGACTGCCGGTACCATACTGCACACTGACTGCCGATACCATAATGCTATCTGACTGACACTACCATACTGCTCAGCGCTACCATACCACTCCCTAACTATCGCTACCATACTGCTCACCACAACCATACCGCTCATTGACTGATGCTACCATACAGCCTACCACTACCATATCTCTCATTCACTGATGCTATCATACCGCTTATTACTATCGCTCACTAGCCCTAGCGCTCACTGCGCACTACAATACTGCTCACTGACTGCCCAACCACTACATACTGCCCTGTCCTGCCAGTCCATACTGCTCACTGATTTCTACAGGTACAAGGCAACTGCATCACAGCATATTGACCATTGAACTATGCCTCACAAATTACATTTAGGGTTTGTTCACACCAGGTGCCTTTTGCAGACATGCAGGGGTGCCATTTATTCTTATCATGTGTTTGCGCCTGCTGAAATTCATGTTACCATACTTTTTGGGGCAGTGTGATTTTAAAAATGCAACACACGGGAACCTTTTTGCTTGTTTAATGCGCATAGGGAGCCCGTTGAAAAACACAGGACTGCGTAAAAAAGCATGCGCATGCTCAGACGCAACAGACGGTTGAGAAACATTGATCTAGACAGGTTTTGGGCTGAAAGTTCTGTTTTTTTGGGCCTGTTAGCTGTTACAGGTTGTCCATCCTGCAGTTGGACTGTTTTTGGCTGTCTTGACAGTATCTGATAATATCTGTTATTTTGTCCTTCAGTGGGTGAGAAATAAAATAGAATATTTAAATTATTAACTTACTGACCATATTTATACGTTATGGTTTGCATGTTGTTTACTGTGCTTATGGCTGAAGCCCATGCTCGCGCGCAGAAGTGAACGCATACGTAACTCACGCACGTATATGTAAATGGTGTTCGTACCACTCATGTGAGGTATCGCTGCCAATGTTAGAGTGAGAGCAATAATTCTAATGCTAGACCTCTTCTGTAAGGCTACTTTCACACTGATGCACTTTACAGGCGCTATAGTGCTAAAAATAGAACTTGCAAAGCGCCTCTCCTCTCATTCCAGTGTGAAAGCCGAGGGCTTTCAAACTGGAGCAGTGCACTGGCAAGATGCTCAAAAAAAGTTCTGCAAGCAGCATCTTTGAGGAATCTTAGCATCTTATACACCACTCCTACAGCGCCCCTGCCCATTGCAATCAATGGGCAGCGCCACTGAAGCACCGCTTTTCTTTCACTCATGGTTAGTGTTTGGCTGAAGCCATTTATAATCAATAAAATGTGTTTACTCTTTTTAAATCATAATGGCAACAGAAACTACCCAAATGACCCTGATAACATGCACACAAGTTGACACAAAGGGGTTTGAATGGCTATTAAAGGTAAGCATCCTCACCTGTGATCTGTTTGCTTGTAATTAGTGTGTGCGTATAAAAAGGTCAATGAGTTTTTGGACTCCTGATAGACCCTTGCATCATTCATCCAGTGCTACACTGACATTTCTCGATTCTAAGTCATGGGGAAAGCAAAAGAATTGTCAAAGGATCTGTGGGAAAAGGTAGTTGAACTCTATAAACAGTAAAGGGATATAAAAAGATATCCAAGTAATTGAGAATGCCAATCAGCCGTGTTCAAACTCTAATCAAGGAGTGAAAAATGAGGGGTTCTGTTGAAACCAAAATTGAGGTTTTTGGCCACAACCCATAAATGCTACATTTGGAGAGGAGTCAACAAGGCCTATGATGAAAGGTACAGAGATGGATCGCTGATGTTTTGGGGATGTGAGCTACAAAGGCACAGGAAATTTGGTCAAAATTGTTGGCAAGGTGAATGCAGTATGTTATCAAAAAATACTGGAGGAACATTTGCATTCATCAGCCAGGAAGCTGCGCATGGGACGTACTTGGACATTCCAACATGTCAATGATCCAAATCACAAGGCCAAGTTGACCTGTCATTGGCTATAGCAGAATAAAGTGAAGGTTTTGGAGTGGACATCTCAGTCTCCTGACCTCAATGTCATTGAGCCACTCGGGGGAGATCTCAAACGTGCAGTTCATACAAGACAACCCAAGGCTTTTTGCCAAGAGGAATGGGCAGCTTTACCATCTGAGAAGATAAAGAGCCTCATCCACAAATACCACAAAAGACTTCAAGCTGTCATTGATGGTAAAGGGGGCAATGCATGGTATTAAGTACTGGATTATATAAACTTTTGATCAGGGTCATTTGGGTAGTTTCTGTTGTCATTATGGTTTAAAAAGAGTGGGTGACATTCTGCTGGATTCTTCTTTCAAATGGCTGATCAACCTCTGCCCTCCTGCCTTCCTATCACCAGGAGTATTTAGGTTCAATCTTAGATATGGCCCAGGCCCAAAACACCTTTCCCCAGGAAATGCTTGCTTCTTTGAGGCCCAGCATTTAGACATGCAGGTCAAACATTCATCCCTTCTTTGAGACAGTTCCCTCAAATACAATAAAGACCTTTGCAGCTTAGCATTCCTTACAATGTGGGACAAGAAGATCCTGTTCTGAAAGCTGTTCAGCCAGGCAAAAATCTCCCTGGGATGGTGAATTTCCAACTAGAAACTAGAATCCAGGAAATTGTTCTTTCCATCTCCCAGGAATTTGGTAACAAGGGATAGAGAAAATTGAGTACTGTCCGTGATACTTTTTTTATTTGCACTAACATACAATTTTTCAGGACAAGCTTTCGGGTATGTCCCCTTCTTCAAGGTCCAAGCAGTACTGATTTACAAATTTTTAAGCAGAATGTAAAACCAAAACAAAAAAAAAAAAAAAAAAAAAAACACCTCTGAGGGAAAGAAGAGAGAAAACAAAAAAAAAAAAAACACAACCGGACCACACTATAGAAGACCTCAATGTTTTAGTTCTTAAAGGGAATTTCAGAACTATCCAGGAAAGGAAAACCTTTGAACTAAGAATGATAATTCTTTTTGACACAAAAAATAATGGCCTGAATTTAGACATAGGTTTCCTTACTCATTATACTAAAGTTTTACAACCCCCTCTGTGACTAGCAACCCCCCCTCCATTCCATAGCTCTCCCTCTGTCTTATCTCACTAACTCTTCTCTTATCTTTATTGCCCCATTGATTTGTATGTGTTTTTTTTTTTTTTTTTTTTCTCTCTTCTTTCCCTCAGAGGTGTTTTTTTTTTTTTTTTTTTTTTTTTGTTTTGGTTTTACATTCTGCTTAAAAATTTGTAAATCAGTACTGCTTGGACCTTGAAGAAGGGGACATACCCGAAAGCTTGTCCTGAAAAATTGTATGTTAGTGCAAATAAAAAAAGTATCACTGACAGTACTCAATTTTCTCTGTCACAATTGCACTAATACGGCTACTATCACATTAAGTATGTAACAAGGGATGAAACTCTGACAGGCTGGGGTGGGTTCTTCAATTCCTTGACTGTGCAGGGAACCCATAGAATCTATGGTTAGTTTCCCAATAAAGAGTACCTTTTTTAATCAACAGGTTTATGAGTAAAATGAATGAAATAAAAAGCAATATAGTTGTTGACGAAGGGGGACAGTTTAAATATATATGGAACAACACGTAACAGGAGATAAGTGTTTTCCAACAACTTTGCATTTTTTTACTAACCAGGACTGGTTAAGCATTGATGAAGGTCAAAACCTTCCTTTTCTAAAATAATTAAAAGTGCATTGCCTACAGATGTTCATATTGTAAGGCATGATACAAGCTACAAGTGCATTGCTGACATATTTTCTGTTGATGCCATGACAGGTCTGTTTTTTGTCATAAGATACTGAGTCCAAACACTGTATTTGGAATGCAGCTACAACAAAATCTAACAGACGTTCAGATAGGTTGAAAAAATCCAGGGCAAGGGCAAATTACAGATCCATGAAATAAAAAGCTATTTACCTGTTGCTTTTTTATTTTTGAATGTTTTATATTGCTGTTATTAAATGTTTGGTCCTGTATCAGGAAACTAATTTATTATGTGGTGATTCCCCGGCTTTTGCGAGTTCTAGAGACAACACTAACCCAGAAGATACTCATCTGCTGAAAGTAATTTGTAAAATACACATGCTGGGGGTGTAAATAACACTGCCACAAATGTGGGGGAAGAAGGATGTAACATAACACTACCACTTACCACCAATTGGAAGGTGTAACAGCATTGCCACTGAACACCAATGTTGCAATGGGTTTATAGTACTAGAACCAATGCTGTGTTTTTTTTTTTTTTTTATTCTTTATTTATGCAAAAAGAGGACAATGAAAGAAATATTACATCACATGCCCATGGGAACATACAAAACTATTTTCTTATAGTCTTGCAGATTAGGCAGGGTTAATATTCCTCCATTTATAACCTTCAATAAATATACATTTTCTTCTTATAAACCCACGTATTCACCTCCGTTCATCCCTGACTAATTCAATTCTCATCTTCCTATACTAAGCGACCAAATACTTCCTAATCCTTCCTTCTATTTCATCTTTTATAGAAAATACCCAAAATCATAATCAAAAAAAGGGGAAAAAGCCCCCCCCAGCCCCCCCTCTCACCCTCCCTCCTCCTCTTGACCCCCCCTTCCTGTGGAGGGTAGGGGACTTCCATATTATTATAGGATTCAAAGATGGGCGGACTCATTCCCAGGTTATGCTCTCCAACAGTCTCTTCCCTTCTTCTGAATATGCAAATAAGTTCCAAGCTGTCCAGGTTTTGGTATACTGCTCTTTTCTATCTTGAGCCGAGAGAACTAAGTCCTCTATAGCACCGTTTCTGACCCTATTAAGCCACAATGCAATCGATGGTGGCTAAGGGTCTTTCCAACAAAGAGCAACACCAGCCTTAACAGCAATAACTAAACTACATAAAACAAAGTTCTTATATGTCTGTAAAGGAATTTGTGAACAATGGAGCAAAAAAAAGCAGGGTTGTCTGGTATTGGAAAGGCTGTAAATTTTTGGAAGATCCTTTGTACTTCTAGTCAGTATTGTCTGATCTTAGTTCCTCCGTTCCTTATTACATCGCCAACAACAGTCTGAAGCCTCTGGGAAGAACTTCCAAAGTCTTGACGGGGTGTAGTACCACCGTATCAATATTTTGTAATTAGACTCCTGAGTTTGTGTACAAATCGATGAATTCAATGCAAGATATATTATTTTCTCAAGTTTAACTTGCGTAAAGGTCTTATCAAGATCTCTCTCCCACTTTCCAATTCCAGGCATGTTAAAGTTATCTGAAGGGGTAATTAGCCTTGCATATATCTTATAGATTGCCTGGGGAGGGGTTCTTTCTCCTCGCAGTATAGTTCAAACATAGTCAGTTGTCGTCGGTAGTTTATCGCTGCGCCTAACGATTTAAAGAAGGGACACAGCTGTAGTGCCTGCCAGAAGTTTATTTCAAATCGACCCCCAGTTGCGTCATTGAGGCGACTGTGGGCCAAGTCTCGGAATACAAAAAATGTGATGCTTGAGTGCAGCCCCTCTCTATAAACCCCTGAAACACACCTGGCCTAAAGCTAGGGTTTCCCAAAATAGGGAACAATGGTGATTTTATTGACGAATATTCAGGGTTTTGACAGATCTTGAAGCCTATTTGCAATGTTGGGCCTAAAAAGGGATGCCTTTAAAGAGATTCCGGTAATATTGCGTAGCACCAGAGCTCTCTATGCCAAGGTACCGGACTAAACACGCCGAAAGATAGACATTTCTGTATTGCATTTAGAACGTGTAGGTTGTAACCATGGATGGATAGTAGATAGCCTCTGTGGGGTATAATATACACAAATGCAAGAATTATAGTTAGACAAACCTATCCCTAGCTGCAACAGGGACCATCAGGCACTGTAGTTAGCACACTTCCTCCAAAGAGAATGTTGGGATGTCCTCCTGCCATTTAGCACCCCATTCACACCGATGCGATTTGACAAATTACACCCTATTGTTAGCAATGGAACTGTTCAAATTGATGCATCGCCGACTTTGCGATTCCGTACTGATTTGAAAAAAAGTTCCTGCACTATTTTTTGCAATTTGAGGTGCAACTTGCATATACACTAAATTGGGCCCAATTAGCCATTTTCCCTCCCTATCATGTGTCTCGTTAGTGTTACAAGGTCTCAGGTGTGAATGGGGAGCAGGTGTGTTAAATTATTATCGCTCTCACTCTCTCACACTGGTCACTGGAAATTCAGCATGCCACCTCATGGCAAAGAGCTCTCTGAGGATCTGAAAAAATGAATTTTGCTCTACATAAAGATGGCCTAGGCTATAAGAAGATTGCCAAGACCCTGAAACTGCAGCACGGTGGGCAAGACCATATAGCGGTTTAACAAGACGTGTTCCACTCAGAACAGGCCTCGCCATGGTCGATCAAAGAAGTCGAGTGCACGTGCTCAGTGGACTTTGTCCGATCCTGTGTAGAGAATTCCGATCGGACAAAGTGCCACGCATGCTCAGATCAAATTCCTAGACCAAAGCTATTGGCTACTAGCCTGAACGTAGTCCCGTCGTAGCGAAATAATGTAATCATGTTACGAACAATTGGATTTTCCGACAACTTTGTCCGACCGTGTGTATGCAACACCGTTGGATTTTGTTGTCGGAATGTCCGACCGTGTGTACAAGGGCTAAGACGACCACTGCGTTGCTAAAGAAGCTGAGGGTAAAGGTGATGCACTGGCCAAGCATGTCTCCAGACCTAAACCCTATTGAGCATCTGTGGGGTATCCTCAAACATGGCATACTCACTTTTGTTGCCAGCGGTTTAGACAGCGGCTGTGTGTTGAGTTAGTTTGAGGGGACAGCACATTTACACTGTTATTCAAGCTGTATACTCACTACTTTACATTGTAGCAAAATGTAAATTCTTCAGTGTTTACAAAAATGTGAAGGGTGTACTCACTTTTGTGAGATACTGTACATCTGTGCATGAAGTTGCACTGACCTATGGCTTTGAAATCGTGCAATTTCAAGTGAAGTCCCATGATTTCAAAGCTGGTTTCAGTGTGAACGGGGGCTTAGTGAACAGAGAAGTCATATGAGGTGTATGTAGCGGGACCAGAGCTCCATATAAAGCAGGCAGTGGTTTGATCAGGGTTTCCGATGCCATTAACTGTTCTGAAGGGTCTGAAATTATTGCAATCGGCGTAGGAAACTGGGCCCTCACTACATACCGAAGCTGTAAAAACCGCATAAACCATCTGATTGGGTGAATTAAACAAAAGTTTAAGAGTGTCAAAAGTCACCAACGTGCTCCTGGATATAATATGTAGTAGTATTTTATCTGGCCCATAATTGGGGTTCGGGTATACCCTGTACATAAGGGAGAGTGGGATTGCCCGTAGTGAGAAGGAGTTACGCTGAGCAAATTGTGCTGAAGCCTGTCTCCAGACCGCAAGAGCAAAGCACAGATTAGAATGATTAGAATGAGGACCCCTAAAGACCAGGTTGCTGGTTCACCATCACACTGTCACTAGAACTGCCACTTTATAATGCAGTAAAAAATTAGGGAGAGCTAAACAGCCCCAAGGAAGGGGTAACAGCAGGGGTGACCTGGCTAGCTTAGGAGTTTCAACCTGCCGATGTAAATGAGAAGATATATTTGTCAATTAGGAAAAATTATGTAGTCATAGGTACCAATGTCTGTCGAAAGAAATAGAGGAATTTTGGTACTCACCTTTCCGTAATTTTCCTTTCCTGACGCATCTTCATGGCACCACACACTGGGTTGTGACTCCGCCCCCAAAACCTGACAGGATTGGTTAACTATAAATTTGAAGGGGAGAAAATAAAACGGGTGGGCATTGTGTGGTGCCATGAAGATGCGTCAGGAAAGGAAAATTACGGAAAGGTGAGTATACAATTTTCCATTTTCCTGACTCCTTCATGGCAGCACACACTGGGAAATAATGGGTGGGTAAATGCAAAAAATATTTAATTCCTACAATGCCGAAGAATTGGCTCTTATAACAGATCTACCAAAATCTGCCAAGGACAAATGGGCAGAGTTCACTCTATAGTGAGAAATGAAAGTATGTTCGGAAGACCAGGTTGCTGCTCTACAAATCGTCTCCGGAGAAACCCTGCAATATGCTGCCCAGGAGGTAGCCACTGCCCTAGTAGAATGAGCCCTGATGTCTTCTGGAATCGCCAAATGCTGAGTGGAATATGCCTAATGGCTCTCACCAACCAGGATGCAATAGTGCGTGAGGAAGCTGCTTGCCCGCGTTTGGTTCCGTGAGGAATAATCAAGAGAGAGTCCGTCTTCCTAAAGGAGACGGTGGCTGACAAGTAGTTGGTGATGGTGGTTTTAATGTCCAGCAGATGAGGCTCTCCCTGATCATCAGTGAAGGATGGAAGGACAATATCTTGGTTATAGTGAAAGGAAGTAGCCACTTTGGGTATGAAACGATCTGAGGGTCTAAGAACTACCCTATCCGGAAAGAAAACCAAATAAGGTTCTGAAATAACCAGAGCTTGAATTTCTGACACTCTCTTGGCTGATGTTATAGCAATTTAGAAATTTAAGTTTCAAAGTCAAGTCCCAAAGGAATAAACGGTGGATTGGAAAAGGCATGGAGAACTACTGACAGATCCCAAGATGGGAAAATAGGTTTCCTAGGAGGCTTTATCTTCAGGCTAGCTCTAAGAAATTGTATGACCAGGTGATGGAAAGCCCATTTTGTGCCTGTTTTAGTGGAAAGAGCAGAAACTTGCACCTTGAGGGTACTTGAACTGAGGCCTTTGTTAATTCCGGACTGAAGGAATTCCAGAATTTGAGGCGGTTCTGGAGAAAGAGGACTCCAATCTCTTTCTTGGGCCATGAGGCAGAACTTTTCCCAAATCCTTGCGTAGATGGAATTAGTAGAAACCTTCCTAGCCTGCATTAAGGTAGAGCTGACCTCCTGAGAACAGCCTTGCGCCCTCAGTTTAGACCTCTCAATTTCCAGGCCATCAGATGCAACCTTTCGGGAGCTGGATGGAAGAACTGTCCCTGTGAGAGAAGGTCTGGTTTTAGTGGAAGAGGAATTGGCGGTTGAAGACTGAGTTGCAGAAGGGTCGTAAACCACGGCCTCCTTGGCCAGAATGGAATCACTGCGATTATTGTTACTGAGGACCTCCGAAGTCTGGATAGGAACCTCGCAATCAATGGAGTAGGAGGGAATATGTACCCCAACTTGAAATTCCATGGATGGACCAGACAGTCTATTCCCTCGGCTGACGGAAACGGATTCCTTGACAGGAACCTGCGACATTTGGTGTTTATTGGTGTGGCTGCTAGGTCTATTTCTGGCGTCCCCCAGGCTTCCGTCAGGAGAGAAAAAATTTGAGGACTCAAAGACCACTCGTTGTTGGACAACGATTTCCGACTCAGATAGTCGGCCAATACATTCTGCGCTGCTGGGACATACACTGCTCTCAAGTCCGCCAGGTGAATCTGAGCCCATTCTAAAATGGGACGAACTTCCCTCATCAGAGTAACACTTCTGGTACCTGTACATAGGATACTGCCACCTATTTGTCCATCCTGATAAGCACACTTTTTCCCGACAGTAGAGGCGTAAATGCCGTCAGGGCGTGAAAGGCCGCCCTGAGTTCCAATATATTGGAAACCACTCCTAGGGCTTGGAACTGCCATTGGCCCTGGGCTGCTAGATCCTGATAGTGGGCTCCCCAGCCGCTCTGGCAAGCATCCGAAGTCACTACCTCTGGGTCCAGAGGGACTATTGGCTTGTATCTTTCTAAATTGCTTTGGTGTGTCAACCACCATACTGATCGCTTCACCGACCTGGAGATGACAATGATCTTATGCATGGACACTCCATCCCACTGCTTGAGAAAGGAGTTTTGCAGGGTCCTCATGTGCCATTGGGACCATTGCACTATGGGTATGGTAGCTGACATGGATCCCAGCATACTCAGACAGACCCTGGCTGACAGATGATTCGCTGACAGCAGCCTCCGCATTTTTTGAATTAGAGGCTGAATCTTTGCCTGTGGGAGTTGTACTCTGTTCAGTTCGGTGTCCAGATGTGCTCCTAGGAACACCATCTTCTGAGTGGGTTGTAAACTTGCTTTTCTTCCAATTGACGATCCATCCAAAGTTGTGGAGAGTTGAAAGAAGAATTTCTCGGTGCTGAAGCAATATCTCTTGGCTTTTTGCCAACAGTAGGATGTCGTCTAAGTAATGATGAATTTAAAGACCTTTTCCTCTGAGGAATGCCACTAACGGTAAAAGAACTTTGGTGAATGTCCTGGGAGCTGACGAGATGCCGAATGGAAGGCACCGAAACTGAAAATGGCAATGATTGATGGCGAATTGAAGAAATTTTTGAAAAGCCGGATGGATTGGGATGTGAAGATAGGCGTCTGACAAATCTACTGACAGCATGCAATCGCCCAGACTTATCGCTAGGAGTATGGATTGGAGACTCTCCATCTTGAAGGCTTCTACTCTGATGTTCCTGTTCAGCCTTTTGAGATCCAATACTGGACAAAAATCTCCTGTCCTTTTCTTCACCAAAAATAAAGGGGGGTAGAAACCTCTCCCTCTTTGAGCCAATGGAACCTCTACAATAGCCCCCTTTTGTTTTAAATCCGCTACATATTCTACAAGGAGATTTCTCCTGAATAGTGTGGATGGTAGTCTGGTAGCCTGAAAGTGGTTCCCTGGAAACCTGTTCACGAACTTCCACTTGTGCCCATACTTGATTGTGGACAGTGCCCAAATGTCCTGTATATGTCTTGTCCAGATCTGAAGAAAACCCCTTAGCCTGGCACCCACCTGGGCTGGGTGGGCGGGCAAACCTTCAAAATGATTTTGGGTGCTCCCCTGCGGGTGTAGCTTTGGTCTTCTGCATTCTTAGGAAGGAAGGTTTAGTATTTTTCCAATCTCTTCTGAACTCTCTGCCGGGACGGTAGGATCTGGACTCCCTATACTTATCCGGGAGATTGCGTCTAAAAGAAGGCCCTTTCTGAGCCTTGGGTCTTCTATCGGAGGGAATCAGCCCAGATTTTCCTCCCGTGACCTTGGAAATGGCCGAGTCTAGTTTGGCACCAAAAAGATTAGAGCCATCATAAGGAATTTTGCACCAATTAATTTTAGATGCTGTATCGGCCATCCATGGTTTCAGCCATAAGGCCCTCCTTGCTGTCCCCGATGCCAACATTGTTCTGGCCGAGGACCTTATGATGTCCACTGAGGCCTCCGCTACAAAGTCACCGCCAACCTGATCTCTTGCAAAGAAGAAACTATTTTCTCCATCTCTGTACCATCTAGAAGATCCTTCTCTATCTTAGCCGCCCATCCCGAAATGGCTCTTGCCACCGCCGCTGTGGTAATAACCGGCCTGCAGGAACCCCCTGCCATGGAATACACCTTTTTTAATTCCACGATCAAGTACGTCTTTAAAAGAGACTGCGTCCTCGATAGGTAAGGTGACATGACGGGCCAGATGCATCAGAGAGGAATCCACTATGGGAGCATTAACTAAAGGTTTAACCTTTGATTCGTCTAGAGGATACATTTTCGCTAGCCTGTTAGCAATGCTTGGCCGTTTGTCTGATTCCCACTCGTCCTTAATGAGATCTCCGAGTTCTTCAATGAACGGAAAGGACTCTGGGCGTCTCTTTAAATTGGGGAAATACTTGCGAGTTTTCTGAGGCTCAGTAATAACGTCTTCCCAGCCAATAGCCTCTTTGACCGATCTTGCAAATGGCTCCACCAAAGAAAAATCAAACCCTGCAGACATCTCCTGGCCGTCATTATCAGAAGATGATTCTGAAGCCTGGGAGTGATAGGGGTGCGCAGCGGATGTACTAGGGACTGCCACATCCATAGCGGGTGCTGTTGTCTCCAAAATAGATTCCCGTACTGATTCCCTTATAAGATCAGTAGCTATTCTTGCGTCCGCCTCCTTCTCTTTAGTTGCTTCGTTGAAGCAGAAACGGCAAGAAAGTTTTCCTGGCAGGGCTGGTGCACTGCATATCCAGCAGGCGTTAGCTGCGGGTCTGGCGTGATGGCTGTGATGAGAGGAAGGAGACCTCCTGTGGTCCGACCGGCTATGCCGAGGGTGACTGTGGTGCGAATGGCTGTGATGAGAGCGACCATGTCTCTGGCGAGATGAGGACCTTGAGCGACTTCTGTGTGATCTTCTACTAGAAGTGCGACTTGATCCTCTTCCATGGAACTCCTCTTGCTCTGGTAGGGCTGCCAAAAAATGCAGCATTTTAGCAGTCGGCACTCTTTTTTCCTCCCCTTCTTCAATTCTCACCTACGGCGGTAGAGCCTTTTACCTTTCTTGCTGTCGGTGGTCTGCGTGGGCAGTGGACTCCATGGAAAAGAGTAGACCGTATAGACTGAAGGGAAAATAAAAAAGAATTTTCTCGCAACCAATAAACAGAAAAATAAACAATAATACTTTTTTTTTTTGCCTGCCCCTTTAAGACTTAGAACCCTCAGAGACCTGCAGATGCCATAAACAAGAAAGACAATAAAAATGTAGCAGTTCTTACCTTAACCAGCAGAAAGGAGAGGATACAGGGCAGTATTAGGCAAACAACAGCAGTATGCAGAAGCATACAACTGGATTTTAAAAAGGGCACCATAGCAGCGGCCGAATGACGCTCCGCGCATGCGCAGAGCGTCTTGAGGGTACCGGCGCCATCTTGGAAGAGGGAAAAAAACCTCTCTTCAGAGAAAAAACTATCCAGCTGCAAAACGGAAATGCGCAGAATGGCAGGGACACTAGCGGCGGCCATGACAGCTGTACTGGAGGACAGCAAGCCCCATCAACCCTGGAAGAAGAAAAAAAGGTAGAGCCATGAAAAAAAGTATTCAGTATAGCAAGGAAGTCCACTGCAAAATGAAAGCTTATTTAAAGCTTATACAAAACAAAGCCAGATGTCCCCTGAGACCACCAGAACGGGGATTCCCTCCATAAAGCTCCTTTAGAGACTGTACAGGAGGGACTTACAAACAGGAGAGGCTTGAACCTGCTGGGGTGATGCGGTAAGAGGCTTATTCATCTGTAGATATCTTGAAACCTGGCTAATCCAACCTGTCAGGGGAGGATAAAAAAAGAGAATGCAGCGGGGGGTCTCCCCTTCAAATTTATAGTTAACCAATCCTGTCAGGTTGTGGGGGCGGAGTCACAACCCAGTGTGTGCTGCCATGAAGGCGTCAGGAAACTATTTTAAGCAGGTTGACCCTGCCCACAGGACGCAAGGAGAGTGACTTCCAGCCATTACATTTATGCAAAGGAAGAGTCAATAAGGGTACTAAATTTTCCTTGACATAAGAGGAGAGAATGTTCTTCACTACCACCCAAGATATTTAAATTTGGACACCTATTTCCGGGGAAGAGGAGTAATTGGGGGAGGTATAGAAGGCTGGAGCAGGAACAGAAGAGATTTTTTGCCACTTTATCCTAATACCAAAAAAAGGTCCTAAAGAAATCAATAATGGTTAGGGCAGTGGAGAGGAAGTCATATCGTTAAGGTATAAAAGCGTATCATCGGAATACGTTGAACCCAGAGCTGGTGCAAGAATTTTGGACACCCAAGGCAAAAAACTTAATTTTGCCACTCCACCCCTGATTCCAGCCTCTTTGTCCTGCCCATGTATACCCCACATTTTTAATGAAATGCCCATCAAATGCAGCCTCGCTGACATCCATCGCTCCATAGAGATGCGTGGAACATCCATTCAGGTCAGCCTGAAAAAACTGACAGGCGTACCTGAACGGTCCACATGTGTGAAAGGGGCCTAAGCCTGTTTATTGACCATGTTTCTCCCTGCTGCCTGGAGCTATGCTTTGCTCTGTCTGCCACCTGAACTGATCCATCTACATGTCCAACTGACTATGTTCCTGACATATACCAGTCCCAGCCATCCCCTGCAGACAACAATTTCTTTAGCCTCCTGTACTTCCCGACCAGTGAACATGGCATTTCTGGGGGCAGCCACATACCACTAGGCTAGGCTTGATTGGCTTATAGGAATAGGGACTGCTATAGGTAACGCTACACTAAGCTGTATTCCCTGATCGCTTGTATAAAGGTGACCTTTGCAAGACATGGTTTTGATATAATTGGTTGATTTATCGATACCCAAGACACAATGTCCAGTATATAATCAGGTCAAACATTGAAAAAGTCTAACACGTAGTATTGTTATATTCGGAAGGAGAGCAAGAATGTGTTTTGGGGTATGCACATACTTTGTGTGTGAAAAATATTGTATACTGTTGACAGATTTGTGTAAAAAAAAAAAAATGAAAATTTTCTTTCCACATTTTCCAAAAGCTTCTGGCAAAAAAAATAAATAAAAAGTGTTCAAAAGACTCAAATTGCCTCTTAAAAAAAACCTTGAGGGGTGTACTCCCCAAAAGATGGTAATTTTGTTGATGTTTTTACTGCTCTGGTGCTCCAGTACCTCCAAAAATGTGATAGATTGTCGGGAAGTTAGATTTAATTAATTTATGACCCTAGGAAGCCTGAAGCCTAAAAAATCCTTGGATTTTGAGCCTCTCCACGTGGTTAGTCTAAAAAAAGTCTCATACCTGTGGTATTGCCACACACGGAAAGAGTAGCAGAAAGAGTAGCAGAATGTGTTTTGAGGTATATACCTAAGTATGCCTATGCTGTGTGTTAGAAATATCTTATTAATTGCCAACTTTGTGTAAAAAATAAATTATAATTTTCATTCCACATTCTCAAAAAATGTACACTTTCAGGGACTCAAGAAATATGATAGGCAGTCAGAAAATTAGATGTGTAATTAATGCCCTTGGAAGTCTAAATGTGCTGCTTGGATTTTGGACCTCTCTATGCATCTAGGCTGTGAAAAAGACCCACACATGTGGTATCCCCATACTTTGAAGACAGAATGTGTTTTGGGGTGTACTTGCCTATGTTGTGTGTCAGGGACGTGCAATTGGGGAGGCAGGTGAGGCAGAGCCTGCCATGAACAAAGAAAAAAAAAGCTGAAGTGCTGCCTCACAACCGGTCAAAATTTGGGGCTCCTGCCTCCCACGAGATACGAGGTTCCTTGCACAGCCTGTCAGAAGCTACATATAGCGCAGCCAGTTTAAATGCAAGCTGGCACATGCTGTATGCAATGGACTGAGAGGATGAGCTCACCACTTGCTGACCAGCCGCTGACATACTGCGGCAGGACGGCTCTCTTGCGTGAAACACCGTAGCTGCATGGTGGCCTGTGCATGGGAGATGCCGTGGGAGCATGCCTGCGGGTCGGGCGGGCTCGATGTCTGCTGGTGACCTGTGATCACGGTGTACAGAAGTAGAGCGGTGCCAGTGTAAACAAGGCGGATCCCTAATCTGCCAGATGACATGTCATAGATCTTCTGTTCCCAGTGTTCAGGAACTGCGATCTCTGTCATGTCCCTGGCAGCCCACCCCCTCTACAGTTAGAACTCACCCAGGGAACACACATAACCCCTTGATCGCCCTCTAGTGTTAACCCCTTCTCTGCCAGTGTCATTTATACATTGATCAGTGCATTCTTATAGCACCAATCAACGTAATAATGTCACTGGTCCCCAAAAAGTGTAATTTGGGGTCATATTTGTCCGCTGCAATTTTGAAGTCCCGCTAAAAATCGCAGATCGCTGCCATTACCAGTAAAAACAAAAATAAATAAAAGTCCCTAAATCTATCCCATAATTTGTACATGTGATAAATTTTGCGCAAACCAGTCAATATACGCCTAATGTGATTTTATTTACCAAAAATATGTAAAAGAATATATAATCGGCCTAAACTGATGAATACTTTTTTTATATATATATTTTTTGCATATGTATTATAGCAGGAAGTAAAAAAAAAAAAAAAAAAAATTCCAAAATTGTCACACTTGTTTGTTTATAGCGCAAACAATAAAAAACGCAGAGGTGATCAAATACCACTAAAAGAAAGCTCTATTTGTGGGGAAAAAAGGACGTACATTTTTTTTTTTGTTTGGGTACAGCTTCGCATGACTGCACAATTGTCAGTTAAAGAGACGCAGTGCTATATCGCAAAAAATGGCCTGGTCAGCAAGTGGGGAAAACTTTTCGGGGCTGAAGTGGTTAAAGAGGAAGTAAACCGTGGGCATAAAGGCATAATGTGCTAATATGGGTCGCATACTAGCACATTATGTGAAACTTACCTGCAAACAAAGCCCTCCACGGATGCGTTGACACCGCAGGAGGCCACATCCATCTTCACCTGTCTTCCTTTGGGGTCCGTGGACTCCAGCTGTGTGACTGGCCGGAGCTGCGTGACAACACTCCTGTGCATGCGCACGGGAGCCAGCTTTCTATGGAGCTGATTCACATATCTCCGCTGTGGCTCTGGAGCGAACTGCACAGGGGTACTGTGTGTCTTTTGGTCCATTTCAGGTCCGGATTCAGCCAAAAGTTTGGCCTGAAATCAGACCTGAAATAGTGAACGGGGACGCAACGGACACTTGCTGTGAGACGCATGCGAAGATAGTGTGAACCCAGCCTTAAGAGATATTTACAGTACCTATAGGTAAGGCTTATTACAGGCTTACCTATAGGTACAATCAATCTATGGGAGTTTACAACCACTTTAAAAGTTCTTTTTTCATTTTTTTTATTCTTTATTTCCTTATATAGCAGAAAAAACAGTGGTGATTAAAGGGGTTGTAAACCCTTGTGTTTTTTCACCTTAATGCATCCTATGCATTAAAGTGAAAAAACTTCTGTCACTGAGCAGCCCCCCAGCCCCCCTTTTTTACTCACCTGAGCCCGTTCGTTCCCACAGTGGAGACGCGCTTTACCTCTCTGCCCTTGGTTCTTGGCTCTTGATTGGATAGATTGATAGCAGCGCAGCCATTGGCTCCCACTGCTGTCAATCAAGTCCAATGATGTGGATGCTGGGGGTGGGGCCGAGTCCGGAATTCTGTGTCTATAGATGCAAATGTTGGACTCAGGAGCGTGCCTGCATGGTAACCCACAAGAAGAGCTCTTCTCCTAGGGGGTTTACTGAGCGCGAGCGCCATTGGGGGACTCCAGAAGATGATGATCGGGGGCTACTCTGTGCAAAACTAACTGCACAGTGGAGGTAAGTATGATATGTTTGTTATTTAAAAAAAAAAAAAAAAAACAAGGGTTTACAACCCCCATTAAATACCACCAAAATAAAACTCTAAGGCTGGGTTCACACTGCTGCGGTGTACGAGATCGGATGTGATTCGCACCGCACTGCAGTGCAAATCATATGCGATCTCTGTGCGATGCGATTTCAGCCATACAGATAGTATGGCTGAATTCGCATCGCATCCGGCCCAAACTCGCACAGAACCCTTTTTTTGGTCCGCAGCAGAATCGGATTGCATGGGTGTTCACACCATGCGATCCGATTCATGTCCGAGTTTGCAGATCGCACTGCGATATGCGAACTGATCTGGGGGTGTCATTAAATTTTCACTGACACTCCCAGCAGTTCGCATAGGGCAGTGTGAACTGCCGCCGGGAGGCATGCGATGCAGGAACCCGCAGTAGATTCGCAGCGTTCCCGCATCGCAGCAGTGTAAACCCAGCCTAAATCAATAATACACAAACACTTTCCCCCACAAACGTGTATCACCACTGCGCTAAATATTGTGAAAATAAATCCCTTAACCCAGCTATTATAAACAATATCAATAGTGTAAAAAAAAAAAATTCTCAATTGTGGGAGAAAAAGCTCAGATGTGTAACTCTGCAAATAACACACAGTATTAAAGAGGAAGTAAACCCTGATGAGTTTACTTCCTCTTTTTTTCCCTGCAAAGGTAAAGCATAATGGACTACTATGCATCGCATAGTAGCCCATTATGTGTCACTTACCTGACACAGGAGCCAGCGAAGTCGCCGCTGTCCCCTGTAGTCCGCCGCATCCATCTTGCTGGTGGCGTCTCGCAGCTCCGCCGCTGTCATTCGGCGAAGCCGCGATGACGTCACTCCCGCGCATGCGCACGGGAGTCGACAAATGCAGCAGGTCCATTCTTGGAACTGCCGCGCTCAGTGCGCCTGCGCGCCGCTGTCTACGGCGCATGCGCCATAGACAGCGATGCCCGTTTTCGGGCAAATATCTCCTAAACCATATATGTTGAGGAGATAATGCTTGGACCTACAGGTAAGCCTTAATCTAGGCTTACCTGTAGGTCAAAGTGGTTTGTAAGGGTTTACAACCACTTTAAGTGCAAAATTTCTAAATACCATTGCCCATAAACTAGTGCACTGTGAAAAGCAAATGAATTAAAATGTAACAAAGTGAGTCATTAGGCATTCAGTATAGTGAATTGTAAAAACTCATATACAAAGTAACAACCCTATATAAATAATGACCAAAATTTATTATAAGAGTATATTACACTCCGCAAAAATTGTTTATGTTTGGTAGAAGACACGATGCTAAATGTCCGAGATATGGTAAGACAGAGGGAGACTTAAAGGGGTTGTAAAGTGAATTATTATATATTTTTTTTTAAATAACAAACATGTTATACTTACCTCCACTGTGCAGCTCGTTTTGCACAGAGTGGCCCCGAACCTGCTCTTCTGGGGTCCCTCGGCGGCCGTCTCTGCTTCCTCCCGCAGGTGCTTCTCGCGTTCATGCGAGCTCCCTCGCATGGTGAGAAGCATCTGCGGGTGCGCTCCCGTGATACAGCCGGCGGCTATAGCCGCTCGCTGTATCACACGGCCCCGGCGCTCCGCGTCAGTGGATGTGATTGACAGCAGCACGAGCCAATGGCTGCGCTGCTTTCCATCCAGCCAATCAGCGGCCAGGCTGAATGGTGGAAAGGACATCGGGGGATGAGTGCGGGATTTTCGAGGGGTGAGGTAAGTAAAACGGGGGGCTGGGAGCGCCGGCACTGTCAGATGTTTTTTCACCTTAATGCATAGAATGCATTAAGGTGAAAAAACATTTACCTTTACAACCCCTTTATCCATATGTTCTGGAGATGTCCCAGGTTATTTCGATATTGGAGGGAAGTAGTAGACAGGTGTTTGAGGTACCCATTGATATGGACCCTATGGTATGTATACTGGGGTGGGTAGAGGGAGAGGGTAAGCCAAAAGACATCGGTGTAGCAATTTTGAGATGCCTCTTCCAGGCTAGGAAACTTATAGCCCAGAAGTGGCAATCTTCTTCCCCACCATCCAGTAGGGAATGGGAACAAAATATGAATGTGGTGATTCTTAACCACTTGCTTACTGGGCACTTAAACCCCCCTCAGTCCCAGACCAATTTTCAGCTTTCAGTGCTCTCACATTTTGAATGACAATTACTCAGTCATGCAACACTGTAACCAAATGATTTTTTTGTCCTTTTCTGCATACCAATAGAGCTTTCTTTTGGTGGTATTTGATCACCTCTCGGTTTTTTATTTTCTGCGCTATAAATGAAAAAAGACCGAAAATTTTGGAAAAAAAAAGAATTTTTCTTCGTTTCTGTGACAAAATTTTGGCCACAATTTATACTACTACACATCTTTGGTAAAAATAACCCAAATTTTTGCATATTATATGATCTGTGTGAGATTTATAGAGTCTACAAGCTATGGTGCAAATCATAAAGATTTGCAAAAAAAGATCACATCTGATGTACTAAGGCCTATCTCCATTCTTGAGACCCTAACAAGCCAGGAAAGTACAAATGCCCCCCAAATGACCCCTTTTTGGAAAGTAGACATTCCAATGTATTTAGTAAGAGGCATGGTGAGTTATTTTAAGTTGTCATTTTTTCCCACAATTCTTTGCAAAATTAAGATTTTTTTTTTTTCACAAAATTTTCATTGTAATAGCTTATTTCTCCCACACGGAATGTGCATACCACAAATAACACCCCAAAATACATTCTCCTACTCCTCCTGAGTATAACGATACCACGTGTGAGACTTTCGCACAGCCTGACCACATACAGAGGCCTAATTTTGAAGTAGCACCTTCAGGCATTCTAGGAGCATATTTCATTTCTCAACCACCTATTACAGTTTTGAAGGCCCTGGAACACCAGGGCAATGGAAACGTCCAGAAAATGACCCCATTTTGGAAAGCTAACACCCCAACGTATAATCTATGAGGCATAATGAGTCTTTTCAATGGTTCATTTTTTTCCAGAAGTTTTTGGAAAATGTGGAAAAAAAATGAAACCGCATTTTTTTTTTACACAAAGTTGTCCGTTTATAAGATATTTCCAACGCATAGCATTTACATAGCAAAAATAACACCCCAAAATACATTCTACTACTCCTCCTGAGTATGGCAATACCACATGTGTGAGACGTTTACACAGCCTGGCCACATACAGAGGCGCAACATGCAAGAAACACCGTCGGCGTTCCAGGGACACATAGCCTGCACATACCAAGAATTACACCCCCAAATACATTATGCTGAGCAAAGGGTAAAGAAAAGATAACCTGTGGTTATAGAAAAACTATACTGGAGCTCCTCACATATGTGAGACCCCGTGTTGAATCCCACTAGTCCAGTTGCAGAATACAAGATCAGTCCAAGAGGCAGGCAAATATCGTGGTCAAACAGTCCAAGGTCAGTTCCAGATCAGGCAGAGATATGTACAGAATCGTTAGACAGAAGCATGGTCGAATAACAGTCCAGGGTCAGTTCCAGATCAGGCAGAGGTATGTACAGAATCGTTAGGCAGAAGCATGGTCGAATAACAGTCCAGGGTCAGTTCCAGATCAGGCAGCGATATGTACAGAATCGGCAGGCATAAGAGTGGTCAAATAACAAGCCAGGGTCAGTTACAGAGCAGGCAGTGGCATAAGGGGTGTAAAGGTGTATGAAGGCAGGAACTGAGGATTATGTTTACCATATTTCACTAAAAATTTATTGAAGTATGGTAACGCCGAAAACAGTCGCCTATGCAGAGGCCTGGTTGGGAAGGACATTGTGCACAATAATAAGATGTGTCTCTTCTGACTCCTGCTCTGGTACACACCTTACATCTTTTTTGACGTCTTTGGCCTGTTGGTTTGGGGGGGATTTTATCGGGAAAGTGGTGCTCGGAGAGTCGACTAACAACGTCTGATCGGATATTTTCTGGTGGGCCGTTTGGGAAAATAAGGGCAGTGAAAACTTCCTCCTGGTAGCCAAAGAAACGTTTGGGGTTTTGGGTGGAGTTGCGGTAAATGACATAGGAATTATAAATGGCCAATTGAAAAATATAAATTGCTACTTTTTTGTACCAATGGTATGTCCGTCTTGTGACAAGATATGGTTCCATCATTTGGTCGTTGAAGTCAACTCCTCCCATGAACAAATTGTATTCGGAAATGCATTTGGGTTTCTTTACGGGGCCATTCCTTCTGGGGATTTCCACGAAGGTATTGTTGTGGATAGAAGATAACATATACACATCCCTTCTGTCCCTCCACTTCACTGCCAGAACCTCCTTGTTTCTCAGACTTGCGGTTTCTCCTTTTCGCAGCTTCTTATTCACAAGACTTTGAGAAAAGCCCTTCCGATTCCTTTTTACGGTGCCACATGCTGGCGTCTTCTTCCGGTGAAGGTTGTGGAACAGGGGCAGAGATGTGTAGAAGTTATCTACATAGAGGTGGTAGCCTTTATCCAGTAGGGGGTATATGAGGTCCCAAACAATTTTTCCGCTGGATCCCAAGTAGTCTGGACAATTAGGGGGCTGCAGCTGGGTGTCCTTCCCTTCGTACACCATGAATGAATATGTGTACCCTGTGGCTCGGTCGCATTATTTGTAGACCTTCACCCCATAGCGGGCCCTTTTGCTGGGCATAAATTGCTTCATTCTAAGCCTGCCACTAAATTTAATAAGGCACTCATCCACACATATGTGTTGGTCCGGGGTAAACAATTTGGGGAATGTTTCTGAAAAATAATTCAGTATTGGTCGAATTTTGTAAAGCCGGTCATAATTTGGATCATTTCGTGGAAGGCACTGGGAATTGTCGCTGAAATGTAAGAACCTCAGGATGATCTGATACCTGGTTCTGGGCATTACCGCGGAGAAGAGCGGTGAGTGGTGGAGGGGGTGGGTTGACCAGTAGGTACGTAATAGATTTTTTTTGTTGAGTCCCATATTAAATGTGAGGCCTAAAAAAACCTTGAACTCCTCCACCGTTAGGTCTCTCCATTCGTAGGGACGGGCATAATAAGAGGTTGGATTTTGCAAAATAAATTGTTGTGCATACAGGTTGCACTGGGCCACAATTGACGACAACATATCCTCCGTAAAAATTTAATTAAAAAAATCTATTGGGGTAAAATTCTCCGTGTCCACCTGGACTCCTGGCTGAGCAGTGAAAGGGGGAACATTGGCCTCTCCTGAATTAGGAGGAAGCCACAAGGGGTTCTGAAGGGCATAGGGAAGGCCAGCATGGCTCCTAACCCTTTGGGGCTGAGATGACACCCCACTGGTACTTGGCCTTTCTTGCCGGGGCACTGCGGTGCTGGTGGATGGCACTGCGGTGCTGGTGGACGGCACTGCGGTGCTGGTGGACGGCACTGCCTCACTAGAACGCCTTAGTTTGATGGGCCGGATATCTTCCTCCTCGGATTCAGTCAGTGTTTCACTGCTGAGGACTGGTTTATAATTTATGTCGGCTTCAGAATCCGAATCTGAAAAGGAATCTGAAGAGGAGAGCTCCCCGTTGCTCTCGTCGGCCGTGGAAATAATTTGGTACGCCTCCTCAGCGGAAAAAACTCGTTTAGCCATGGTAGCACTGATGGGCACTGATGAGGTGGCACAGATGTGCACTGATTATACAGATGGGCGCTTTTGAGGTGGCATAGATGGGCGCTTTGAGGTGGCACAGATGGGCGCTTTTGAGGTGGCACAGATGGGCGCTTTTGAGGTGGCACAAATGGGCACTGATGGGTCGGCACAGATGTGAACTGATTTATTGCACAGATGTGCAGATTTATTGCACGGATGTGCACCGATGAGGCGGCAGATGGGCACTGCTGAGGCGGCAGATGGGCACTGCTGAGTCGGCACAGATGGGCACTGCTGAGTCGGCACAGATGGGCACTGATGGGTCGGCACAGATGTGCACTGATTTATTGCAGATGGGCACAGCTGAGGCGGCACAGATGGGCACAGCTGAGGCGGTAGATAAAGGAGAAAAAGGAGAGAAAGGGGCGCCTCTGGGTGCAGATTTTTTTAAAAGGTTTTATTTTTCAGTGTAAAAAACATAAAATTTTGCACTCACATTTAGTAGGCAAAAAGTAAGCATTAAACACCAGGGGTCATCTGGTATATCTGATTTTTGGGACGTCAGCCAGTGGTCCGGTCCACATCTGTCATCTCATCGCGTTGTTCCTGTTCCTCTCACATGCTGTCCACTGCAGGTGTTTTGTATGAAGCAGCCGGCTTGTGGTGGACACGAGATGTGCGGTCTTCAAAACGAGGCTTGGGAGGCAGAGACGACCAGGGCGCGGGGCTGTGACGTCAGCGGGTATGCGACGCGTTTCTTGAGCGTGCGGGTCGAGATTGTCGGACGACCGCGCTCTTTCATCAGGCAGAATCAGAAAAAAATGCAGGGGACTCAGGATATAAATAGGGGCAGGCTAAGGGCAGTGGGCGGGGCTACAATCGAGTATGAGAAGGAAAACAATGAGTAATGAGGGGAGAGGGAAGTGGGATGAGTAATGAGGGGAGAGGGAAGTGGGAGAGAGAGGGAGCTGGAGCGGCTTAGTATAAGGAGGAAGTCAACGTCTATGGTGAAATCTTATGTACATATCGGTAAAGATATCTATGGGATAAAATCCTATTTGGAAAAAATCAAAGAATGGATGGAAGAATGAGTAAACAAAGGGGGATGGAAGGAAGATAAAAAATTTTTTATATTAAAAATGGGTAAAAAGGCTTAAAAAACTTAGAAAGGAAGGTAAAAAGAGAGGAGCATACATGGAGTGTGTAGATATAATTATATTGGAGATTGGACGTGCAGGACATGTGTTATAAGGGAATAAAAATAAAAAATAGTGTGTGTATAGACACATACACACATACACGTGTAGATCCGTACGCTTATCAGTGTTTTAATGTAATTAATAATGTTATTCTAAGAGTATTGTATACAATAAAATGAGAATTAAAAAACAGAAGTATAATCAGGAAAGCACACATATATGCCTACATGGACACATGTGTGTATGTGTGTGAGCACATACATGAGTGTGGGGCGCGGAGATAGGAAAAAAAGGGGTACGAGGGAGTGGATTACGGGGGGGGGGGGAGGGGAGGAAATAAAAATGGGGGGGGAGGGGGAAAGGGAAAAAAGGGGGGGGGGAAAGGGGGGAAAAAAGGGGGGAAAAAAGGGGAAAGGGAGAGGGAGGGGGGGCCTGGGGAAAGGGGGGGGGGGGCAGCAAAAAGAGGGGGGGTGGACGGGGGGGGGGGGAGTATTACACAAATACAAAATCATAACAATAATTTTCTAAAAGAAATGCATGGGTACATATACAAGCCAATATCAGTGCATGATTCTTTGCAAGGAGAAGACAGAGTATAATCGCTTGAGAGATGCAGTAACGTTGGAAACAATATGTATACTAATATATTTTCCATAAATATCGGTAGCTAGAGCAAGCGGATAGATTGAGAGGATATCTATATAGATAGAAGGATATTTTTTTGTGGAATCATGTTGTATGATAGAGACCGCACTATGGACAAGGGGTGTCTGGTATGGGGCAGTTTGAGCTCTACAACAGATGATAACGGGTTGGTTATATCAGAGGATTGTGGCAATTTCGATACACTCGTTGATTCCCCCTGGGGAGAGTGCGTCGAGAGTGTAGATCCAGAAGGTTTCGCGGGAGCATAATTTTTTAAACCTTTCCGCTGGAGGGAGATGGTTGGGGATCTGCTCGATAACCCAGACCTTGAGACCTGATGTGGACCCCTTATGACAGAGGGCGAAGTGTCTGGGCACGCTATGGGGGTCTGTGCCTCCTTCTATTAGTCTACGATGCTCACCGAAATGTTGTCTGAGAGTCCTAATGGTTCTCCCTACATATATGAGACCACAGGGACAACTCAGACCATATATTACGAAATCGGATGAGCAGTTGTAAAATTCTTTTAGTTCATAGGTTTTGCCTTTGGTGGTAAATTCTTTTTGTCCGTGTTTGACAAATTTGCATGTTTTGCAAAGTGCTTTGTGGCATTGATACATCCCAGTTAGAGGTATCAGTTGGAGGGTTTTGGGAAAAATGGATTGAGTTTTTAATTTGCTGGGTGCGATTTTGTTCCTCAAGTTTGGGGCCCTGCGGTAAGTGACAGATGGTCGGGCTGGGAGTTCAGTTTTTAGGTGGGGGTCCTGCTGTAGGATATTCCAGTGTTTTTTTAAAATTCTTTCCATAGTTTTATGTTCATTGTGAAAAGTGGTGATGAATCTACTAGAGAAATTCTGTGGGGGGCGGTCTGTTTTTGTTGCAGTATTTTCTGAAAGACACTGTTTGAAAGCGTTTTCTATAAGGGGTGCAGGATAGTTTTTTTCTTTAAATTTAGTTTTCAAGGTGTTACTGGATTCGATATAGTCGATTTGTTTGGTGCAGTTTTGCCTTAGGCGCCAAAATTGTCCCTTTGGGATGTTTTTAATCCATTTTGGATAGTGACAGCTATTAAAGTGAAGGTAGGAGTTGCCCGCGGTTGGTTTTGTATAGTTTTTTGAGATAATAGCATGACCTTCGTGTCCCAGTTCTAGGTCTAAGAATGCTATGGTCTCGCAGTTGGTATTAGACGTGAAGGATAGGCCATAGGGGTTATTGTTACAATGTTGAACAAAGGGGGGGATTAAGTCAGCTGCTCCATCCCAGATGAGGATAAGGTCGTCTATGTATCTACCGAAAAAGATTATGTTTTCTGAAAAAGGATTATTTTTGTAGATGTAGTGGGACTCCCAGAAGCCCATCGCAAGGTTCGCATATGAGGGCGCAAAATTGGCGCCCATAGCTGTACCTTGGATCTGTTGGTAAAAGTCACAGTTGAAGGTAAAATAATTATGTGTCAAACAAAAATTAACGGCCTTTAGCACAAAGTCCGCTTGCCTCATATTCATTAGGGGGTCATTGATTAAGGAGTTTTCAATCGCTTTTAGGCCAAAGTCATGTGGGATGGAGGTATATAGTGAACTGACATCCAGGGAGAGCCAGGTATATGACGTTTCCCATCTGTAAGGGGCCAGGAGTTCTAGGAGGTGACGACCATCGCGGATATAGGATTGCAGTTGTGTCACCAAGGGCTGTAGGAATTGATCAATGTATAAACTGAAGCCTGTGGTGACACTATCCATAGCAGCCACAATTGGTCGGCCAGGAGGGTGGTGGAGATTTTTGTGTACTTTGGGTAGATGGTAGAAGTAGGGGATTTGGTAGAAATTTTTTTGTAGGAAGGCGGCTTCTGTTTTTGTAAGGATCCCTTCTTGGAGGGCAAATTTGGTTAAAGCCTCGGCTTCATTTGCAAAAATATTGGTTGGGTCATAGGTCAGTTTTTTGTAGGTAGAATCATCAGCAAGGAGGCGGAGAGACTCCGCCACATAGTCGGATCGGTCTAGGAGGACTATTCCGCCCCCTTTGTCGGCAGGCTTGATTACTAGGTCTTCTTTATGTATTAGCTTGTTTAAGGCTAAAATTTCGGAGCGGGTTAGATTGTTTTTATATTTTAGATTTTTTTGGGATTTTGAAGTGGTGGTACATAGTTTGATTATGTCCGCATAGACTACTCGATAAAAACTTTCAATGTATGGGCCTTTAGAATGAGTGGGAAAAAATATTGATTTAGGTTTCAGTGATGTATGGATAATGGGGGGGGATGAGATAAGATGTTGGGTGAGTAATTGTGACATAATTTCATCGTCATTAGAGATTTCTAGAGTGTCGATGTCGATAAGAGATGAGTTGGAGATGGATCCTGTATGGTCATGGAGTGGGGATGTGATCAGTGGGGCGGGTAGTTCTTTAGTCTCTTTTGAGTTTTTTTCTTGTTTTATGTGGAAGTGTCTTTTTAGAGTCAACGTACGTACGTAATTGTTCAGATCTTTAAAGATGGTGAAAGGGTTGGGTCTATTTATAGGTGCGAAATTTAAGCCCCGACTGAGTAATGAGATATCAGCGGGTGATGGGTTGTATGAGGATAGATTAAAGATTTTTACAGTTTTTGGTGTTTTAATATGTTTGCGTATGTTGTTCTTTCGTCCTCCTCTACAGCCTCTTCTGTGAGTTTTCTTTTTCTGGGGTTTGGGGTTGGAGGAGGACTTTTCACTAAAAAAGGCGATGATATAATCTGGTTTACTATGGGGGGGGGAGGTATGGTTTCTGGGTTGTGGTTTATTTGTACGGGGGTGATTGGGGATTCTACCATGGTAGAGTTTATTGTATTGGAGGTGGTAGGGGTTGGCTGGGAGCTCTTCTCATTCTTATTGTAAGGGCTACTGTTTATGTTTTTATTTTTATTTTTATTTGTGTTTTTGTTGTTTCCCGAAGTAACAATTTGTGTTGTGTTGATTTTGTGGGGTTCCAATCTGAATTCTGGGGGCCCTGGAGATCTGTTATAAAACTGATTGAGAGATTTTATTTTTTCGTCCATTCTCACTCTGTTCTTATTTTCATCTTTATTCAGGTTTTTTGAACTCAGATGATATCGATGAGTGATAGGACCAAAAGGGTCAATGCTCATCAGTGCAGGGGGAGATTGTTTATACAGTTTCTTTGTGGTGGAATGACTAGTGTCATGTTGTATTTGGTTTCTTGGTTTGAGGGGAGGGAGATTCGGTGCAGGGATATCAAGATTTTGTGATCCGTGATCATTTTTTATTTTCCAAGAGAGGATGTGGTTTGTGTTGTAGTCGTCTAGGTCACGTTTGAATTTTCCTATTTTGGTGGTGATAAGGTCATCCTCTAGTTTTTTGGTGTTTCTCTTGAGGATGTCCAGCCATGATGCTGGGATTTTTTGTGAATGGCCTAATATTTCTTCCACAATTCTTTTTATCTGTAGGACCAATAGATTGTATTTGTCGGACCTGTGGGATACTAGTATCCCCATCCATTTAGTCGTACAGAATTCCGCTACCCCTACCCATTCTTTTTTTCCGGGGTCATCTAAGAACAGTGGAGGGGGTTTCTTAATGCGTAAACCTCTAGGGGCAATTTTTGTTTCAATATATTTTTCTAGGAAGAATTTATCCCACCATTGTACGTTAGTTGTGTGAATAGTTCTTTCCAATTGTTTAAATTTGCCGCAAAGATTGTAACGGGCTTGTCCGTTGAGTTTTACTACAACGGAAAAATCTACAGGGGATAAATGTGCGTATAATTGGTCAAGGGTGGTGTATCTAAGGCTAGTTATGGTTGTAATGATATCCATAATAATACTTCAGATGGGTAGTATTTATAGCAAAAAAACATTAGGAATGTCTATCGGTAATTGGTAACATATGGGTACTATTGAGCAATGTATGTTATAAAATACAATATACAAGACAATAGGCATAACAGGCTAGAGGGAAAAATTCATGTGGGTAGTTACCAACAATGTTTGATATGCAGCACAATAGTTTCACAGAAAAAAGTATATAGACATAAGACAAGTATTTGGCGCAAATCAAAGATATTAGGTTCCCACTTGAAAAAAAGGAGTCTATAAGGTTACATATGGTGAGTGCAGGGAATGCACTACTTTGTCCAGACCAAAAAAAGGAGGGAATAAATGTTCTTTAGTTCATGGAGAGGGGGAGGGGAAAAGGGATGGGGAGGGGGGGATGGATCCGCATGCAGGGCTGCCACCTTAAAAGAGCTGAAACTTGAGCTCCTGGATTGCTGTAGATAAAGGAGAAAAAGGAGAGAAAGGGGCGCCTCTGGGTGCAGATTTTTTTAAAAGGTTTTATTTTTCAGTGTAAAAAACATAAAATTTTGCACTCACATTTAGTAGGCAAAAAGTAAGCATTAAACACCAGGGGTCATCTGGTATATCTGATTTTTGGGACGTCAGCCAGTGGTCCGGTCCACATCTGTCATCTCATCGCGTTGTTCCTGTTCCTCTCACATGCTGTCCACTGCAGGTGTTTTGTATGAAGCAGCCGGCTTGTGGTGGACACGAGATGTGCGGTCTTCAAAACGAGGCTTGGGAGGCAGAGACGACCAGGGCGCGGGGCTGTGACGTCAGCGGGTATGCGACGCGTTTCTTGAGCGTGCGGGTCGAGATTGTCGGACGACCGCGCTCTTTCATCAGGCAGAATCAGAAAAAAATGCAGGGGACTCAGGATATAAATAGGGGCAGGCTAAGGGCAGTGGGCGGGGCTACAATCGAGTATGAGAAGGAAAACAATGAGTAATGAGGGGAGAGGGAAGTGGGATGAGTAATGAGGGGAGAGGGAAGTGGGAGAGAGAGGGAGCTGGAGCGGCTTAGTATAAGGAGGAAGTCAACGTCTATGGTGAAATCTTATGTACATATCGGTAAAGATATCTATGGGATAAAATCCTATTTGGAAAAAATCAAAGAATGGATGGAAGAATGAGTAAACAAAGGGGGATGGAAGGAAGATAAAAAATTTTTTATATTAAAAATGGGTAAAAAGGCTTAAAAAACTTAGAAAGGAAGGTAAAAAGAGAGGAGCATACATGGAGTGTGTAGATATAATTATATTGGAGATTGGACGTGCAGGACATATGTGTTATAAGGGAATAAAAATAAAAAATAGTGTATGTGTATAGACACATACACACATACACGTGTAGATCCGTACGCTTATCAGTGTTTTAATGTAATTAATAATGGTATTCTAAGAGTATTGTATACAATAAAATGAGAATTAAAAAACAGAAGTATAATCAGGAAAGCACACATATATGCCTACATGGACACATGTGTGTATGTGTGTGAGCACATACATGAGTGTGGGGCGCGGAGATAGGAAAAAAAGGGGTACGAGGGAGTGGATTACGGGGGGGGGAGGGGAGGAAATAAAAATGGGGGGGAGGGGGAAAGGGAAAAAAGGGGGGGGGGAAAGGGGGGAAAAAGGGGGGGGGGGAAAAGGGAAAGGGAGAGGGAGGGGGGGCCTGGGGAGAGGGGGGGGGCAGCAAAAAGAGGGGGGGTGGACGGGGGGGGAGTATTACACAAATACAAAATCATAACAATAATTTTCTAAAACAGCTGAGGCGGCACAGATGGGCACTGCTGAGGCGGAGCAGATGGGCACTGCTGAGGCGGCACAGATGGGCACCGATTGGTACAGATGGGCACCGATTGGCACTGGCGGGCACTGGCGGTGCACAGATGGGCACTGGCGGTGCACAGGTGGGCACAGGTGGGCACAGGTGGGTAGAGATGGGCACTGGCAGGGTAGATCTGGGCACTGGCAGGGTAAATATGGGCACAGATGGCAGAAAATATTTTTTTTTTCTTCACTCACTGTATCTCTCTCCTCACACGCTATCGCAGATTCGGCAATGGGTGATGATCTCATTTGTTTACATTTGAGATCATCACCCATTGGAGGCGGCGATCGCACTGTAAACGGCCGCTGTGATTGGCCGTTTACAGCGATCTGTGATTGGCTGTGTCTAGGGGACACAGCCAACACAGATTTTCCCGGGAGCGCGCGGGGAGCTCTTAAAGGGGACGACATCAATAGACGTAGTCCCGAAATTTGAGATCCGCGCTGTAGCCGTCATTTGACTATAGCGCGGATCTCAAGTGGTTAAAGAAAGGACATCATATATTAGACAAGGAGCTTTTAAGAAATTTAATAAGATTTGGAAATGGTGGTGTGAGAAAAAGAATAGGGGAAGTAGCAATACATAAAAGTAAAAGGGTTGTTAAATTAAAGAGTATAATAAGAAATGAATGTGATGGAGAGTAGTGTAGAGAGAAAAAGGGTTAGGTAATATGTAAGTATGTGAGATGAGGGATTATTGGAATAGAAAGGGTAGAGGGTACAGAACGAGGTATTGAGATATTTGGAGCCGCGTAATTTCCCTCCCTTTTTGGGGTTTTCTTTGTTTTCCCTTCATGCGGTATGGTTATATTTATTTTTTCTTGTTGTTTCCTCATTTTAAAATACAAGTGAATGAAAGTAGGGATTGCTTTGTAAATTGTGAAAAAGAAACTAATAAAAATATAAAGTAAAAAAAAAAAAAAAGATGTATTACATTGATGTAATGGGGACACAGGTAATGCGCATGCGCAGAAGGTAATATCCGCCCATTGGCGGAGATCCTGGGATAACAAAAGAAAGTTCACCCTGCCAAGTAGCCAATCCCATGAATAAGTCAATCTATGAGGAAACATATCGGGGCGTGGCTACTTGGTAAACGTTTGAAGCAGGCACAGGACGCTGAACACCCTGTATTGATCGGTGGATAGTGGGAGCGGAGACAAAGAGGAATACAGAATGGTGGACTCTCCATATCGCTTAGTGCAGAGTGAGAGTGGAGATAAGGAGGGGTGAGAAATAGTCTAACCATCTTGTATATCCTGTGTCTGCCGTGACCATCCGTGCTCCAGTATACAGATTTAAAGTTTGATGTGAACTTTACCTTTTGGCGTGTTACTATGGTTTTACATGTGAGTGCATTGAAGTGAGATTTTCTGTGTGATTAAAAAGTTTTAAACTTTATTATGCTATTGGAGGCAATCTCTTTTTTATTGCATTGATGCGTTTATGTGAACTGCCAAGGAAATCACATTGATTATCTGAACTGCAAGCTTGGGGATCTCCCATTTAACCCCTGTAAAGAGGGTAAAAGTGATTTTAGCTAAACACGGAAGTGTGAGGCTTTTCAGCTGGTGAGTTTAATCACATAAGGGGGTTCACAGACACCGAGGTGTGGTGGAGGAATGTGTTTGCAAGATTTTTATAACTAATGCCGCGTACACACGATCAGACTATCCGGGGGACTTAGCCCGGCGGACAAACCGCCGGACTTTGAAGCGGAGGTCTGCCGGACTTTCCAAATGAGCGCACTTGCCCACACAAGGAGGAAAGTCTGTTAATTTTGAACGCGGCTCCAGGTAGACGGGACCAGCGAAGGAAGTCAATGTCGCCGACTTCGGCAGCGAGATTGACACCTCGCTAGCCCCGTCACCTGGTATGGACTTAAAGGGGAAGCCCTACGCCAGAAAAACTGCGTGGGGATCCATATCAGACCCTTGTCCAAGCACACAGCCTGGCCGGTCAGGAAAGGGGGTGGGGACGAGCGAGCGCCCCCCCCCTCCTGAGCCGTAACAGGCCGCGTGCCCTCAACATGGGGGGGGGGTGCTTTGGGGAAGGGGAGGCCCTCGCATAAAGCTGTGCATAAAGATCTGTATAAAGCTGCAGCATACAGTACCAATCCTCATGTTGTGACTGTGTTAGTTTTATATTTTAGGCTTTGTTGCATTCTGTTTTCACCTGGTGATCTGGTCAGTAAGGTAGCCCATAGATGAGTCACTTTTTTTTAACCAACGGTTTTAACAAAAAAAAAAAAAAAAGGACTGGATTCCCCCATCTATAAATTTGAGGTGGAGGTGTGCAGCCTCCCCCCTGAACTATTGTATTCCAACAGCAAGGAGACGTCCCCACTATCGGAATACACTGATCAGCGCTGCTGACTTCTGTACAGCTAACCTGCCCATACATGGATCGAAATTTCAGCCGGTCCCTGCTGAACTGACTGATCCATGTATGACCGGCTTAACACACCTCCTGTATTACAGTGCCAACTCTCTAGGTAAAGGAACACCGGGGGCACCTTTGGACAGCTATGTCAGTCTTAGGGGAGGGGGGTGTTGGATGTATTAGCAGATTAAAGCCTGGTACACATGGTAAGTTTTTGGGGTAAAAAATAAAAAAACATAAACTAAGCAGCTCACGAAGAGGTCTCTGTACTAACTATTTGATGTTAGTACAACAATCTTCCCACTGTTCTATTGTGTTCTGACGGAGCAACCGGTACCCCACTCAGCCATTGGCTGAGAGCGCTGATCGGATGCCGATCGGCAGCTGTTTTTTCAGCATGCATATTTGACAGAAGCCAGTCATGAGATTGGCTTCTGTTAACCACTTAACCACTGGGCACTTAAACCTCCTTCCTAACCAGACCAATTTTAAGCTGTCGGTATTCACACATTTTGAATGACAATTACTCAGCCATGCAACACTATACCTATATGAAATTGTTGTGCGCTGGGTTTTGTTTTTTTGCGCTATAAAATAAAAAATAATGAAAATTCTGTAAAAAAAAAAAAATTTTTCTTTGTTTCTGTTCTAAAATTGTGCAAATTAGTAATTTTTCTTCATAAATTTTGCCCAAAATTTATACTACTACATATCTTTGGTAAAAATAACTCAAATTGGTGTAAATTATTTGGTCTTTGTGAAAGTTATAGAGTCCACAAGCTATGGTGCCAATGTCTGAAAATGTATCACACCTGAAGTATTGACACCCTATCTCAATTCTTGAGACTCTAACAAGCCAGGAAAGTATAAATACCCCCGAAATGACCCCTTTTTGGAAAGTAGACATTCCAAGGTATTTAGTAAGAGGCATGGTGAGTTTTTTGAAGTTGTAATTTTTTTCCCACAATTCTTTGCAAAATCAAGATTTGTTTTTCTTTTTCCTTTTTTTTCTTCACACAATTGTTAAATTAGCAGGTTATTTTTCACACACAGCATATGCATAGCACAAATTACACCCCAAAACACATTCTACTACTCCTCCTGAGTATGGCTATACCACATGTGTGAGATTTTTACATAGCGTGGCCACATACACATGCAGGGAGCACCATCTTGGAGCATAAATTACACATATAATGTCTTGACTACCTCTTACACTTTTGAAGGCCCTGGAGCACTAGGACAATGGAAACGCCCCAAAAATGACCCCATTTTGGAAAGAAAACAACCCAATGCATAATCTATGAGGCATAATGAGTCTTTTGAACATGTCATTTTTTTCTACAAGTTTTTGGAAAATGTGTAAAGAAAATGAAAATGCATTTCTTTTTTTTTTTTAAACAAAGTTGTCCATTTATACAATATTTCTAACACATAGCATGAACATACCAAAAATGACACCCCAAAATAGATTCTCTTACTCATCCCGTGATAGCAATGTGGGAGACTTTTACACAGCCTGGCCACATAGAGAGGCTCAACATGCAGGAAGCACCGTCAGGTGTTCTATGGGCATACGTTTCAAATCTAATTTGACTACCTATTACACTTTTGTGAGGCACTGTAGTGGCATGGATGAGAACTGATGTGGCATGGATGAGCATGAATGGGGATGAATGAGCCATGGATGGGGATGGCCGAATATGGATGGGATGACTGAGCATGAATGAGTATGGCTGGGTACGACTGAGCACGGCTGGGTATGGCTGAGTATGCATGGGATGGCTGGTTACAGCTGGGTATGGATGGGATGGATGGGTACTGCTGAGTACGGTTGGGTATGAGTGAGTATTGCTGGGTATGGCTGAGTACGGCTGGGTATGACTGAGTATGGCTGGGTACGACTGAGTATGGCTGGGTATAACTGAGTATTGCTGGGTACGGCTGTGTATGGCTGAGTAAGGCTGTGTATATCTGAGTATGGCTGGGTATAGCTGAGTACGGCTGGGTATAGCTGAGTACGGCTGGGTATAGCTGAGTACGGCTGGGTATAGCTGAGTACGGCTGGGTATGACTGAGTATTAATGGGTATGGCTGATTTTGACTGGGTACGGCTGGGTATGGCTGGGTATGACTGAGTATTGCTGAGTATGGCTGAGTACGGCTCAAAATTGCACCCGCTCGTGGAATGGCGACAAACTTTTACCCTTAAAAATCTCTATAAGCAATGTTTAAAAATTTCTACAGGTTACCAATTTTGAGTTACAGAGGAGGTCTAGTGATAGAATTATTTCTCCCGCTCTAACAATCGCAGCCATACCTCACATGACGCTACTCACGTATGCGTTTGCTTCTGCGCGCAAGCTTGTCGAAACAGGGCTCTTTAAAAAAAGTTTTTTTCTTATTTATTTTACTTTTCATTTTTTATTTTGACACTGTCTTTTTAAAAAATAAATAAATTTGGGTCACTTATATTCCTATTACAAGGAATGTAAACATCTCTTGCAATAGAAAAAAAGAATGACAGGACCTCTTAAATATGAGATATGGTGTCAAAAAGACCTCAAATCTCATATTTACACTAAAATTCAATTTAAAAAAATTCTCATTTAAGAGCTATGGACGGAAGTGACATCTGATGTCACTTCTGCCCTCCCATGCTATGGAGCCAAGCGGGGTGCCATCTTCCCTTCAGCCAGGCATCCACGGGAGAGGACGCAATCATCTCCGCCGCTAACGGCGGGTCGGTAAGCTGCAGAGACGACCGGAGCATGGCGGGAGGGGGGTGGGCACCTCTCCTGCCACTGATAAAAGTGATCCCGTGGCGAATCTGCTGTGGAGACCACTTTTATCCTAGAGAGAAAGCACAGCGTTCCTGAAAATACTGGGGTTATGGCAACTAGCTGCTGCCATAACCCCGGTATTTAGTGTGAAAATACTGATGTATGGGTACGCCGTTTTGTGTGAAATGGTTAAAAAACTAAAAAAATGCAGCCACCACATCTAAGAATCGGTGAGCTGCAATATAATAAATGTTAGCTTTTGGGTTTAATACCACTTTGATGATATAAAAGCCTATTGCGCCAAAGCAATCTACGCAGCCATATTTTGACCCTCACATACAAAACACCAAGAAGGCCCCTGTGCAAACAAATATGCCAATCATCCTGTAGTGCAAAAATCTGTGCAAATAAATGTTTACTCCTATGCACACTTCCTGGTACATACACTATATCACCAAAAGTATAGAGAAACCTGCCTTTAGAAGCACATGAATTTTAATGGCATCCCAGTCGTAAGGTTCAAAATTGAGTTGGCCCACCCTTTGCAGCTATTATTATTATTATACAGGATTTATATAGCGCCAACAGTTTGCACAGCGCTTTACAACACTGGGGAAAACAGTACAATTACAATACAATGCAGGAGGGATCAGAGGGCCCTGCTCGTTAGAGCTTACAATCTAGAAGGGAGGGTCAAGTGGAACAAAGGGTAGTAGCTGTGGGGGACGATCAGACAAAATAAAAATACAGTTGTTAGGTGTGGGTAGGATAGGCTTCTCTGAAGAGGAGGGTTTTCAGGGATTGTCTAAAAGCTAATAGAATAGGAGTTAGACGGACAGATTGGGGTAATGAGTTCCATAGGCTTGGAGAGGTCCTGGAAAAGTCCTGGAGACTAGCATGGGAGGAGGTGATGAGAGAGCTAGAGAGCAGGAGGTCTTCAGAAGAACGAAGAGAATGTGTAGGTTGATATTTTGAGACTAGGTCAGCTTGGGGCAAAGTTGTGGATTGCTTTGTAGGTAGTTGTTAGTATTTTGAATTTAATTTGTTGGGTGAGCAGAAGCCAGTAGAGGGATTGACAGAGAGGAGTAGCAGAGCGGTTGGTAAGGTGGATGAGCCTGGTAGCAGCATTCATGATGGACTGAAGGGGGGAAAGAGTATGCAGAGGTAGGCCAATGAGGAGGGAGTTGCAGTAATCAAGGTAAGAGATGACCAGGGAGTGAATTTTGTTCTGTCATTGGTTAGAAAGGGGTGTATTTTGGCAATGTTCCGGAGGTGGAAACGGCAAGATTTGGACAGTGATTGGACGTAGGGCTTAAAGGAGAGTTCAAAGTCAAGGACTACTCCTAGGACCTTGGCATGTGGGGATGGGCTTATAGTTGTGCCATCAATTTTGACAGAGAGATCAGGGGAAGAGACACGTGGGGGTGGAATAATGATAAGTTTGGTTTTGGAAGGATTGAGTTTGAGGAAGTGGTGCGACATCCAGGCTGATATATCTGATAGTAAAATAGTGATATGTGAGGAGACAGAAAGAGTGAGTTGAGGGGGTAGAGAAATAGATTTGGGTGTCGTCAGCGTACAGATGGTATTGGAAGCCGTGGGAGGAGGTGTAGATTGAAAATAGGAGAGGTCCAAGAACAGAACCTTGGGGGACCCCCAACAGAAAAAGGAAGAGGAGAGGAGGAAGTAGAATTGTAAGTAACTCTAAAGGTGTGGTTCAATAAGTAGGTAGAGAACCAGCGAAGGGTACAGTCACAGAGACCAAAGGCGTGGAGTTTTTTGAGGAGGGTATAAGGCTCTATGCAAACAAGACGCTCAAAAAAGTCATTCTGGACGTCAGATTACTGGCAGGAAATGCTGCTTTAAAAACGCGATTTTATCAGTGTTTTGCATTGGCGTCAATGTGCGTTTAGCCGCACTGGCTTTTAGCTGCGTTTCTCTGCCTTTATTCAAAATCAATGGTTCCTTATGGGAGCCCATTGATTTGAATAGAAGTCGCACCAGAAGTCGAATCATGATGATCCGACTTGCTGTGCGACTTGTGTGCTAAGGATGAAGGGGAACCCCAGCCAAAATGAAAAAAAAAATCACCCCCCCTCAGATGATACCAGACTCTTTGGTCTGGTATTGATTTTAAGGGGAACCCCCATGCCAAAAAATGCCGTAGGGTCCCCCCAAAATCCATACCAAACCCTTATCTGAGCACTCAGCCCAGCAGGTCAGGATAGGGGGGAGCGAGCACCTCCCTCCTGAACCATACCAGGCCACATGACCTCAACATGGGGGTGGGTGATTTGGGGCAGGGGGGCCCTGCACCTCCTTACCACAAGGCACCTTGTACATTGTACCCCTACCCATTCACCTAAAAAAAGTGTAAAAAAATAAACACATCGTCCCATCATGCCCCAGGTGGTGACGTCACAGAAGGTGGGGCCTCAAGATGGCGTGATCGGGTGGCTCCGCCCCATGCCAATAGAAGTCATTGCACACGGTGGAGAGATCGCATCGAGTTAACATTGGAAGAAGAACAGGGGGAGAAGACAGCGGCAAAAGAGCGGGCAAAAGAGCAAGAAGAGAGAGAAAACCTGGCAAAAGAGGGAGAAGACAGCGCAGAAAAGAGAACAACAAGAGGAGGGAGAAGAGCTGGAGAGGGGAGAAGAAATCGGAAGAGACGCCAGAGCTGTCTTAATAAAATACTTAAAGGGGTTGTAAAGCTTAGTTTTTTATTTTCTAAATAGGTTCCTTTAAGCTAATGCATTGTTGGTTCATTTACCTTTTCCTTTGATTTCCCTTTGAAATGTTTTTTTTCTTTGTTTTCTTTGTCTGAATTTCTCACTTCCTGTTCCTCCTCAGTAAGCTGTTCTGGCTGAATAAACACCGCTCGGATGATGGTGTGAAGTTTACTGAGGAGAAACAGGAAGTGAGAAATTCAGACAAAGAAAAAAAACATTTAGAAGTGAAATTGAAGGAAAAGGTAAGTGAACCAACAATGCACTAGCTTAAAGGAACCTATTTAGAAAACAATATACAAAGCTTTACAACCCATTTAATAATTAATAAAACCTGTGTACTATGTTTATTTTTTACACTTTTTTTTTACAATGTACCCCATACTCATTCACATAGGGTGGGGGGCCAGGATCTGGGGGCCCCCTTGTTAAAGGTGGCTTCCAGATTCTGATAAGCCCCCCCACCCGCAGACCCCAACAACCACCGGGTTGTTGGGAAGAGGCCCTTTTCCTCATCAACATGGGGACAAGGTGCTTTGTTGAGGGCATGGGGCCTCAACCCAAGTTGAGGGCATGGGGCCTGGTATGGTCCAGGGGGGCATTCATTATTTCCCCCCCATCCTGACCTGCCGGCTGCGTGCTTGGATAAGGGTTTGGTATGGCTTTTGGGGGGGCCTACACCATTTTTTTGCCGTGGGGGTTCCTCTTAAAATCCATACCAGACCGAAGGGTCTGGTATCGTCTGAGGGGGGAAGCACAAGCCATTTTTTTTTATTTTGGCAGGGGGTTCCCCTTCATCCTCAGCACACAAGTCGCACCACAAGTCGGATCATCATGATCCGACTTCTGGTGTGACTTCTATTCAAATCAATGGGCTCCCATAGGGAACAATTGATTTTGAATAGAGGCAGAGAAACGCCTCTGTATACAGCGTTAAGCTGTGTTTAACAGCTTTTACCAACATCTGGCATTTTCAGGACTGCTCTTGAATGCGATTTTAGGGCGTTGAGACAACAGCTCAAAAACTTCCCTGCTGATAAACGTCCATGTGTGTATGGACACATAGGATAACATAGAGGGGAGTTTCTGGGCTGTTAAAAAAAACATCCAAACTACCCAAAACTTCCATTTATGAGCTTCAGTGTGCATGGAGCCTAATAGCTTCAACTCTTCTGGGAAGGCTGTACACAAGGTTTAGAAGTGTTACTATGGGAATTTTGACCATTCTTCCAGAAGCACATTTGTGAGGTCAGGCACTGATGTTAGTCGAGAAGGCAAAACAAAGAAACAAAGCGTTACTAGACCTACTGATTACCAACAATACAGACCTTATCACGGATGTGGAAATAAGGGGCAATTTAGGAAACAGCGATCACAGGTCAATTAGCTTCAGTGACACTGAATTTCAAAAAAGCCAACTTCCCTAAACTATGAACCAACAATACAGACCTTACTGATTACCAACAATACAGACCTTATCACGGATGTGGAAATAAGGGGTAATTTAGGAAACAGTGATCACAGGTCAATTAGCTTCAGTATAAATCACACAAATATGAAACATAAGGGGAATACAAAGACACTGAAATTCAAAAGAGCCAACTTCCCTAAACTATGAACCTTGCAAGAAGATATAAATTGGGATAATATCTTAGGAACAAAGAACACAGCGGAGAGATGGGTTTGCTTTAAGAGCATATTAAATAAGGGCATTAACCACTGCATCCCACTGGGAAATAAATTTAAAAGAGCAAACAAAAGTCCTGGATGGCTCCAATGTAAAAATGCATATAAAAGCAAAGGAGAAGGCCTTCAAGAAATACAAGTGTAGCGGTACCTCTGTGAGGGCTGCTGATTGACGCTATACCCCACTGGCTACCCCGACTGCAGATCCTCTCTTACCTCTGACACCTTGGGTTCCATTCTGCAAAAGTATGTTAGCAATGACAAACTCACATGATTTCACTAAACCACGCAGAAAATTGACTAGAGTGAATAATGGAACACAATAAACAATGTGAATAAACACAAACAATAATTGACAGTTGGTATCACTCAATTTAGGATATGCAAAACTATTAACTTTATAATCACTGCTGGGAGTATATGTAATCAGGTGTACAATGGGATAAGTATTCAATATCTTTCAATACCTATATTTAACACCTTCCCACTGAGGCCTCAGTACACACATCAAATTGCAATACAATATTCCTTACATTCAATAACACATTGTAATGTCTAACATGTCCTCAATGGCTCCCCCTAGGTTGTAATTCAAAGTTAAAACTACAAGTAGAGCAGCAGTGCCTGACAGAAAAGGAGGATGGTAAAAGTTCTTTGACTGAGATATCTTCAGTTAGCCTGTAGTTTAAACTGCAGTATTTGTAATCCACAAAGCAAAGGAGAAGAAATAACTCTAGAATAAATGGTATGTTGATAAATGCTTAACTGAAGAAATATAGAAATTGTAGATTGCTCCTTATGTGTGAATGTAATACAGTACTGACCTTATAGCACAGGGAAACAAACACCAGAGTTCAGCTGTATGATGCTTGTGATGAAGTAGATTCACCTCCGTGGAACTACAAGTCTCACCAGCAGTCTGTAAAAGAACTCACTCGGCAATACTGTGCACTCTACTGGAATGGGCAGGTGACCACTCACCACAATAGACTCAGAGGCAGTGAGGCTCTGTCCGGACTCCCTTCCTGATGTCTCTGGTGCTGCATGCTTTGCATTGTCTGTATTGTAGATCAGGGCTGATCCAGCTAACAGAGTCCCTTCATCCTTCGAACTACACCTCCCACAATGGTTTGCTGTGTTCCTTCTCAGGAATTAAAAAAAAATCCTAACAGCATTCAGCAGACACTAGAGGGAGCCAAACTCATTTCAAATAACAACAACTGTAATAACTATAGAAGCAAACCCTTGGCTACACAAGGCTGAGGGATCATCATCAGCATTCAGACTTTACAAATAACGCAACAAGAAATGTAAGGGTACAATTAGGGCAGCTAAGATAGAACATGAAAGACACATAGCGGAGGAGAGCAAAACAAATCACATGAAATCCTTTAAGTATATAAACAGTAAAAGAGGGAGGCCAGACCTTATTGGCCCTATAAAGAATGATGAAGGGAATCTGGTTACTAAGGATGGAGAGATGGCAAAGGTATTGAATTTATTCTTCTCCTCTGTCTTCACAAGGGAATTGGGGGGCTTCAGTAACCAAAACTGCAGTGTTTATCCTCATGACACATATCAGGAAGCACCTTCATGGCTAACAGAGGATAGAATTAGAAAAAGGCTAGGAAAACTTAACATTAATAAGTCCCCGGGATCAGATGGCTTGCACCCAAGGGTCCTTGGGGAACTCAGTCAAGTAATTGCCAGACCATTTTTCCTCATTTTTACTGACAGTCTACTGACTGGAATGGTACTAGCTGATTGGAGAAAAGCCAATGTAGCACCAATATTTTAAAAGGGGCCAAAATACATCCGTGGGAATTACAGACCAGTTAGCCTAACATCAATAGTATGCAAGCTCTTGGATGGGATGATTAGGGACTATATACAAGATTTTAGTAATGAAAATGGTATCATTAGCAGTAATCAGCATGGATTCATGAAGAATCGTTCTTGCCTAACCAATCTACTAACCTTCTATGAGTAGTCAAGCTGCCCTCTAGATAAAGGAAGGCCCGTAGACATGGTGTATCTGGATTTTGCAAAAGCATTTGACACAGTTCCCCATAAACATTTACTCTACAAAGTAAGGTCCATTGGCATGGACCATAGGGTGAGTACATAGATTCAAAACTGGCTACAAGGGCAAGTTCAGAGGGTGGTGATAAATGGGGAGTACTCGGAATGGTCAGGGGTGGAAAGTGGGGTTCCCCAGATTTCTGCGCTGGGACAAATCCTATTTAATTTGTTAATAAACGACCTGGAGGATGGGGTAAACAGTTCAATCTCTGTATTTGCGGACGATACTAAGCTAAGCAGGGCAATAACTTCTCCGTAAGATGTGGAAACCTTGCACGAAGATCTGAACAAATGAATGGGGTGGGCAACTACATGGAAAATGAGGTTTAATGTGGAAAAATTTAAAATAATGCATTTGGGTGGCAAAAATATGAATGCAATCTACTCACGGGGGGGAATCAAGGATGGAAAAGGACCTGGGGGTGATGATAGACTCAGCAATGGCATGCAATACCAAGCTGCAGGTAAAGCAAACCGAATATTGGCATGCATTATAAAGGGGATTAACTCAAGGGATAAAGTGATAATTCAACTACTCTGTAAGACTCTGGCCTGGCCTCACCTGGAATATGCTGTCCAGTTCTTGGCACCAGTCATCAGGAAGGATGTACTGGAAATGGAACGAGTACCAAGAAGGGCAACAAAGCTAATAAAGGGTCTGGAGGATATTAGTTATGAGGAAAGGTTGCGAGCACTGAACTTATTCTCTCTCGAGAAGAGACACTTGAGAGGGGATAGGATTTCTATTTACAAATACCGTACTGGTGATCCCACAATAGGGATAAAACTTTTCAGCAGAAGGGAGTTTATTAAGACTCATTAAAATTAGAAGAAAAAAAAGGTTTAACCTTAAACTGCATAGAGGGTTCTTTACTGTAAGAGCTTCAGGGGTTGGGCTTGGCCCCTTAGTTCCAATGAGGCTGGATTCACACATGTGCGATGCGGGAACCCGCACGATTCCTGTGCGGGTTCCCACATCTCACCTTAATCGCTGGTGGTTCACACTGACATTTGCGCACCGCTGCGGGTGTCAATGTAAAGTTAATGACACCCATAGATCAGTTTGGATATCGCAGTGCAAACTGTGAAATGGTGCAGAAATTGGATTGCATAGGTGTGAACACCCATGCAATTCAACTCCAGTGCGGACCAAAAAAAGGGTCCTGCACCATTTTGGTGTGAATGCAATTTCTGTTATACAGTTTGTATGCCTGAATTTGCATTGCACAGACATCGCATGTGATCTGCACAGCAACAGTGTGAACCCAGCCTGAAGAGAACTCTTAAAGTGTTACTAAACTCAGAACCCTACATTCACTATATCTGGTCTCCCACAGTACATAGAACATGGAAATGCAATTATTTTTGTAAATATAAACTGCTAAATACTTTTTCTCATCAACAGTATATATCAGTCTTGTGATTTCTATCAGCTCCTGGTGAAGCTTATAAGAGGAGTTTTTATACTGCACTCAGCTGTCCTATTAGGCTGCAGCACTCCTGACTCTCTGTCTGGGCAGTGCTGATTGGCCCTGTGCTGATCACATGCACTCTCCCAAAAAAAAACTAAAAAACTTTTTAGCAATACACACCAAATTGAGCATGTGCAGACTGACTCCAAAGGCTCTGTCTTATCCTGACATGTCCAGGGGGACAGTGCAAGGAGGGAAGGATCTGTGCATACAAGAGCAAACAGCCTTTTTAAACAATGCAGGGGATTACGCCCTTAGGTTCTACAGTGAGTATAACAAGCATGCTTTACTGCATATACAGAATGATTTTACAGTTGTGGGTTTAGTAACACTTCAAGGCATCAGCATACCAAGACATTTTGGATAATTTCATGTTCCCAACATTGTGGGAACAGTTTGAGGATGGCCCCTTCCTGTTCCAACATGACTGCGCACCAGTGCACAAAGCAAGGTCCATAAAGACATGGATGAGTGAGTTTGGGGTGGAAGAACTTGACTGGCCTGCACAGAGTCCTGACCTCAACCCGATAGAACACCTTTGGGATGAATTAGAGCAGAGACTGCAAGCCAGGCTTTCTGATCCAACATCAGTGCCTGACTAGTGATGGACGAACTTCCTACGGGACGTTTCGCGAACGCGGACCGCTAACGCGGCCGTTAGTTCGCGAACCGTAATGTTCGCGGCGGGCCCCATTGACTTCAATGGGAGGCGAACTTTGCAAACCTACAGGTCAAATTTGCAGCCACAAAATAATTACTAGCTGTGCAAACATAGTCCCACCACATGGCCAATGACATAACACATGTATGAGGTGAATCTGGGATCGACAACTACAAGCATTCTTTTTTTATATGTTAAATTGTTGTGACAATTCAGGACTGTGGAGCGCATGAAGGCAATGGAGGAGAGGGAAGGTCAGGGTAGGTAAAGAAGAGGGTGCAGGAGATGATCACCAGCAGCGTGACATACAGCAATGACACCTGCACCGTGATAGAGTCATCTGACACCAGCACAGTGATAGAGAGCACTGACTTCAGCAGCGTGACATAAAGCACTAACACCAGCACCATGATATACAGCACTGACAGCAGCACCGTGATAGAGAGTACTGACATCAGCAGCGTGACATACAGCAAAGACACCTGCACCGTGATAGAGTCATCTGACACCAGCCCCGTGATAGAGAGCACTGACATCAGCAGCGTGACATAAAGCACTCACACCAGCACCTTGATATACAGCACTGACCCCAGCACCGTGATATACAGCACTGACACCAGCACCGTGATATACAGCACTGACACCTGCACCGTAAGCAGCCCCAGGAGGAAGTCAGCATAGCACAGGGATGGTGGGAGCCCCTCATAATGAGCATAGCACAGGGATGGTGGGAGCCTCTCATAATGAGCATAGCACAGGGATGGTGGGAGCCCCTCATAATATGCACAGCAGAGGTACAGCCCCAGGAGGAAGTCAGCACAGCACAGGGATGGTGGGAGCCCCTCATAATAAGCAGCCCCGGGAGGATGTCAGCATAGTACAGGGATGGTGGGAGCCCCTCATAATGAGCATAGCACAGGGATGGTGGAAGCCCCTCATAATATGCACAGCAGAGGTACAGCCCCAGGAGGAAGTCAGCACAGCACAGGGATGGTGGGAGCCCCTCATAATAAGCAGCCCCAGGAGGATGTCAGCATAGCACAGGGATGGTGGGAGCCCCTCATAATAAGCAGCCCCAGGAGGAAGTCAGCACAGGGATGGTGGGAGCCCCTCATAATGAGCATAGCACAGGGATGGTGGGAGCCCCTCATAATGAGCATAGCACAGGGATGGTGGGAGCCCCTCATAATGAGCATAGCACAGGGATGGTGGGAGCCCCTCATAATATGCACAGCAGAGGTACAGCCCCAGGAGGAAGTCAGCACAGCACAGGGATGGTGGGAGCCCCTCATAATAAGTAGCCCCAGTAGAAATATGACACAGCTCAACCTCTTCAAACAGGAGGGTATGGGCATATAGTACGGTGTGCTTTTTTTGGACAAGGAAGTGAGCCAAATGAAGAAAGAAGGTCTGTGTGCTCGATTAAAATAATTGTTTATAGACATATACATGGTCTACTGGTCACATGTGTTGAATTCCTCCGAGATCCATGCCTCATTCATTTTTAGAAATGTGAGGCAGGCGCTGTTGGATTGGTACCCGCAACTCCTTCTCTGGGAGTGGGAATTGCTCCTCTGCCACCGCACGCAAAAGCAGAATGCAGCATTTCTCGAAGCAAGGCCTGGAAGTGCTCCATTCTGACAGCCCTCTGTGACGGCGGTAACATTTCCGCCATTTTGTGTTTGTACCGGGGGTCTAAGTACGTTGCCACCCAGTACTGGTCCTTGACCCTTATGCTTTTTATACGGGGGTCCCTATTAAAACACTGGAGCATGAAGGCCCCCATTTGCACTAAACTGGAAGCGGTGTGGTGGCCTTGCTCCTGCTCATCATCCAGGATAATGTCGTCCTCTTCATTCTCCTCTCCCCATCCACGCACAACAACAGGGATCCCAGAAAGGTTTAAAGCATGCTCTTCTTGCTCCTCCTCATCCGCCCCCGCACCATCCTCCTCTGACTCCTCTTCAGACTCCTGTTGTTCACTTGTCTCAGATAGAGTAGCCCCCCTGGTAATTCATCCAGCATTGCAACTTCCTCATCTTCCCACTCCTGCTCCTCCACAGCTTGATCAATGACACGACGCAATGCACGCTCCATAAAGAAGGCATAAGGTACCATGTCACTGATGGCGCCATGGCTGCGACTGACCAGTTTGGTGATCTCCTCAAATGGCCGCAGAAGTCTGCATGCGTCGCGCATGAGCAGCCACTGGCGCAGTGAAAAAACCCCCAGCTCCCCAGAACCTGTTCTGCCGCAGAGTTCATACAGGTAGACGTTAACTGCACGTTTCTGCTGGAGCAGCCTATCAAGCATATAGAAGGTTGAGTTCCATCGCATCGGGCAATCGCAAATAAGACGTCTGACCGGCAGATTGTGTCGCCACTGAATGTCAGCAAGGCGAGCCATGGCCGCGTAAGATCTTCTGAAATGGGCCGAGATTTTTCTTGCCTGCCGCAAGATGTCCTGGACCCCAGGGTATTTGACAACGAATCGCTGCACGACCAAGTTTAAGACGAGTGCCATGCATGGCACGTGCGTAATTTTGCCCTGTTTCAATGCGCTAAGCAGATTGGCACCGTTGTCACACACCACTTTACCAACTGTCAAATTGAGCGGTGTTAGCCACTGATCTGCCTGTGAATGCAAAGCTGAAAGGAGTGCCGGGCCAGTGTGGCTCTTGGCTTCCAGGCACAACAGACGCAGCACGGCATGGCAACGTCTCACCTGGCACATCGAATAGGTTCTGGGGAGCTTGGGCGGCGCAACGGAAGAGACACTAGCAGCGGAAAAGGAGGAGTCAGCCGAGGAGGAGAGGGAGAAGGATGGAGTAGGAGGAGGAGGAGAAGAAGAGCCAGGCCTGCATGCAATCCGTGGCGGTAAAACCAAATCTACACGGGTGCCACAGGTTACATGCTTGACGGCCGTCTGTAGGTTCACCCAGTGGGCAGTAAAATTGATATACCTTCCCTGCCCGTGTTTGCTAGACCACGTGTCTGTGGTCAGATGTATCTTGGCACCGACACTGTGTGCCAGAGATACATTCACTTGCCGCTGAACATGGCCATATAGCTCTGGGATGCCCTTCTCTGAGAAATACTTCCTTTCTGGGACCTTCCATTGTGGTGTTCCAATGGCCACAAATTTTCGAAAGGCCTCCGAGTCCACCAGTTTATATGGCAGTAGTTGGCGGGCTATCAGTTCTGACAAGCCAGCCGTCAACCGTTGGGCAAGAGGGTTAACCGGCGTCATCATTTTTTTACGCTCGAACATTAGGCCCACGGAAGCCTGCCTTTTTGCAGAAAAACGTGAGCTTGGCGTGATGGAAGGTGGAGTGGAGGACAATTGTGAGGAGAGAGGTGAAGGACAAGTAGAAGACGAGGCTGGACGGTGAGAGCCTGGAGTGTGGCTTTGTGTGTTCCGTTGCTCCCACTGGGCTCGGTGATGGCTGCTCATGTGCCTTCTTAAGGCGGTCGTCCCTAGGTGAGTGTTGGGCTTACCGCGACTAATGCGTTGACTGCAAAGATTGCAGATGGCAACGCTATTGTCAGCAGCGGACACGTTAAAAAAAGCCCACACTACGGAGCCATGTGCCGGTGCCCTGGGAGTGCCAGATGTGACCGTACATGGTCGATGACTCGCTCCTGATACATTTGCAGTCTGCTTTGTCCCTCCTGTGCAATGTAAGTTATTCCTGCTTCTCCTCCCTATCTGCTGGTCCATATCTCCCTCTGAACTCCCCTCCTCTTCCTCTCTTGTGGGCACCCACGTGACATCACTAGACAAACGTCATCATCGACGTCACCTTCCCCACCGCTATAAGTAGAGATCTCGGAGTAGGCAGCAACACTGGGGACCAACCTCCTCCTTGGGCTGATCTGGGTACTGTCGTCAGACTGCTGAGTGGCGGTTGTTGCTACCTCCTCTTCCTGATCCAATACCAAGAGTGGCTGCGCATCAGAAATGTCTTGATATGGATCGGAAAATAATTCCTGTGACTCAAGCGGAGGGTATGTGGTGGTGGTGGTGGTGTTGTTGGTGGTAGTGTCTTTGGGGGTGCACATAGCAGAAAGTGAAGAAGAGGGTGCAGATCGAGAGGATGAGGAGGGTGCAGAAGAGTAAGGCTGAGTGAGCCACTCAACCAAGTCTGGTGTGTCCTTTAAAGTAATTGAACGCACCTTCTGCAACTTCCCACTTTGGCTCAAGCCTGTTGCTCCTGCCCTACCCCTACCACCCCTGCGGAAGGGCCTGCCTCTTCCTCTGCCTGTCATTTTTTAAATGACCCTGTGACAAAACTCTCAGTCCCTATACTGATAAAGGACTACTGCAGCAGTAGGGCAGCAGTCAGCAGTAGTGCACCTCAACCCTATGTATTGTGGACCTATACCAGTCCTTAAGGAATAGCAGACTGTACCTCACTCAACCCTATGTACTGTAGTACCCTAGACCTTACCAGTCCTTATAAGGACTTTTGTGGAACAAGTAGGTTGTGAATGATTAGCAGACTGTACCTCAGTCCCTATACTGATAAAGGACTACTGCAGCAGAAAGGCAGCAGTCAAGTATAATATTCTTTCTATATGTGGAAGAAAGAATATTATACGTGTACAAGCCTATTACCATACCAGTCCTGAAAAGAACCTTTGTGGACCTAATAGTAACAGCTACTGATTAAAGTGGTTGTAAACCCTTACAAACCACTTTGACCTACAGGTAAGCCTAGATTAAGGCTTACCTGTAGGTCCAAGCAATATCTCCTAAACCTATATGGTTTAGGAGATATTTGCCCGAAAACGGGCACAGCTGTCTACGGCGCATGCGCCGTAGACAGCGGCGTGCAGGCGCACTGAACGCGGCAGTTCCAAAAATGGAGCTGCCGCATTTGTCGACTCCCGTACGCATGCGCGGGAGTGACGTCATCGCGGCTTCGCCGAATGACAGCGGCGGAGCTGCGAGACGCCACCAGCAAGATGGATGCGGCGGACTACAGGGGACAGCGCGACTTCGCTGGCTCCTGTGTCAGGTAAGTGACACATAATGGGCTACTACAGTGGTGTGAAAAAGTGTTTGCCCCCTTCCTCATTTCCTGTTCCTTTGCATGTTTGTCACACTTAAGTGTTTCGGAACATCAAACCAATTTAAACAATAGTCAAGGACAACACAAGTAAACACAAAATGAAATTTGTAAATGAAGGTGTTTATTATTAAAGGTGGAAAAAAATCCAAACCATCATGGCCCTGTGTGAAAAAGTGATTGCCCCCTAAACCTAATAACTGGTTGGTCCACCCTTAGCAGCAACAACTGCAACCAAGCGTTTGCGATAACGCGCAATGAGGCTTTTACAGCGTCCTGGAGGAATTTTGGCCCACTCATCTTTGCAGAATTGTCCTAATTCAGTTACATTAGAGGGTTTTCGAGCATGAACGGCCTTTTTAAGGTCATACCACAACATCTCAATAGGATTCAGGTCAGGACTTTGGCTAGGCCACTCCAAAGTCTTCATTTTGTTTTTCTTCAGCCATTCGGTGGTGGACTTGCTGGTGTGTTTAGGATCATTGTCCTGCTGCAGAACCCAAGTTCGTTTCAGCTTGAGTACACGAACAGATGGTCGGACATTCTCCTTCAGGATCTCTTGGTAGACAGCAGAATTCATAGTTCCTTTTATCACGGCAAGTCTTCCAGGTCCTGAAGCAGCAAAACAGCCCCAGACCATCACACTACCACCACCATATTTTACTGTTGGTATAATGTTCTTTTTATGAAATGCAGTGTTCCTTCTACGCCAGATATACTTGGACACACACCTTACAAAGAGTTCCACTTTTGTCTCATCGGTCCACAGAATGTTGTCCCAAAAGTCTTGGGGATCATCAAGATGTGTTGTGGAGAAATTGAGACGAGCTTTGATGTTCTTTTTGCTCAGCAGTGGTTTTCTCCTTGGAACTCTGCCATGCAGGCCATTTTTGCCCAGTCTTTTCCTGATGGTGGAGGCATGAACGCTGACCTTAACTGAGGTAAGTGAGGCCTGCAGTTCCTTGGACGTTGTTGTGGGGTCTTTTGTGACCTCTTGGATGAGTCGTCGCTGCGCTCTTGGGGTAATTTTGGGCGGCCGGCCACTCCTGGGAAGGTTCACCACTGTTCCATGTCTTCGCCATTTGTGGATAATGGCTCTCACTGTGGTTCGCTGGATTCCCAAAGCTTTGTAAATGGCTTTATAACCCTTTCCAGACTGATAGATCTCAATTACTTTCTTTCTCAATTGTTCCTGAATTTCTTTGGGTCTCGGCATGATGTGTAGCTTTTAAGGATCTTCTGGTGGACCTTACTGTGTCAAGCAGCTCCTATTTAAGTGATGTCTTGATTGTGAACAGGTGTGGCAATAATCAGGCCTGGGTGTGGCTAGAGAAATTGAACTCAGGTGTGGACAACCACAGTTATAGTATGTTTTAACAAGGGGGGCAATCACTTTTTCACACAGGGCCATGATGGTTTGGATTTTTTTTCACCTTTAATAATAAACACCTTCATTTACAAATTTCATTTTGTGTTTACTTGTGTTGTCCTTGACTATTGTTTAAATTGGTTTGATGTTCCGAAACACTTAAGTGTGACAAACATGCAAAGGAACAGGAAATGAGGAAGGGGGCAAACACTTTTTCACACCACTGTATGTGATGCATAGTAGTCCATTATGCTTTACCTTTGCAGGGAAAAAAAGAGGAAGTAAACTCATCAGGGTTTACTTCCTCTTTAAACTGACTGTCCCTCACTGCCTCACACACAGCTTCCTGCTTGTCCCTATTTAAACTGAAAAAACAGAGGCTGCTGGAACAATAACTTGAATAGCACTTTTGTGGACCTAATAGTAACAGCTAATGATTAAACTGACTGTCCCTGCAGCACACAGCGTCCTGTCCCTTTCTCTACACTGACAAAAGACACTCAGGCTGCTGCAACAATGACTTGAATAGCAGTGCCTCAAACCTATATCCTGAACTACACCTAACACCTATACCATGATACCAGTCCTTAAAAGAACTTTTGTGGACCTAATAGATAGCGATTTGGGTCACTGAAGTCTCTCCCTGCTCCACACAGCAACCTCTCCCTATAGTGACAGAAGAAAGAATGTAAAATGGCCGCCGGATCGGGTCTATTTATAAGTTAGGGGGAATGTCCAAGTGTCTATGTGCTGTAATGTCTCAATTGGCTGTCCTGTACCCCATGATGGATGTGTCATCATAGGTCAAAGTTCTTTTACACAGTAAACGTGGAAGTCCGCCGGGCGAACGGCAGCAATAGTCCGCCGATCGGGCGGACGGCGAACAGCCGAAATTCGCCGCAAAACGACCGCCGGGCGAACCGTTCGTCCATCCCTATGCCTGACCACACAAATGCTCTTCTGGTAGAATGGTCAAACATTACCATAGACACTCCTAAACCTTGTGGACAGGCTTTCCAGAACAGTTGAAGCTGTTATAGCTGCAAAGGGTAGGCCAACTCAATATTGAACCCTACGGACTAAGACTGGGATGCCATTAAAGGGGAAGTCCACTCTAACACTAAAATCGATATATCTACAAGCATCCACGATCTAAGACTAACCTATCTGGGCCTGTAAAGAAAAAATCAGTATACATATCTTTTTTGAAGTCGCTCCGGTCCGGTCTCCATTGGCGGAAGTAGACAATGCTGGGAAATGAATGGGAAGTGACGTCACCCATAGAGTTACTATAGGGCTTCCATTGTCAGCTGCCTCCTCTGCACCCACCTACACAGCAAAGCTGCCGGTGTTAGCTCAGCATTGGACCGGACCAACGCAGCTTCAGAAAAGGTATGTATAGTGATTTCTTTGTTACAGGGCTAGATAGGTTAGTCTTAGATCGTGGATGCCTGTAGATGTAGCAAGTTTAGTGTTAGGGTGGACATCCCCTTTAATCCTATCAAATTTTTATACTTTAATTCTTGAGCGTAGGTGTGTAAATTGGGGAAGGCTGTTACAGGCCCCAGTGCATTACTTTGCCCAGGGGCCCATGATGCTATTAAGATGGCAATGGACATGCTATCTCACTGAACCTGTTAGGTGTCCCGACGCAAGCGCGTCAGGATCCTACGGGGTAAATGACCACGCTATATCAAGATGCCACTCAACTCAACTCAACTTACTGGTTGGTATTAGTATCTCATTGATCAGGTATACTTGTCCCTGTACTTATAGTTGAGGCTCAGCTCAGAACACGCAGCAGCTCACAGCAGGAGTCTGGGGTGTCCTCGTTCACAGTTTCAAGTCCAAATTCAGCCCGAATTTTTGGCTGAATTCCAACCTGAAATGGACCAAAAGATGGACAGGGCTGCTGTGCAAATTGCACTGGAGCCACTGTGGAAATATGTGAACCGGATCCATAGAGAGCCGGTCACAATCTCCTGCTGTGCGAATTGGATGTGGAAAAACCTGTATCCAATTTGCACTAGTGTGAACTCAGCCTTAGTGCCAGTTCACACTACAGCAATGTCTGCAGTGAAAATCACATGCAATCTCTGTGCGATGCGATTTCAGCCATACAGATAGTTTGGCTGAATATGTTTTGCATTTGGACCCTTTTTTTGGGTGTTCACATGCATGCGATCCGATGCCTGTTCCAAATTTGCAGATCGCATTGCGATATGCCAATTGATTTGGGGGTGTCATTAACTTTCAATTGACTCTACCAGCAGTTTGCATAGGGCAGTGCAAACTACCGCCAGAAGACATGCGATGCAGGAACCCGCAGTGGATTCGCAGGGTTCCTGCATCGCTGCAGTGTGAACCGAGCCGTAAAGTTCACGTGTGTATATTGGCCAGTTCACACTGCTGCGATGCGGGAACCCTGCGAATCCACTACGGGTACCCACATTGCATGTCTCCAGGTGGCTGTTCGCACTGCCCTATGCAAATTGTTGGGAGTGTCAATTGAAAGTTAATGACGCCCCAAATCACTTGGCATATCGCAGTGCGATCTGCAAAATCCTACTAATGCAATCCGATTCTGCTGCGGACCGATTCTGCTGCGGAGTCCTGTGTGAGTTTGGCCCGAATGCGATGCACTGCTGCGCTGTGGGAACCCTGCAAATCCACTACGGGTTCCCGCATCGCAGTCTCCCAGCGGCAATCTACCGGGAGTGTCAATTGAAAGTTAAAGAGGAAGTAAACCCTGATGGGTTTACTTCCTCTTTGATTCCCTGCAAAGGTAAAGCATAATGGACTACTATGCATCGCAGGAGCCAGCGAAGTCACCGCTGTCCCCTTGTGTACGGAGCCTCCATCTTCTTGGTGGGTCTCGCTGCTCCGGCGCTGTCATTCGATGGAGCCGCGATGACGTCACTCCCGCGCATGTGCACGGGAGCCGCCACTCGCGGCATATCTCCGTTAACAGCGGCGCGCTCAGTGCGCCTGCGCACCGCTGTCTACGGCGCATGCGCCGTAGACAGCGGTGCCTGTCTTTTGGCAAATATCACGGTTTAGGAGATATTTCTTGGACCTATAGGTAAGCCTTAATCTAGGCTTACCTGTAGGTCAAAGTGGTTTGTAAGGGTTTACAACCACTTTAATGATGCACCCAAATCAGTTGGCATATTGCAGTGATCTGAAAAATCTGACTAATACGATCCGATTCTGGTGCGGACCAAAAAAAAAAGAGGGTCCTGCGCCAGTTTGGTCTGAATACGATGCAAATTCAGCCATACTTTCTGTGCGCCTGAATTTTCATTGCACGGACATCGCATGTGATTTGTGCGGTGCGTAGGGATGAGCTCAGGCGTGCTCGCATGGAACACGTGCAGACCCCGCCAGGAAGTCGGCGCAGCGCTGAGCTAATCACAGGCAGTGAGACATTGCCCCGATGTGCGGCTGCAGAGATCGGACAATGTCTCACTGCCTGTTATTAGCACAGCGCTGCGCCGACTTCCTGGCGGGCTCAGCACCTGTTCCATGCGAACACGCATGAGCTCATCCCTAGCGGTGCGTATCACGTGCGATCTCGCACCAGACAGCGGTGTGAACCCGTCTGAAAGGCAGGTGTCCCAATACTTTTGGTAATATAGTGTATATCTTCTATGTGTATATGTAATAAACTTCCACACAGGGCAAAGTTCTATACATCAAATACAATGTATATGACATGTTGTAAAAGCCTGCAGAGCCACTTCCTCTTGTGCTCCAATCACACACATGTGTATAGTTACATGATAATCAGCAGATCTCTCACTACTTCTACAATCCATCACTAGTAATCCATCCATAATGTAGAATGTGTGCAGAGATCCGTGTATGGGTGAATGTATAGGTGAATGTATGGGTGAATGAAGGCAGGCTGGTGAGCCATGTGTGTGGAAGAGAGATGATGATGATCTAATGATCGCTTCCTGTTGTGTGTTGTGTGAGCGGCTTCTGGTGCACAGAAATAGGAAGAGAGCGGAGATGTGATCGGATGTGGCTCTTGTAGCAGATTGTGTGCTAATCGTCTGGGCCCAGGACAGCCATGAACCCGGAGGAGCAGACCGTCACCTGGCTCATCTCTCTGGGGGTCCTCAACTCCCCCAAGAAGAACATCTGTGACCCCGAGGACTTCCTAAAATGCTCCCTAAAAGACGGAGTGGTGCTGTGCAAACTCATGAGCCGATTGCTGCCGGGATCGGTGGAGAAGGTAAGTGGCCAGATCGGTGTGACTTGTACTTTATCGGATGTGTGTTTAGATGTCTTGTATTATCGCTCCATACTTCTGTATGTCTGTGAGGGAAACGCCCTGATCATTCTTCAGATTACCCCCCCCCCCCCCCCCCCCCCTCAGGTATGTCATTCCTCCAGGTGAGGGTGGCTGCAGGCAGGCAGAGTCTAGTCTATGGAGCTGTCAGCGATCCTCATCTGTGTGTGTGCCTTGATCGAGGCAGATCGCGTACGATCCTCCCAACATGCTGCGATCTGTTCCCTCCATGAGCTCTCTACACTCTCCTCTCTCCAACTTTCTATCGGTTATTCTCCTTCTTATCTCTTCAAGTTAAAAAATAAATATATTGGTTGTGTTTTAATAACAGTGAAGAAAGATATATATATAAAATGTCAAAAGTGTTATATAAAGGGAATCTTTCCCCCTATTACTAAAATTCACATCCGCATGTACTCTCTGTATCTCTACATGCTGCTGTGAATTCATCTAACACAATTATAAATAAATAAAATAGAGATAGAGTGTGTGTGTGTGTGTGTGTGTGTGTATATATATATATCTCTCTCAATTGTTTGAAAAACATGGGTCTTGCTTGGGGTGCCATAATGCCATCAGCAGTATGCTTGCCCTCAAAGGGCCAGCTATATTTGGGGTGCGCTACTTGCAGGGTTCAGGGGTGCGCTACTTGCAGAGCTCAGGGTTCAGGGGTGCGCTACTTGCAGAGCTCCGGGTTCAGGGGTGCGCTACTTGCAGGGGTGCGCTACTTACAGAGCTCCGGGTTCAGGGGTGCGCTACTTACAGAGCTCCGGGTTCAGGGGTGCGCTACTTACAGAGCTCCGGGTTCAGGGGTGCGCTACTTACAGAGCTCCGGGTTCAGGGGTGCGCTACTTACAGAGCTCCGGGTTCAGGGGTGCGCTACTTACAGAGCTCAGGGTTCAGGGGTGCGCTACTTACAGGGTTCAGGGGTGCGCTACTTACAGAGCTTAGGGTTCAGGGGTGCGCTACTTACAGAGCTTAGGGTTCAGGGGTGCGCTACGTACAGAGCTCAGGGTTCAGGGGTGCGCTATGTACAGGGTTCAGGGGTGCGCTACTTATATAACTTCTTACTTTGCACATTCTTTAAGTGCCTGGCAGAGGGCCTGCTGGAAGGTGTAGATCTACTCAACATTTCCCAGTAACAACGTGATATCCGCAGCACTTAACCTGAAAAACATAAAAAAAAAAAAAAAAAAAAAAAAGAGCATTTCAAGTTTTCACACTAGGACTGGGATTTTGAGATGAAGCATCACAGGCTCCTGCTTGCCGGTCACTACCCATGGTATATGAATAGATGACTTGAGGCAGTAGTAAACACCTCTTGGACACTTGTACCTACAGGAAACCCTTTAAAAAAGCTTACATGTAAGTACAAGGAATATCATCTCCTAAACATGCATCTGTGCATGCGCTCTGAAGGAACGGCAGGGCTCAGGGGTGCGCCCCACACAGAGCGCAGGGCTCAGTTGTGCGCAGGGCTCGGGTACGCCTGGCATAGAGCGCAGGGCTCAGGGGTGCGCAGGGCTCGGGTACGCCTCGCATAGAGCGCAGAGTTCAGGGGTGCGGCGAGCGCAGGGCTCGGGTACGCCTTGCATAGAGCGCAGGGTTCAGGGGTGTGCTATTTGTAGAGTGCATTTTTAAGAAATCACTTATTTTATTTTATTTTTTTCATTGCAGATGAGGTAGGTTGCAAAAAGAAAAATGACATTCTTGAAGTGAAAGTCAGTTTTAAGCCAAAACATATTCTAATTTCTTTTTATAAAGCATTAGGAAATGATTCTTCAATATTTTAATCAGGGAACCAAGAAGAGAATTATTACCAAAATGTCAGCAAAGCCATACAATGATAATCTTTCATGGAAATACAATAATAATATAAAACAAACAAACAAGGACACAAACCATAAACATATTTGTTTCAAATATTGTTATTAATGTTATATCATTTGTAAAGGAGAAAAGTGAAAGCTGATATTTTTTGTTTATGGACTCCTGAACGTCATTCCATCTGTAGGCAGGAAAGAAAGGAAAGGCAAATCACCGAGAGCTCCACACTGCTAGGTGTGTACAATGGCGTGTACCCCCCCACATCGGGTGCAGTGGTAATTCCCATTGACCCCTACAACACAACAATGACATAGGGGTCAGCGGGAGGAACCACAGAACTCACAGGTGGGGGGGAGTGGTAGACACCTGAAAGTGTCAGCAGTAAGGATGAGTATTCACAAGCCGCACGTGCAGAGCCTGCACAGCGCTAATCGCAGGCAGTGAGACATTTCCGATCTCTGCACCTGCAGATAGGGAAATGTCTCACTGCTTGTGATTGGGGTGTGCAGTGCCGACCTCCTGGCGGGCTCTGCACGTGCGGGTTGTGATTACGCTTGAGCTCTTCCTTAGTCAGCAGTAAGGGTGAGCTCCACGTGCAGAACCCGCTAGGAAGTCGGCGCAGCGCTGCGCTAATCACAGGCAGTGAGACATTGCCCCGATGCACGGCTGTAGAGATCGAAAATGTCTCACTGCCTGTGATTAGCGCAGCGCCGCACCGACTTCCTGGCGGGCTCAGCACGTGGAGCATGCGAACACGCCGGAGCTCATCCCTAGTCAGCAGCTCTTCAATAAAGTAAAGGTTTAAAGAAGCCCCCAACAAGCAGGTAAATATCAAGCTTCCTCTTTCCAAGGATGCTTTTGCTCTCATTTACTTTCAGTGGTGACAGGTTTGCCTTTACACCCCTTTCACACCAGGGCGTTTTCCAGGCGCTATAGTGTTAGAAATAGCGCCTGCAATCCGCCCTAAAGAAGCTGCACCATTGTGTGTAGTGTGAAAGCCCCGAGGGCTTTCAAACTACAGCGGTGCGCTGGCAGGACATCAGAAAAAAGTCCTGCCAGCAGCTTCTTTGGAGCAGTGAAGGAGCGGTGTGTTTACCGCTCCTCCACCACTGCTCCCCATTGAAATCAATGGGGCAGCGCTTTAATACCGCCGGCAAAACGTCGCTATTGCGGCGTATTGCCGGCGGTTTTAACCCTTTCGCGGCCGCTAGCGGGGGTAAAAGCGCCCCGCTAGCGGCCGAAATGCGCCGCAAATCCGCTAAAAATAGCGCCGTTTTACCGCCGACGCAAAGGGCGGTGTGGTGTGAAAGGGGTCTAAAGTAAATGTTACCGTCTGTTTTTGTATTAAAGTCGTATTAAACTTAGATGCAGTAGCTATTACAGAGCAAGTCACCCTGCAAAATGCATTACCTCCTACCTGGGCTTTTTCCCCCCCCCCCCCCAAGTGTAGCATAGTGCAAGGCAACCCACCACCTCGCATTACACTCTGTGACATTTCAATAAAGTTAATTAAAAAAAAAAAATTGAATAATGCTACCCGGACAGCAAGTTTGAAAATGACTTGATAAGCTATTGCTAGACTTGCCAAGCTTCACAGGTTTGTTGCACAATTGCAGTAAGTCCGCATTGCAGGACTCCAGATCAACTTTCTTTGCAAACATTCTGCAAGTCTGCTGCAAGGAAAGCAGAAGCATTGTAAAGTGCTGAAAATCAGAATGCTGACGTCCGTTCATGTCATGAGCAGATGCAGCTTCTACCATTTGAGGTGTGTGTGTGTGTGTGTGTGTGTGTGTGTATATTATACACACACGTTTTCCCACTGACAAATAATCAGTCTATAAAGTTAATGGTAGGTTTATTTTAACAATGAGAGACAATATCCAGAAAAATGCATTTAAAAAAAATGTTATAAATTGATTTGCATTTTAACCACTTCAAAACTGGGCACTCAACCCCCCCCCCCCCCCCCCCAGCTGGATGGGGGTGGGGGTGGGATCCACCAGAGTTAACAGGGCTGAATGGGGTGGGAACTGCTGAAGTTAACTTTTCACATTAACAGGCTGGTGATTGGTTGGTTGCCGGGTGATCCTAGCAACCAATCGCCTGCTGCTTAATGTAAAACGTTAACTCCAGTGGATCCCACCCCCATCCCCATCCAGCCCTGTGATATCTGCTTGCTGCTGTCCAATGAAGAGTACAGTGGTGAAAATGTTTGCGGGCCAGGCGCACGTGAATTAATCACAATAACAAATAATGGACAATTAATGGTGGCAGGTCTGGGTGCAGCCTGCGGGCTGTAGGTTGCCGACCCCTGCTGTAAAGCCATGATAGGGCTGGGGTCATGACTGACTACACGTGCACCATAGTTATCTACTGTATACAGGCCAATATGTCTGACCAATACCTTTTTGATGGCTGGGCCAGCAGAGCAGAAATGGAAGAATATGTATCCCAGCCAGTGGCAGCTGGTGCTCAAAATTGGGGGGGGGGGGATGGGAGTGCCACAAACTAACATCAAAATCCCCCCGCAGTAGACGGACAGCGGTGATCTCACACCACCACCCCCCAATGGGAGACGGACAGCGGAGATCACTGGGCACATCCCATCCCCTACCCCCCTGCGAGAGACGGACAGTGGATGCCTTACCTTTTATGGAGGCAGGGGGAAGGAAGAGCCGGGCCGCTCAGGTTGTCCTGGGAGCACACAAAGACATTCTCCTCCTCGGCCACACAGGAACAGGAAGTGTGTCTTGAGACACGATTGACCAGGGAGTCCTAAGATTCCCTGGCCAATAGGGGCTGCCTGATTGGCCAGGAGGAGAATGAGGAAGACAATAGCAAATGTTCATTCACTATTGTCATACAAGTGGGTTGGCTCGGGGGACAGTTTTTGAAGCCTATTAGAGCCTCTGGCTCTAATCACATGCTCAAAAATAAATAAATAAAACCCTATTGGAATCCATGTGTTCGACACCCCACATATAGATTAGGAGTGGCCACTACTGATCGCAGGATACAACGTATAACTACCTCTGAGAAATGTATGGTAAGGCTAAGTTCATACAGTGACTAAACCATAGCTTACAGGTGTTCAGTAGGATTTTTAAATTTATTTATTTTTTTGTAACCCTACACTCATATTTTTTTTTTTTTTTTTTTGGTGAGTGAGTAGGGGTACAATGTACTCCTACTCATTCACATAGGGGGACGGGATCTGGGGGTGCACTCATCCTCTTTCCTGACCTGCCAGGCTGCATGCTCAGATAAGGGTCTGGTATGGATTGGGGGGGGGTTATTTTTATTTTTTTTGTTTTTTTTTACATTTTGGCGTGGGGTTTCCCCTCGAGCCTCAGATCACAAGCCGGATCAATTAAGATGCTGATCCCGACTTCTTCCATTCAAACCAATAGGCTCAAATCGTGCCCAAGTCGGACCAAAGTAGTGCAGTGAGTCAGGCCGACACAAGTCGGACCAGTTAAAATGGGGAACCATTCATTTTGCCATGTCATGCAACTTGTGCTCTCCAAGTCAGAGTGCATGTCTGACCCGTGTGAATTGGCCCTAATGGGCAAGTTAGACAGGCTGTGTTGTCTGTCAAACTTGATAAGCAGGGGATCGGTTGAAGGACGGTCCGTAGAGTCAGTTTTCATCCGATCCTCCAGACGAATGGAAAAATAGCGTTTCCATCCGTCACACTTTAGCGGATCGGAGAGGGTCAGATGTCAGCGGACGTGTCACCGCTGACATGCGTCGCTCCATAGACCTGTATGGAGCGTCCGTTCAGGTCCGCCTAAAAAACTTAACGGTCTGCCTGTGTGAAAGGGGCCTAACAGTTACTTTCAACTCTGGAATACATTCATATTTGATTGTGTAATTCAAATAATAAAACACATTTTAAAACGAGGGTGAACTGTATAGGTTCTTTGTACGGCTTCTGAAGCTCTAACTCACACCCAACTGTAGTCTTTAGCTAGGAAGATAGAAGTCTGACTTCTGTGACGGTCTTCCACTATATTAGAAGGTCACAAAACACTTCTTGTGTCGTCCAGGGCTGGACATATCTGAGAGAGACCCCCTCCTTCTCTCTGTACTGGAGATTAGTGGTGGATGCAGGATAGGTCTTCAGCAGCTGCGCAATGTAAACGGACCAATAGAAAACCAAAGAAGCCATTCTAAAAATAGGGTTTTTACTACAGATATGGTACTGTGTTTATAATGAAGTTGTAGAAAATAGTTTAACTATTTCTGTACCTACATTTAATCAGATGTTCAATTATACTTTAACCTTTTCATGATGGAAGGTAAAGCAAATCCTAAACTTCTGAACACAGTTTTGCAACTTTGAAATATGTTAGTAAAATTGTTCGTATTATTGCTATTGCAAGTATCCGGATGAGTTATACCTTATTTCAGGACAACTTGGGCTTTCATTTGTTGGTAAACATTAATGGACATCTCCTGAATTTATTTTATATACCAGGGAAAACTGGTCCAAAATAGTAAAAAAAAATCCAAAATGGTAAAAAAATAATATATAATTTAAGCTGTATATACTTTTAGCTGTATATTTCTTGCTATTCCCATAACCTACCACCAAAAAGCAACTCAAAATACATTTTTCTGCTCCTGACAATAATGAAACTACCACATATGTGTGTGTATATATTATATACAGATGCCCAGAAACAATAGTGCACTTTTTTGAATTTTTAAAAAAAAAAAATTATTCTACTTAAAACACACTGACACCGATTGAAAAATGCTTTTTTTTTTTTTTTTTTTATTTTACCCAAAATACATTGACCCTGACCTTTTATGAACCTGAACACTGACTTGGATCAAACGCTAATCTAAAGTTTATTTTTTTATTTTTTTGTGTTTTTATTTTTTTATAATAATATCTTTATTTGTTTTTTATTTTTTTTTGTACACTTTTGTTTTTGTTTACATTTTACCGTTTTGGCAAGGAGAAAATGATACAATGCATCCTTTTTCCCTATTCAAGAGGAGAAAAATACACAGGGGCAGTCTGAACAGTGACTGATCACTACTGTGATAGCCAATCAGAGGCTATCATAGCAATCGGGTGTTTGGGGATCTGGGGCTCTTGGTTCTCAATCATTAAGCCCCGTACACACGATCAGAACATCATACAAAAAATGACGCTTTCGAAGCGATCGTACAATAATCGGATCGTTAGTACAGAGCTTTCGAGAGCCGATCATGACAGTTTATCTGATATTATTCTATCAGACATGCACAAATATTGTTTTCGTAAGATACCAGATCATACGATTTTCATTCAATCAGTACAGCTGTCATTCGAAAATGCAATACAAATACATTACGACACATGACATCACTAAACTCTTCAGATTCGATCTGAGATTGGCATACAAAAAAAAAAAAAACACAGCGATTGTTCGTCCAATAATCTCATCGAGTGTACCGGGCATTAGTATGAGACACTGGGCTTTCAGTGAGAGCTTGGTCTAAATACTCCCAGCACAAACACAGATCTCCATATACACAACCTCATGGATTAAGATTCACTTCTGTGAAGCTGAATATACAGTATGTGTACTGATGGAAGTGGTTAAGGTGTTTATTTGTTCATCAGCAGCGAGAACTTGTAAAATTTAAAAGATCTTTCATATGAATAGTATTGCATTGATGGTCTTTTCACAAGTAGTAACAATTTTATCTACCAAAAAAAAGATTGTTTGCAAAATACACATGGAACGGTGCCAGATAAAATGATGCTATTTGGCTTGGGAAGCGCTTGTCTAATACCACTAGATATCCTATGGCTTGAAGAACGGAGAACCTGTTATAGAAATAGTTTTCCTTCAAAAGCTGTCCAAGCCCTGGTAGGATAGACTGGTAGTATGAAAAATCCCATTAGTAATTTCGGTAATGCCAACAGAGACTTGATGTAAGTCACTTGAAAGTACTATTTCCCTTTTTGAATTTGAAATCAATGGAATTTCCTAAATGAAATCCAATCCACTTACTATTAGAAATTTGTTCCAAAATCATTTCCATTCTACTCCTTTTTTATTTTTCTCATCACTACATTTAAAAGCAAACAAATGTTCCAAAAGCAGAAATTTTCAAACAAATTTCTACTAGTCTATGGCCGTCCTGAGTCCCAAGGAAAATGGCTGAACATTCCTTAATTTGCAAACGAAATGTTCTGCCAGTGTTTGTCTATAAAAGATTTTGAATGAGATCAATATTTCTATATTCAAGTATAATATCAAGTAGAATTAAAGTCAGAACTTTTCTCATATTGGATATAGTAAGGTAGGGTTATAACCCCCTGTCAGTTTTTTTTATTTTGTATCTGCATACCATTGGGGAGATTTCCCTTCACTTTCTATCCCATAGCTAAAACGAGAAGTAAAAGGAAATCCCTCCAAAGTAAGGGAATTCCTGGTTCCAGGTCACCAGAACTAGTGCCCTCATTGGAACATTTCCCCTTTATTACTTTTCTGGGAACAAGTCAAAATTTAGAAATTGTAATTTCTGGTGATAAAAGTAAACATGATAGGGAGATTCACACTCTCTAACAGGGGCACAGACAGCAATGATCCCTCTCCACTCCATTCAAAACGAAAAAAAGTTTTAAGTTCTACTTTGAAGAAATGAGTTATGTTTAGACTGTTGCCTTTGGGTAGCCTAATGCCCTGTACACACGACCGGTTTTCCCGTCGGAATAAACTCTGAAGGTTTTTCTGACTGAGTTCCACTCAAGCTATCTTGCATACACATTGTCACAACAAAGTCTGACCATCAAGAATGCGGTGACGTACAACGGGACTAGAAAACGGAAGTTCAATAGCCAGGAACTTCCGTCTCATACTTGCTTCAGCGCATGTGTTGTTTTTGGTATGTCGGAACAGTATACAGACGAGCGGTTTTCCCGATAGGAATTTGTTCCATCGGGAAAATATAGAGCATGTTCTCTTTCTAGGTCCGTCAGAATTTTTGATGTAAAAAGTCAGATGGGGCATATACGGTGAAAAGCTCCTATCTGACTTTTTCTGTGTGTATGGGGCATTAGGGTTTTTAAGGTTGGCTGAGAGCACTGATCGGATACCGATTGGCATATGTTTTTAGGGTCATGACCCTGCGACAGAAGCCAGACAGGCTGCCGTACACACGGGCCAAATATTGGCCAGTTTCTGTCGAAATGGCCGATGCCGGACGATATTAGGCCTGTGTGTACAGGGCCTAACTTTTATAACATGGCTGTTTTATAAGAGACAGAGTTGAATGGGCAAAATTAAAAACAAATGGGTCCCTGGTGTAATTCATCTGGAGGATCTTTTAGATCCTTTATCCATCCGACTGCCCCATAGCAAAGAATGGACATCCTTTTATGTTAATAAAGCATTCCAAACACTTTGCAAGGCAAATTCCTATTCTTAACATGAATAGTAAATGGTTTAATACACACAAAGCATTTGCAATGTTTTATATTCACTATGATCTTTCTTACATTTGGTGTACAATGTCCCAGCAGTCGAAAATAATGGAATTAAGTTATTTTAGATTTCTTGAGGGAGATTGTAGATAAATATTTTTATCCCAAGTAGAGGGGCTTCTCCAACCCAGTCTACAGGAGGGCCACCATATTCTCTCTGACCATTAACCTGCTCAAGATTAATATAACATCTCTCCGTCAACTCAGTCTCCTCCATGTGCCATAATCAGTGGGTAGCAAGCTAGCCCCTAGTCCCCTCCAAAAGCCCCGATCCTGGTTGGGTCAGTCACAGCAGGCAACCCACTGTGATCATTGTACTGCAGCCAGAACTACTAGTCTCAGCACTTCGTAAGTAAAACCCTGAAGAAGACCATGTCACTAGGGCTGCAACTAACTATTATTTTCATAATTAATCAGTTGGCCGATTTATTGTTTTGATTAATTGATTAATCGGTTAATAACCTTAAAAAAAAAAAAAAAAAAAAAAAAAAAAAAATTGGTCAAATTTACATTAATTTTCAACCACAGTGATGGGAAAATTTGGAAATAGAAAACTTCTCGGTCAAAGGAATTTTCAGACAGTGTATGTGGTTTTTGTTCAGAAATGAACTGAAAATTTCCAACAAAATTCTTTCATTCAGCGAATATACAAAGATTTTTCATCTGAATAGTCTCATGTGAAAATTGATCCGTGTGGCCAGCATAAGGCTCGGTACACACCTATGCAGTTTTTGCTTTTGATCTGTTTCTGCAGTGCCTTTTGCTGTGCGTTTTTTGATTTTTGCGCACATGATTTTAATGCAATTTGTGTTTTTGCATTTTTGCATTTTTTTGGGGCAGATTAAAAAACACAAACTGCTGCAAAAACGCATTACATTCTTTTCTGAAGCTTCTTCATTGAAGTGTATTGAACCAAAAAAGCACAGTTTTGTGTTAAAAGTCCCTGACACTTTCCAAATATGCAGCGGCTGAAAAAAAAGCACAGATATGAACGTGTCCCCTAGGAAACCATGCAAATGAAATGTATTGCATTTCTGCAAAAAGCGCCAATTAACTTATAGATGTGAACCAGGCCTAAGATGTTTAGGAACATAATGGGGTTAAAAAGACTAAAATTAGCCCTTTTATAGTACAAAAAAGCAGATAATCACTAATGGAAGGGGTTCATTTTTTTTTTTACTGTAGAACAGTGAAAGTAATATTTACAGTAGTGATTATATTTTTGTACTATAAAGGGCTCATTTTAGTGTTTTTTTTTTTATTTTTGTATTTTATTTTTTTAACCCCATTCTGTTACTGGCCGATTTAATCGATTATGAAAATAGTAATCAATTAATTTCATAATCGATTCGTTGTTTCAGCCCTACATGTCACCCACTCAGTTCTATACCTTGGTCATCTTCCAGCAGTGAGCTGCAAACATGGTGCTGCATCCATATGTGGCTGAATTTTGTTGCAGTCTGACATCCTGATGCAAGACATTACATCAATGCCTTGCATCAGGATGTCAGACTGCAACAAAATTCAGCTGGGTATAGGTTCCCTAGGGGCAATCCATTATTATTTATTTTTCAACAATTAGAAGCATTTGTGTTTGCAAAAAAAAAATATATTCCAGCATGTTGGATAATATTCATGCAATGGGTCTACATTATTATTTTTTATTTATTTTTTTTCCATATTAAAATGTTATGCTAATTCTGTTTTTGGACTGGAACACTGCAAAACAGTTCCTAGGACTAAAAAAGTGTTTTTGATGCTTTTCTGCTCATCCGCTTCAGTGAGGCCAACCGTAGATCGGCTAGTAGGTCAGAACTGGTCCTAAGATGGACAAGCACTCATTCAGATGGGCCTGGTACATTTTCACATCTGTGTCACATAGCCCTCTGCTTTCAGTGCCAGATGAAGAAGCAAAAATACAATGGCCCCATACTAGGGAAGGGGGTGGTGTGAGACTCTCCATACTATACTAAAATATGTTTATTGGTTGATATATGTCATACTGGAATGTATATTCATCTTGATCTATGTATAGATGTAATCATGCACACCCTCGGCAAAACGTTCTTGTAAAGACTAAACAGAAGATGCAGACCTTTCCAGCATAAAGGCTAGAATGCAGCAAAACAATCTAGTTTAACTTAAAGCGGTAGTAAACCCGCAAATTATTATTATTTTTTTTTTTTAAAACCTGCAAAGCAAAAGGCATAATGAGCTAGTATGCACCGCATACTAGCTCATTATGAAATACTTACCTTAGAACGAGGCCCCGACATCTGGCCCGATCCACGCCGAGGGAGCTGACATGCTCCCTCGGCGTTTCTTCCGGGTATCGCGGCTCCGGCGCTGTGAGTGGCTGGAGCCGCGATATCGCCAGTCCCGCGCATGTGCGCGGGAGATTTCAGTCCGGCCGGTCGGCCGCTGCCGGATTTTCACGGCGAGAACCCCCTTGTGCGCATGCGCCGCTGCAGTCAGCGGCGCATACCGAGGGGAATATCTCCTAAACCGTACAGGTTTAGGAGATTTTTTTTTTTTTTTTTACCTACAGGTAAGCCTTATTATAGGCTTTCCTGTAGGTAAAAGTAAAAAAATTGAGCATACAACCACTTTAAAACCTAAAATATAAAGGTCCAGTCACTTGTTAGTGGTACATTAATGCATAGTATGCTTCATGTTAATGTGCTTTGTATTAAGGCAGCCCTGGTTTAATGGTCGTGGGAATCATTTGACGCTGTGATTCCCTTTGCATTAAAAGGTAACTCCGCGCCACCATTCGATCTCCAGAGAAATCGCTGTATCGGCAGAAAGTCAGGTGGAATTATATTGACACCACTGTTGGTTTGAGAACCATTGGAGAGACACTGTCCAGACTTGGCCCCACCACGTGACCCCAGTTGGACATCCCTCCCTAGTTTATTGGATTAGCAAGCATAGTTTTTGCTTTAGAGCTGAACTTTGGGCACAGCAACCTTCTGTTTAAAGATATTCATAATTTTAATCCAATTTGTGTTTACCAAATGCAAACTCAGATATTACCTTTTTTAAAGTAGTGGTGACATCATCACTGCTGTATATAGCCTGTGCAGAGAGCAGAGCTGTGGGAGGGACCTGGCAGGCCCCACCCACTGTCTGCAGAAAAATTACAGAAGGGGCGGAGATGAGACCAGTCACCCTGCACAAGGAGAGAGAACAGCCGTGACCGGTCTTTATTACAGCAATCTCCTGCACAGAGGCAAAGTTACTCATTGGATTACTGCACAGATATGGAAGAATTACACATGAGCTTAGATTCAAGGAAGAATACACATGACTCTTGTATTCAAATAATATTTGCTTATCCTAGAGTTAAAGCAGAGTTCTGTCTAAAAACAAAGTTCAATGTCAGCAGCTACAAATAATGCAGCTGCTGACGTTTAAAATAAGGACACTTACCTGTCCAGGGAGCCCGTGATGTCCTCAGCTCCAGGTGGAAGCGTCAGCATTGCTAGTAAGGGAATCGGGAAGTGAAACCTTGAGGCTTCACAACCTGGTTCCCTACTGCGCATGTGCGAGTCGTGCTGCACATCCTCACTGGTCCCTGCTGTCTTCTGGGACACCGTGCCCATCAGTGCCACCTATCAGCGCCCATAAGTGCAGCATAATAGTGCCACCTCATCAATGCCCACCAGTTCAGCCTATCGGTGCCCATCAGTGAAGGAGAAAAATTACTTAGTTACAAAATTTACTGACAGAAATTAAGCAAAAAAAATTTTTTTCGGCCCCCCTTATTTTTTACTTAAAAATAAAATAAAACAGCAGTGATTAAATACCACCAAAAGAAAGCTCTATTTGTGTGAAGAAAATTATAAAAAAAAAAATTCAGTTTGGGTACAGTGTAGCACAACCGCACAATTGTCATTCAAGTGTGAGAGCGCTGAAAAATGGCCTGGGCAGGAGGGGGGTGTAAGTGCCCTGTAAGCAAGTGGTTAAGCTTTAAGAGCCATTGTTTTTATTATTTGGCTGTATTTGGAACAAACAATTACCGTAGTTTACCAGGGAATGTTTATTTTATTGTGCTCATTGTGAGAAACTAAAAACTGATGAGCGGTTGTAAAGGAACAATGTGTTTATCTTCATGTAGAGCTGCATGATTCTGGCCAAAATGAGAATCGCAATTTTTTAAATTTTATTTTTTATTTTTTTTTGCTTAGAATAAAGATTACGATTCTCACAGCGTAACATCAGCTTTCATATTGTACAAAATACATTTGAAAAACTGCTGCGCAAATACAGCGTGACATAAAGTATTGGAACAACTACCATTTTATTCTCTAGGGTCTCTGCTAAAAAATAAATAAATAAATGTTTGGGGGTTCTAAGTAATTTTCTAGCAAAAAACAATTATTTTAACTTGAAACCAACAAGTGTCAGAAAAAAGATTTTAGCCTTTAAGTGGTTAAACTGCCCTCATTTACAGACTGAAGTTCATGTCTTTGATCTACAGAACAAAACCTAACAATGTTTATAGTTGGCTCAGCTGCTGAGGAATGTTGTGAAACTTGGCAGACTGCCTTTTTTTTTTATTTTATTTTTTTTTTTTTTTGACCGCTGTCAGCTTGAGCAGAGAACTCTCTGCATAGAATCCAGAAAATGATTTGTTAAGAATCTAGATCACAATTATTTTTCCCCCTCTTACGATCTTAACGATTAATTGTGCAGCTTTACCATCATACATTCTATGCATGAAGGTAAAAAAACCTTCTGTTTGCTGCTCCCCTCACAGATCCCTTAATACTTACCTGAGCCCCCTCTCGATCCAGTGATGTTCACGAGAACCTTGCCTCTCTGGGGACTCTTTACTCCTGATTGGCTTTTGGCTGCAGTCAATCACAGCCAGTGAGCCAATCAGGAGATGGAGGGGGCGGGACCGAGTTTGGGTGCCCCCAGAGCAAGCTGCTTGTTGCGGGGGGCAACTAGCAGGAGGGAGGAGCCAGGAGCGCTGCCGTGGGACCTGAGAAGAGTATCTGGACTGCTCTGTGAAAAACCACTGCACAGAGCAGGTATGTATGACACAACAAAAAAAAAAAAAACAAGGCTTACATATCACTTTAATCTTTAGGGAAACAAAATGGTGATCAGGCAGGATTATTAATGCAGAGTTAATGCTTCTTACCTACCTGTTCACTGAGCTGTGCATGCGTAGATCAGTATACAATTTCAGCAATGCTGGGGTGGACTAAATCCTGCACATGTGCGGGAGCGACCGACCAATGAAAACAGCTAGAGATGAATACCCAAAAGCAGACCAGCTGAAGATGTCATTGGCTGGCAGGGAGCACATTCGTGAGGGGCAAAGGGAGGAATAAGGCAAAGCAGAAGAAACGTGTGTGTGTGTGTGTATATATATATATATATATATATATATATATATATATATATATATATATATATATATAAATAAAATATTACATACATTGGGGGTTGTTTTAGCTTAGTGTAGAGCCTACCAATAAGCTGAGTCCCACACTACCACAATAATAAAAAAAAAAATATATATATATATATATATATATATATATATATATATATATAATGTATATAATTTTTTATTATTGTGGTAGTGTGGTACCCCACCAGCAGAAGGACGCAGGGTTCTTGAGCAGGCAGGTTGAGGGGCTCCAGGGGGAATTTGCTTATTTGGGAGAAAACCGCCCTTTCAGTTTCCTCATTATTTACTAAAATCCATTTTGGGATCTGGAGCCCAGGGGATTTCATAGCGATCCGGGTGGGATGAAGTCCCCAGTCCTGGGTCTTGGTTTTGCGATTCACCAGCATACTGACTGGTCAGGTGTGTGCTGGGCTATTTGTAGACACCTGACCAGGGTTCTGGGCTCCACCTTCCCGAGGAGTCCAGGCAAGCAAAGGAGAAGTGTACATGTCTGCACATCTCTGTCTGTCAAAAAAAAAAAAAGAGTGCCGAGGTACCGAGTGTACAGGAGTTCTAGAGCTGAGAGGGCTGAAGCATTAGCCTGAGCAGCAGTGCTGCTAAAGAGAGCCAGGTGGCTTGGTATTTTCTGTGGAAAGCTGAAAACCCTGTGTGGGCAACTCTTCTGTTGTCGGCCTTGTTTTCTTTTTCCTTTTAATAAACGTGGACCAACAAGCTCTTACACAGCATATGTGGTGTGGACTCAGCTTATTGGTAGGCTCTACACTAAGCTAAAACAACCCCCAATGTATGTATTTTATATATATATATATATTACACACATACAATTTTTTTATATTTATTATACATATATAAAATGTAAATATGAAAAAAAAAAAATAATATATATATATATATATATATATATATATATATATATATATATATATATATATATATATATATATATAATTTTTTTTTTTTTTCCATATTTACATTTTATATATGTATAATAAATATAAAAAAATTGTGTGTATATATATATATATACACAGACACACGTTTTTCCATATTACATTTATATATTACATATTTACATTTTATATCTGTATAATAAATATAAAAAAAGTGTGTGTATATATGTGTGTGTATAAATAATAGAACAAAAATTTATAAAAAATTAAATAAAATATTTATATTATATTCTCTCAGTCCATGTAGTTGTCTCTCAGAATGAATAGGTTACTAATAGTTAAAGTCAGACAAGAGTTCCCTGCGCAGTCCTCCATCCTCGCTGTCTTCCTGGGGCTGCCCATGTAAGGCTCGCACACATTGGCAGCCTTGCAGAGAGGGGATTGGTGAATTCTCTGTGACTTTCTGATTGGTCTGCACTGTTTTCCAGCCCAGTTTGCTTTCTCTTCCTGTCAGTGAATGTGCTGTGTAGTTTGCTGCACTGGGGGGGGGGGTTGATCTGTCTGTAGCCTGCCACAAATAAGGTCAGTAGAGGTCTTCTAGAAAGCTCCGATCGATCACTTCTTGTTCTTTTCATGCACAGCAATAGGTCACAGAGATGCTTCACTAACTCAGATCCCTTTGCTTTCTACTGCACAAATATTGGATGCTCTGCAAATGTTATTTTGGGGTGATGTCATCACTGAGTTAAAGGGTCAGTCCACCCAAAACCCCTCTTTATTTTATTTTTGGGGGGGGGGGGGGGGGCTGTCAGTTTGAATTGCTCACCAGTGTTTTCTTACTCTGTCTCTGTTCAGGTACCACTGTGAGATTGTTAGGTTTAGGGGTCGTGGTTAAAGGACCGGTATAGAATTGTTCTGATCCAGTTATTGTTTATGATTTTACCTACCCCAGGGTACCTCACTTGCAGCTCAGTCTTCCAGGATTCGTGGTAATTATCCAGAATGCAGCAGTAGGAGTGAGACTTCCTTGTTTACCATAGTATAGTGGGTGGTTGAGCCCGGAGGAATCTGATGTCAGTTCTGATTTATGTTGGATCTATCTAACACTGATATGTAAACAGTCATGTATTTTATTTATTTTTGTATTGGTGGCCACACACGCACGCTTGGATTTTATTATTATTTGTATCCAATTGAAATACTATTTGATCAAAACAATCAAATCTGCAAACAGTCGAGTAGTCAAAACCTTCGCCTCCAATTTAGACTCAAACTGGTCGATCGGGCAGGGTGGAGTATTATCGATTTTTGTTTTGCATCACTGAGATGTTTTGATCGATCAGATTATGTGATTGGCATGATGGAAACCGAGATGAGATCGATTAATTTTCCATCGTAACTATCAATTGACATCCCCTTCCCCGTGTGTGACATATCAATTGAATGGGTTGTTGATGATAGATCGATTATTCCAATCAGAAGAGCTCGATCGTTTTCATCCATAGCACATATCCTAGAGTAACTGTTAGATAAAATCAAGATTGTGAGAGATGCAATGTGTGGAATGTACAACCAAACCAGTAGCTTCTGGGCACACATAATCTGCCGTATAAATAGTATACATACCATCTCATTGCATATACTACATGTATTGGCGTTTGCCTTTCTTACAGCCAATTGATGGAAGAATAGGGAATCCATCTTTCCATTATAACACCATAATTCTATAGACCTCACCCAGCTCCAGCAATTTTTTTTTTTTTAAAGTTGTGTACAAGAGATGGAAGGGATAAAACCTCTGTCAGGTTTTTATTACTCTTGGTGCCCTCCATAGAGAGGAATAAAGTCATACATGGATCGAAGTTCAGCAGGGACCGATGTATGGGCACCCTGGTTCTACAGAAGATCGACTTCTGTACACCCAGGCTTTTTTCAATCGATCAGTGCCGCCGGCTACAGCCAGCAGCAATGATCATTTGTATTCTGATGTCTTCTCAGCAGAACAGAAGGATTTCCCCATTCACATTGAATGTGTGGTGGGGGAATCGAATCTTTTATTTATTTTTTTTTTTTTTTTCATTCAACCCACTGGTTCAACTAAAAAATTGATGAATGTATGGGCTGCTTTAGGCTGGGTTTGCACCTATGCGAATTGAATGCAGGTTTTCCTTGCATCCAGTTTGCATGATAGGAGATTGTGACCGGCTCTCTATGGAGGCTGTGGAACGGCTTGCACAGGAGCGCTGTGCGTCTTTGGCTCTGTTTCAGGGCAGAATTCAGGCAAAGATTTGGCCCCATTTCATCCCTGAAACAGAGAACAGGGACACGCCGGACCCCTGCTGTGAGCTGCATCCGTCCGATGTGTGACCCCAGTCCTAATCTAACGCTCTGTCAAAGTAACAGGGTGTCACAAGGATGGGAAGTTATGAGATTTCTTTCTGATGGGGACAAAGTGCCACGTTACTTACTAAAGTAGGGAGGGGTCAGAATAACTGGCAGGTGTTTACTGGTGGAGAGAGAGAACACATCTACTGGGTGGGGATGGGGGACTCATCTCAAACCCATATAATAATCCGATAATATATGAGATCATAGAACCCCCTATTTCTCAAACATGAATAAAACAGAGCTATGGAGTAAAGACATTTAATAAATTTGATCCAATTAAACAGATGTCAGAATTGTTCTGTTCATTGGCTCTCTGTACATGTAGACATTTTTTATCTTGGATAGAGTAAGGGAAGGATATAACTTATAACCCTTGTCAGGTTTTTTTTTTTTTCCTGTGTCCCATCAAGGAGATTTCCCTTCACTTCCTGTCCCATAGCTAAACCAGGAAGTGAGAGGAAATCCATGCAAATTAAAGGAATCCATGTGCAGCCCCCCCCCCCCCCCCCCCGGTCACCAGAACTAGTGTCCCCATTGGAAGATTTCCCCTCTATATTACTTTTCTGGGGATAACCCAAAATGTTGTATTTATTTAATTTTTACTTTCAATGATGATGGTAAACAGGACAAACAGAGAGGGAGAATCTCCATAATGGACATGCAAATCTCAAATACCTGACAGGGGTTCTAAATCCATTCACAAATTTAAGAAACAAAAAAAAAAAAAAAAAAAACCTCTCCACTCTGTCCAAACCGGAAAAAATAAAGCTTTTTCTTCTAATTTTTTTTTTTTTTATACACTAAATCATATTGTCTAAATGTCTTTACTCCATAGCTCTGTTCTATAGATTTGCATTGCTTCCTGGTGACACGCACAACCTTTCCTGTCTTGGTGTCACTGGGACCGTTATTGAGAGGAAACCAAACCAATGGATGAAAACTTGACAAAAGTTCTGACTCTTACCCTCCTGATCAGAAACCTAAGAAAAAAAAAAGATTTCAGCTGTAATACATTAATATAGTTCTATGGAAGAGGAGTTTTGTCATACTTTCATTCTATGTAGAAAGGCCATTGTTCCTCTTTTTTTCATAAACTTGTCTTAAGAGATCGGTGCGGTGAAGGGATTGATTCCTATAGTATAGTGATGGCGAACCTTGGCACCCCAGATGTTTTGAAACTACATTTCCCATGATGCTCCACTACACTGCAGAGTGCATGAGCATCATGGGAAATGTAGTTCCAAAACATCTGGGGTGCCAAGGTTCACCATCACTGCTATAGTATGTTTGTTTGTTTTTGGTGACAAAGCAACAACTACTGAGCAATGTCAGATATTTGCCAGCATGCTGGACATGATGCACTTTTTTCTCAGATGTCTTGGGAGTTGTTCCCTACACAGCCATAAAGTGATGTTCAGTCTGATCTGTTGTTGACCTACCTGGGCCAGAGTCATGTCATTTTTATTGATTTGAAGTTAACCTCTTGCTTACTGTGCACTTAAACCCCCCTCCTGACCAGACCAATTTTTAGCTTATTTTTTTTTCACAGAAATGGAGCTTTCTTTTGGTGGTATTTAATCGCCACTTGGGTTTTTATTTTTTACTAAACAAACAAAAAAGACAAATAAAAAAAAAAACATGTTTTAATAGTTTGTTATAAAATTTAGCAAATGGGTAATTTTTTTTCCTTCATTGATATTCGCTGATGGGGCTGCACTGATGGGCACAGGGTGACATTGATGGGCACAGATAGGGTGACACTGATGGGCACTGGTAGGTGATATTGATAGGCAGCACTGGTGATGACACACTGTGGGCACTGATGGGTGGTGCTGGTGGCACTGGTAGGTGAGACTAGTGGGCACAGAAGCCTCTCCACAATCAGGACCGATGTCCCTCTCATAGCCACCGGCGATCTTTTTTTATTTTATTTTTTTTATTTTATTTTTTCGCCGGCTCTGTTTAGGTCACATGCTCAGCTGTCATTGGCTGACAGCTGATCACATGGTAAGGGGTCGGGATCGATCACAGGGGGCGCCCAGGCTGACATCCAGGGACATCCTCCCGGCACATGAAGTCCGCGATGTAGCCATCTTTCGGCTATAGCGCGGATGGCAAGTGGTTAACAGACAGCTGAAAAAATACATGTAAACTGCTTTGCCTGCAAAAAGTCCATTCATTGGATATGGGCACCCAGGGTGGATTTGATTTAAATCAAGTCGATTTAAACCACAATTTAAATCGCTATTAAAAAGGCTTGATTTAAATCAACTCTATTTTAAATCATAATTTTTAAGAGCCGCAGCGGCTCTTCCTCTGACACGCTGTTGACTCACTAATGGTCCCATTCACTTTTAATGTGACAACAAGGTGAGGGACGTGGCGGCAGCAGGTGAGTGGATGCCCGCTAACGGGTGCTGCCATGATGGATCTGGAATGACAGGTGCTCTTTAAATAACTAATTCTTGCTGGTAGTTAGAATATTAAATATTTGCAAACAAAATTAAGGTTTCCGATTTTAGAATAATAAGCTGTCAGGTTAGTAAAACAGCGATATCAGAACCGATTCAATCGTACAGTTTGTAGTGTACAGAGATTTGCAAAACAATGGGATAATGGAATATTCCTGAAATTCGTTTTATCTTACTGTGAAATTTTGTGCATGTATCAATGCAGTGCATGTTATCTGGAATGGATATGGATTAATTGAATGAGTTTACAAAAAATGAAACTATTGCAGAATATACAGCCTCATGCTACATAACTAAGCTCCATTTCATGCTAAATAAATTAAATTATTAATGTATCTTTCTTAAATAGGAAACTATATCTTTAGATAGATTTTTACTCCAAAAGCATTTTATTGAAATAAATTTGATAAAAATCAAAAAAATCATTTTTTTTTTTTTTTTTTTGATCATTGATTTCTATCCACCCCGTGGGCACCCTGCCAAACATTACAACCAGGTCCTGGACTACACTGCTGTTCAGCAATACAGTCTTATCCACTACTTACCCCAGGTTCTAATTGGACATATAAGAAGTAGAAGCACCCCAATAAAGTTATAACTGTGCTCCCTTGTTCTGTAAGAACGCTGTAAATAACAGTAAAGTGCTGATTGGCTCTACCAAACCACCTACTCCCAGTCCGGGGGCTGCCCTGCAGACTGTGGCTTTGCTTGTCTATGGAGAAAAAAGAATGATTTTTGTAATGAATATATACAGACGGTCCCCGAGTTACAAACATCCGACTTGCATACAACTCCTACTTACAAACAGAGGGAGACAACAGGAAGTGAGAGGAAATCTACCTCCACTGCCATCAATGCAGCAGCCTCACCATCGCTGTAATATAATCAAATAAAAATTAGTAGGACAAGTATGCATTGGTCACGTGGGGGTCATGACATCATCTGATGCTGTAGATTAGTTAGGATGGATTGATGAGTATATGTTGCTGGGTAGTGGGCGATCAGGAGACAGTGAATGTCATCCTGCCCATTTAATACAATATGCATTGATGCTAGCATAGGTGTGAAGGGGTCCTTACATTTTTGTTTTTTGTTTTTCACTTTTTTTTTTTTTCCCTTGCCACGGTTTGTTTATTATGGTTTTATATATCAGGAAAAACAGGTTTTATATAGCTAATCTATTCTATTTGTGGTCTATATGTATATAAATATATAGCATATTTCAACAAGTTCTCTCTTCTCGTTTAGTTTGCAGCAGAACCAAAGAGTGAAGCTGACTGCCTGGAAAATATCCGAGAGTTCCTGAGAGCATGCAGCTCTCTCCGGGTTGAGGTGAGCGTTCACTGTCATGCGTTTCGAGTATCGTTTACTTCTATTACATTATGCATGAAGCTGAAGAAGTGATGTCCAGGTAACATCAGACGCATCGGTTTTGTCAAACTAGGTTAGAGCTTCTCTGTGCAATGCCACCTGTAAATGGAACTTCTAAACAACATTTGTGCAGTCTTAAACTCATTTGAAGAAAACAGAGAATTTTGCCCAAAATTCACCTGATTTTAAAATATTAAAGCTGCTACACATTAGATGCATTTATCAGTCGGCCTCAATTCACGCTTTGAATGCAAATGCTGTGCTATTCACATGCAAATTCAGTGTGGGGCAATTTGAGCCCGTGTATTTTCAATGGGCTCAAATTGCACAAGATGCACTACTATTGGAAACGGACTGCAGCTGGATCGTATGGTACTTTTGTACCATGTGATCCGGTGCAGGAAAACACATTGATATTGTGACCTGCATTTGAAGTGTCATTAAAGTGATTGTAGCAAAAAAAGGAAATCCACTATTGTGGAGTCTGGTGTCTGCCCGCCGACACCCCAATAGTACAACAAAAAGGTTTAAACCCCCATAAAGAACTGGGATTTTAATGGCAAGCAGCACACCAAGATTGTATAAAGATATAATGGTTTATTAGAAATGTTAAAATCATGTATAGAAGAACACGATGCAAACGTATACTGTATTTATTGGCGTATAACGATCACTTTGTTCACCATGAAAATCAGGTGCAAATTATACGCCAATACTATATTATATACAATGAGAATCTCCTGCTTACCTAGCGGCCTTTGTAATAGGAAGTCCCATTTCCTGGGCCACCATTGGACCACTGTTCTGTCTGTCATAGGAGATTCTCACTGTATGTAATCTGTCAGCGCTCGTCCCACCCCCCCCTCCCTGTTCCTGCTACGCTGCAGATAGGCATCGATCAGGCTGTGCTGAGGGCAGTGGCGAGGCTGCTTCATTGATGGCAGTGGCGAGGCTGCTTCATTGATGGCAGTGGCGAGGCTGCTTCATTGAGGGCAGTGGCGAGGCAGCAGATGGACACTGACCCTTATTTTGCTTCAAAGTTCCTTATTTAAAGTATATGTTTTTTGTTTTTGTTTTTTTCCTGGAAATTCCCTCTTAAAATGTGTATGTTATACGCCGATAAATATAGTAGTTACGGTACATAAAAGAAAAAAACTGCTATTTTACAAACATCTAGGTTTATGGCGAGTTTCAGACAGATGGTTTCTCTGTTCAACCCACTGTATGGGTTGAACGAAAAAACCATCTGTCTGAAACTCGCCATACACCTAGATGTTTGTAAAATAGCAGTTTTTTTCTTTTATGTAACTATATGTTTGCATCGTGTTCTTCTATACACAATTTTAAGATTTCTAATAAATTGTTCTATTTTTATACAATTTTTGGTGCACTGCTTGCCATTCAAATTTCAGTTCTTTATGGGGGTTTAAACCTTTTTGTTAAAGTGATTGAAAAACCCTTCTATATACCCAGTGAAGTGACTGGCCTCGGGTGATACACAGAGATGAAACGCATCCTCCTACATAAGTTGTATCTGGTTATCTACAGTAATTTACACTCTACATCCAATAAAAGTGCTGAATTTATAAAGCTTGTAGAGCTGTCAAAAAAAGGGAGCAGAGAGCTGAAGTTATACTCTGTAGAGCTCAGTGAGGAGCGTTCTGAAAGCTGATTGGAGGGGAGGGACATACCCCCTCCACACTGATCACAGAAGCAGAGCCGAGGCTGTCAATCTGGTGGAGATCCCTCCCCTGTCACCATTTTTCTCTTGGTATCAGGAAAACATGTCAGAAGTGATTCATCCTGATGGCAGAGGAACTTTGCAACAGACAGAAATGTCACTTAGTGCTCTTAATTGAGACAAGTACACACTATAGAAGGGTGTGCTTTGTTCATATTTTATGTCTTAGGACTTAGGTTTACAACCATTTTAACTTTGACACCCACTGCAGATCGCAACTGGAGTGGGTTTTGAGCGTGGTGCAGGATCATGGGTTTCCTGCACCTGTACTCGTGGCTAGATCTGCGTTTTAATTATAAATATTGTAGAATGTAGATTTTGATACAGATAAAAAAAAAAAGTCTAAAGGTTAATCTATTCTTTAAAAATGTATTCAGTGTAACCTTCATACCAGCCCATATATACCCCTTCCTGGTCAGGATATTTTTTTTTTTTAGTTTTCAGTGCTCTGTAATGCCGCATACACATGACCGGACTTTCCGGCAGACTAGGTCCAACGGTCTTCCCGACAGACTTTCGGCAGAGTTCCGATGGACTGTTTTGAACGTGATGACGTAAATGGGACTAAACAAGGAAGTTTAATAGCCAATAGCTTCCCTTGCGTCGTATTTGGTCCATCAGACCAGCATACCCAGACCAACTGTTTTCCTGATTTTTTTTTAGCCCGTCGGATAGATTTGAAACCTGTTCTATTTCTAGGTCCGTCTGATTTTTATTTCTGAAAAACGATCGGACTATCCCACACATGATCGGATTGTCCGACGGACTAATCCCTTCGGGCCTAGTCTGCCGGAAAATCCGGTCGTGTGTACGCAGCATTAGGCCCCTTTTACATGGGACGGATCAGTAATGATCCGCCCCGTGATGATCCGCTTGCTCAGCGGGGAACGCTCCGTTGTCCCCGCTGAGCCGGCAGATAACAGGGCTGTCCCGGCACACTGTGCGGGGACCGCCCTGTCAGCTCTCTGCTCTCCTCTATGGGGGATCGGGTGAACACGGACCGTCTGTCCGTGTTCATCCCATCCGCTCTGCAGACAGATAGAAAAATAGGATTTTCCTCCGTCTGCAGAATCGGACGATATCGGGTGTCTGCGGATGTTCATCCGCAGACACCCGCTATCCCATAGGGATGCATGTATGTCCGTATTTCAACCGCAAACGGATGGCTGAAAGGATGAAATGCGGACATAATGTCCGCATGTGTGAAAGGGGCCTTTCTTTTAGGCCTTGTGCGCACTGGGCTTCAAAAAAATGACGCTTTTTTAAGGGGATCTGACAGATTTTTTTTTCTGCTTCTAAATGCTTGTTATTGTTAGCCTTAATTTACTAAGATGAAAGTGTGCAAAATCTGGTGCAGCTGTGCGTAGAAACCAATTAGCTTCCAGGTTTTATTATTAAAGCCTAAATTGAAGAAGTTGAAGTTAAAAGCCGATTGGCTACTATGCACAACTTCACCAGATTCCGAATGCACCAGTATTAGTAAATCTTCCTCTGTGTTCATTCACACAGGCATTTAAAAGAAGAACATCACTTGCCTGTCCAGGAGAGTAGCGTTTCAGCAGAAAAAAAAATACCCAATGTGCCTAAAGGCTGGGCATGTTCATTTAGATGGCCGAAATAAACGAATAATCTGGCCAGTGGAATGAATAAAGGCTCAAACGCTTAGCATTGCTAAAAGTGTTTGCAAAATGCAGATTTAGGCGCGGTTTTTATGCTGCCTTTCTCATGCCAGCAGAAAAGACGTTCAGATGAGCTGGGTGGATGAGACCTTATCATGACTCTGTCACATTATACTTGTGAGTGTGTCAATTTTCTTGTTTTAAAGTGTTGCCAGCACTTTCCTACAACAGCTTTGATTGTCTTCTCTACACCCCAATCCCAGACATTCCCACCTTCAACTCATTTCCACTGATCAGTAAGGCAGCTCGTCATAGTGATGGGCTATAAGGGATATGGGGGTGGGGTGGGGGGGATAGAGATGAATAGAAGTTGGCACCTTCAGAGCTTTGCACGTTCAAAGCAGCCCAACATTTGGGCAAAGGCGGGGCAATGAGGTTTGCTGGAGGTATTCATAGGCATTTGTAAGTGTTGCCATGTTATACCTGCTAGCATCTTTTTATGGGGGGTGAAGTGGCTGTAAACCCTTTTCCTATACCCAGTGAAGTGACTGACCTAGGTTGATACATAGAGATGAAACCAATCCTCCTACATAAGTTGTGCCCGTCTATCTACAGTCTTTTCTTCTCTACACCCGTTTAAAGTGCTGAATTTTAAAGCTTGTCTGAGAGGTCAGGAAAAAAAGAGGGTGTAAAGCTTAACCAGTTCCCGACCAGCGCATGCCAATGTACGTCGGCAGAATGGCACGGGCACGAGTCTGTCAGTCAGCTGGAGCTCCATCCTGTCACCTTTTTTTCTCTTGGTGTCAGGAAAACTTGTTAGAAGCGATTCATGCTTATAGAAGAGGAACGAAGCAGCAGACAGAAAAGTCACTTGGTTCTCTTAATTGAGACAAATGCACATTATAGGGGGATCTGCTTTGTTCATATTTCATGTCTGAGGTTTACAACCACTTTAAGCGACTGAAGTCACTTTAAATATGAACTCCAGGACTTGTATTGCATACTTCTATTGGTCCAGCTTGAAAAACCATAAATCTACATTAGACATACTGCTAGGGAAGCTGGAAAGACGTCCCAATCGCCACCTCATCCAATCAGAGAAGGCCTTGTATTTGTTGTAAAAATGCAAGGTATTCTATGAAGGGACATAGTGCTGAGGGGAGCGACCTCCTGTGGTCTGTGTGCAGTGAGGCAGCCACTTGCATAGACCCTGAGCAGGATGCAGAAGACCGCGGCTAATATTGTAGTAGTGCTGACTAGTACAGTGATCTCCAGTTTTCCAGGTATGAGTGATGCATACTTACACTGTATATGTAAGTAAACAATACAGATCATTCCTGGATGTAAGTTTAGTTAAAAATTGTTTTTGTTTTTTGTTTGTTTTTTTGTTTTTTAATCTACACAAGGCATGATACTTACAATCATTGCAAAGTGTCCTTTGTGCTGCTGAGTGCGCTCCTATTTAAAATCTGAAGTATTCTGCCCTCTAGTTATTTTACAATGTATTGGGTTCTATTCTGACATGAAGCTTATTTAGTAATATTTTTAGAACATATAATGCCATTTTAATGAATTAAAAGGTTTCTTTTGTTTTGTTACCTCGTTATTTATTTTCAGATCATTGAGGCTTGTAAGAGGAATGTACTGTATGTGATACGGAATCAAAGATCTTGCAGTATATTTTGACTGCCTGGTTATCTCTACTGGGTTCTTCATGTTCTGTCACGTAGATTTGGAATATTTCAAATCCCTTTTTTTTTTTTTTTTTTTTTTTTCGCATACTTAACTGTCTGAGTTTTTCTTATCTTTACTAAATCTATACAATTATGCACAATCATTCCAAAAACTTTTTTAGAGAGTCGCTCACAGAGGAAAGTACAGCAAAGATTGGGGGAGGGGCTGGGGCGTTCGTTTTGACCGGGGTTATGCCCTTGCTGATCCACAAGTCATTAGATCGACTTCTGTCGAATGTTCATGCTGAAAAACTTTCATCGATCAATGGCATCAAGCACGGATTCAATGTATTCTGACAGTGCAGAGTCGCACTGTATAGAGAGTCACACTGCCACTGGTATTCCTCCATCTACATCGCTTATGTGGACGGGGGAATCTGTTCTTCTCCTCCTTTTTTTTTTTTTTGTTTTTTTTTTTTTTTGTTCAGCTCATCGGCTGAAAAAAAGAAAAAAGGCTAACTTTAACTTTCTTTACTAGCCTAAGGCCAGGTATACACAATTCAATTAACAGCTGGTTCAGCCTTAGGCTAGTAAAGAAAGTTTGCTTTTTTGTTCAGCCGGCGACCTAAACAAAAAATTTTTATAGATTCCCCCATCCACATAATGATGTGGTTGGAAGAACCACCCCCCCATTCGTTAATTGATCAATTAACTTGGTTACAACCAGCCTGATGGACTCTTGCTATTATCACTAGTGGCTGCTATAGCGATAATCACTGTCTTCTCCCAGCAGGGGCAGCTTCCCCCGTACCCCCGCCAGGAGAAGACCATGGCCCGGTAGGAGGGACTCCAACATCAGCACTGTGTCTTGATGGGGGGGGGGGGGGGGGATCGAGTGAATTCCTTTCCTGCAACCTGTGGTTGCAGGAAATAAATTCACTATATGTATGGCTGGCTTAAGTGAGGTGAAGTCTTCCACTGGCGACAACTGATACAGTGACAGCTGCCTGACAGGATTTTCCTATCACTTTGGAGAGATTTCCTCTTCCTTCCTGTTTTGTCTTTCCAAAAGGAAGTGAAGGTAATTATCTGCAATGGGGCACATCAGAAAAGGTTCTAAACCTCCCCTTCTCTATCAAAAAAGAAATAAATAAAAGAAATCTGAGGTGCACATTTAGGTTGGGTCCACACTATTGTGAATTGGACGCGGGTTTCCTTGCATTCAGTTTGCATGTCAGGACCAGCTCTCTATGGAGCCGGTTCACACATCTCCAGAGCGGCTGTGGTGTGAATTGCACAGGGGCCTTGTGTGTCTTCTAGTCCATTTTCAGGTAAAAATTTTGACCGAAATCGGACCTGAATCGGTGAACGAGGACGCACCGGACCCCTGCTGTGAGTCGCTCTGTGCTGCAGTGTGAACCCAGCCTCAAGCTTTCAGAAAATGGCAATCGCTTTCCGATATAGCACAAAGCCGTGACCTCAAATCCATCTTTGCACCTTTTTAAAATGAAAAGTGTCGGGCTCTGAACACGGTTGTAGTGATTGGGTTTGACTCGCTGTTGCCTCTTCTTAGCAAACTGGTAAAAAATAAAACTGGTAAGTTTGTAATGTTTGAAGTTTTTTCTTTTTTCTGACAGTTGCCAGTTTAGGGTCGGGGTAGGCAACCCCTGGCACGCAAAGCCTCTTTTGTAGGCACTCGGCTCCCTCCCCATCAGCAGAGCAGTGCAGTGAATGCGTTGTAATTTCAGCGTTCCCCCACACCGCACCCGCACTGAGGGGGAGGCACTGTGCCCCCGCACATTGGAAAAGATGGGAAACTTTGCTGTAGCTGTGATCATCAGCTTTTGTGATGGGGAAGAGATTGGGTGCAGTTCTGCTGGGGGGGGAGCGGCCCCTGTTTCTAGGAGGAGGACTGTCACTGGCTGCTGCTAAAGTCAATCACAGTCCTGCTAGCCCCACCCAGCATCTGGAGGAAGATGACCCACTTGGTTGCCACTAGCAATCTCAGAAAGAAGGGATTTCATTGATTGAGAAATGAAAGGTCACACCCAACTTTTCCTGTGGTGCAGAGCTCCGCACTTTTTCTTAGCTGCAGGAGCCCAACTTCTGATCGTGCACACAGGCTTCCAGGGGCTTGTATGTGACATCCCATACATCACATAGAAGCACGTGGGCTTGGATGCAAGAGGTGAATCAGCAGGATGAGTGTGCCAGGACAGGTATATGTGCCTCATCTCTGTTTCCTTTCACCACTCTGCATATCACACATATCATAGGTGAGAAGAGGGTACAGCAGTGGAGCAGATAAGCAGGAGGGTACAGGGGTGGGGAAATTGAGCAGAAGGGGTTCAGAGGTGGGTCAGAAAAGCAGGAGGGTACAGTGGTGGGGCAGATGTGCAGGGAGGTACAATGGTGGCAGAGATGAGAAGGGGCTTCAGCAGTGGGACAGACGAGCAGGAGGGTACAGTAATGGGGGGAGGGGGGTTAATGTTGGGCCAGATAAGAAGGGGGTTCAGTGGTGGGACAAAAAAGCAGGAGGGGTAGAGCAGTGGGGGCAGATGTGAAAGAAGGTGTATTGGTGGGACAGATGAGCAGGGGGAACAGAGGTGGAGCAAAAGAGCAGGGGGGTACAAAGGTGAGACAGATGTGCAGGAGGTATATTGGTGGGGCAGATGACAAAGCGGAGTTACAATGGTGGGACAGATGAGCAGGTGTTTCCGTAGAGAGACAGAAGAGCATGGGGATATGTTGGTGTAGCAGATGTGCAGGGAGGTACAGTGGTGGGGCAGGTGAGCAGTGGGGTTACAGTAGTGGGACAGAAGAGCAAGGGGGTACAGCGGTGGGACAGAAGAGCAGAGGCTACAGTGGTAGGGCAGATGTGAAAGGTGGTACAGTGGTGGGACAGAAGAGCAGGGTGGTATGGTGGTGGGGCCAATGAGCAGGGTGGTATGGTGGTGGGGCCAATGAGCAGGGTGGTATGGTGGTGGGGCCAATGAGCAGGGTGGTATGGTGGTGGGGCCAATGAGCAGGGTGGTATGGTGGTGGGGCCAATGAGCAGGGTGGTATGGTGGTGGGGCCAATGTGCAGGGTGGTATGGTGGTGGGGCCAATGTGCAGGGTGGTATGGTGGTGGGGCCAATGTGCAGGGTGGTATGGTGGTGGGGCCAATGTGCAGGGTGGTATGGTGGTGGGGCCAATGTGCAGGGTGGTATGGTGGTGGGGCTGATGTACAGTGGTGGGGCCGATGTGCAGGGTAGTACAGTGGTGGGGTGGATGTGCAGAGTAGTACAGTCTTGAGGCAGATGTACAGTGGTGGGGCTGATGTGCAGAGTAGTACAGTGGTGGGGCAGATGTGCAGGCTGGTACAGTGGTGGGGCAGATGTGCAGGGTGGTACAGTGGTGGTGTGGATGTGCAGAGTAGTACAGTCTTGAGGCAGATGTACAGTCTTGGGGCTGATGTGCAGGGGGGTTTACAGTCTTGGGGCAGATGTTCAGGGGGGTTTACAGTCTTGGGGCAGATGTGCAGGGGGGTTTACAGTCTTGGGGCAGATGTGCAGGGGGGGTTCAGTCTTGGGGCAGATGTGCAGGGGGGTACAGTCTTGGGGCAGATGTGCAGGGGGGGGGGGGACAGTGATCTGAGGCATGGGAGTGCAGGATGTTAATTTCTCACTACTCAAGTAGTTTACAGCATTTACTTTATTAAAAAATCCTTTTTGTGGTTGAGAGTGTGAAGTTGACATTTTTTTGTTATAAAATCGACACACTCAATTTCTTAGAATTTTTTTTTTTTTTTTTTGGCGCACTGTGCTTAGAAGGTTTAGGGGGGAGTATCTGAGGGAAGGGGGTTCCTGGCCATTCCTTCCAATCTGAAGGGGATTTTCCAGCTGTTTGCTGATGGTGAAATACCGGCTCAGCTCAGTTTTGGCACAATTCATATTCCTATCATATCACGTGTAATGGTGATTAAATGAGGAGAATATTATTGACCTGCAAACCACAAAGGTACAGCTATACAGTGTGCTTTATTATATAAAACAGAACATGGTTTGCTGCTGATACAGGAAGCTAAATACAAACTGTAATCTCGTTTATGGTTCACACATATCTATTATTAGAAATGTCAGATGTAACAATTCCCGCACTCTTCCTTTTTTTTGTGAAATACTATGACAGTGGGCTAAATTTACTAAACTGGAGAGTGCAGCTGTGCATGATAGCCAATCAGCTTCTAACTTCAGCTTGTTCAATTAAGCTTTGACAAAGAAAACTGGAAGCTGATTTCTATGCAGAGCTGCATCAGATTTTGCACTCTCCTCCAGTTTTAATACATCGGCCTTAGTTGGTTGTTCTAAACTGCATGTGATGTGATCTTTCAAGAAATGGGTAAAGCGTTTTTTCAGAAATATAGTATGCCATTGAATGCATCTGCCCCTAGATGATTACCGCTTGTTCAAAGAAAAGATTACTGTTCAAGATTTTATATATATATATATATATATATATATATATATATATATATATATATATATATATATATATATATATATATATATATAATATATATTCACCAGAGCTTCACAGGTTGCCACTGGAATCAACTTCTGTTTGAAGATGCCCCACAGATGCTTAACCTCCCTGGCTGTATGATTATGTCAGATTTTTGATGCTCAATGCGGTACATTGTTTTGCATGGAAATTTGCATTTTTTTTTTTATTGTAGGCCTGTAATTCTTAGGCATAACACCATTAAATCTGTCCAAACAAGAGTCTAGTAGATGGGCACTGATTGTCAGCGCTGCTGGGGAATGATTGTCAGCGCTGCTGGGCAGTGATTGTCAGCAATGATGGGCACTGGGCAGCACTGATGAGGAATGATTGTCAGCACAGATGGGCACTGATTGGCAGGACCGATGGGCAGCACTGATTGTCAGCACTGATGGGGAATGATTTTCAGCACTGATGTGCATTGTCAGCACTGATGGGGAATGATTTTCAGCACTGATGTGCATTGTCAGCACTGATGGGGAATGATTTTCAGCACTGATGGGCACTGACCGTCAGCACTGATAGGGGAGAGGGGGAGTTTCACATTCAGAAGATAACGAGGCTTGCAAGAGCCGCTCGGTGTGTGAAACTGTCAGATAATGTAACCACTTACTGGAAGAAAGACCAGCTGTCACAACTCGGCCGCGAGCAGCTATAAACACCTTGCTTAAGAAAAGGGGTGGGGCCAAATGTAGCGGCCCGCTCAGACCTCACCCCATTGGCTGGAGTTTGATAGCTGTTTGGTACCTCCCCCCCACCTACCTACATCGCCGCTGAGTTTTGACATCTGGTCTCTCTCCCTGTAAGCAGTGACATTACCTGACAGTTCACATACTAAGCGGCTCTGGCAAGCCTCACGATCTGCTGCTTGTGAAACTGTTTCAAAGGTAATGCGGGCTACACACCCTCTTGAATGCAACATTTCATGGCAGATTTCAGGAGACAGCTCAGGGTGTTTAGGGTGTGCCCAGGTACACCCCATGCACAGGCCTATGGAGCTGATGACTTCCTGTGCTGACTGTTATCAGTATTGTTCCCAGATACCTTTTGAGGACTACAAATCCCCCACCCCCCCCACCCCATGTAATTGAGAAAAAGGGGAGTGTTCTGTAAACCTGTTCTAGAGTGACAGTGCTGCTTCTTTATAGATAGAGTCCAGTGAGTTGTCATCCTAGGATAGGAAGTGTGTGTTATTGGTAGGATCACCAGGTGAAAATGAAGAAAAAAATAAATAAAATAATGCAGCCAAACATCTAAAGAGACTGACAAGTTGCATTGTATATTCTATTTTTGGGGAGATTAGATACACTTTTTGGAAGAAAAAGTATAGCCAAACTTTTTGGGCTTTACTTTTAATATGGCTCACAGGAATGTAGCTAAAGCCTGCTTTTCTGCTGACATCACAAAGCCATTCCAGGCTCTTAAAAGAACTTGAACGCATGGACCGGATCAATCCAGAGGCCTGGACCAGCAGCTGGCTTAACCTGACAGCCACTGACTGACAGTCACCAGCTCTCTGCAGCCTGAAGACAAAGAGCTGAGCGATCAGAGGTGTTTGATCGCTCAGTCTGGAGCCAGCGGGGGACAGATGCAGCATCAGTTTTTTTTTTTTTTTCATGAATCCCAAACTTCTCTTTTAACATGCCATGTTCTACAATGGTGGTAAACGAATATGTCCAAAGTGCAGGCACCCTGTTGTACCTCCAATTTATTTGTTAATTTATTAATTTGAGCTCTAACTGAATTCCAAACTTCCGCCTCTTCATATACGTGAAAAAAGAGTGAGAGTTTGGTTAGAGTAGAGTTCAGAGGATGCTGAATTTGTCTCTTATCTCTTCTGGGGAAGAATCTGGATCCCAGGCCCAGGCTGTATACTGGCCCTGGACTTCTGTCAAAGTTGACATCATTACTGCTCCTGGTTTAAATCCCCATCATATTTTTGTTTCAAGAAATCACAAAATAATTGCACTTTACTGGTGTGTTTAATGTACACGGGCTTTTCTGTGCCAGAACACATGAGTACTGCGTACCGCCACCTCCACGGGTCCTGTGCTGTGCACTTCACTTTCATTCAGTTGAAGCTACTCTGACACTCATTGCTGGAAGCCAATCTGTAGGAACCCTTGTGTAACATGTATGGTATCAAAGTCTGCCTTCAAGAGTCAAGTAAAGCTGGCCATAGATTGATCGAAAATCAGCCGGTTCAGCAAGAGTCTACAAACTATGGTGCCAATCACTGAAAATTGATCACATCTGATCAGGCCTTCAGTACATCAGGTGTATCTCAATTCTTGAGACACGAACAAGTCAGGAAAGTACAAATACCCCCCAAATGAACCCTTTTTTAGTAGACATTCCAAGGTATTAAATAAGTAGCATGGTGAGTTTTTTTAAGTTGTAATTTTTTTCCCACAATTCTTTGCAAAATGAAGATGGATATATATATATATATATATATATATATATATATATATATATATATATATATATATATATATATATATATATATATATATATATTATAATTTTTTTTTTTTTTTTTTTTTACAAAATTGCCATATCAGGTTATTTCTCACACACAGCATATGCATACAACAAATTACACCCCAAAATAGATTCTGCTACTCTTCCCGAGTATGGTGATGCCACATGTGTGAGACTTTTACACAGAATGGCCACATACAGAGCACCAACATTGAAGTAGTACCTTCAGGCGTTTCACGAGCAAAAATTACACATCTCATTTCACAGCCACCTATTACACTTTTGAGTACCCGGACAATGGAATTGCCCATAAAATGACCCCATTTTGGAAAGCAAACACCCCAACGTATAATCTGGGAGGCATAATGAGTCTTTTGAACGTTTCATTTTTTTTTTTCCAGAAGTTTTTGGAAAATGTGGGAAAAAAACAACCTATATAGCCGCTCGCTGTATCACTCTGCCCCGCCCCCTGGAGCGCTGCGTCATTGGATCTTATTGACAGCAGCGCGAGCCAATGGCTGCGCTGCTTTCAATCCATCCACTCCAGCCAAACAGCAGCCAGGCTGAGCGGCGAAGAGGACATCGGGGGCGAGCACAGGACTTTCAAGGGGTCAGGTAAGTAAAAGGGGGGGGGGGGGGGCGCCAGCACTGAGATGTTTTTTCACTTTAATGCATAGAATGCATTAAGGTGAACAAAATATTTACCTTTACAACCCCTTTAAACCGTTTCTTAAAAAAAAAAAAAAAAAAATGCGTTGCAAAAAGTTGCAATGAATGCTATTTTATTCCTTAGGGTGTCTGCTAAAACAATATATATAATATTTTGGGGTTCTGAGTAATTTTCAAGCAAACAAATTGGATTTTTACATGTAGGTGAGAAATATCAGAATTGGCTTAGATGACAAGGGGATAATTACCATAAGTAATATACAAATAATTATTATATATTTATTTTTAAGGTAATTTACTCGATTTTCAAAAAATGGTACTTAAGCAGGTGGCTTTACGGTCAAATTACTAAAGTTTGAAGTTATAACTTCCAACCAGTAATTTCATAGTAAATAGTTCAATTAATAAGTTATGTCATAGCATAATAATATATGATTTAGCTTGATTAAAACAGTACCTTTTCAGCAGCAGCACATTCTCATTCTCCCTCTTAACAGTGTGAGAAGAACATGGGACTATGGGTAAATCGTATACACATAAACAAATGTTTTTCCTTGTAGTTAGGAAGGCTGGGCTGGACGGGAGCAGGCATATGTCCCCTATGCCTCCAGAGGTGTGCCTCCACTGTAACTTTTTTTGGACAGCTTGTACTTTACCATTGGTCCAAGGCTCCAAGCTGTCCATTGAGCTCAGTGCCTCTGACAAGTGGGAGGCACTGTGAGCTCATCCTCTCAGTCTGCTGCAAACAGTGTATGCCAGCTTGTATTTAAACAGGCAGCTCTGTATGTAGCTTCTGACATGCTGCGCAAGGAGCCCCGTATCTCTGGAATCATATATGATAGGAGCCCCAAATTTTGACCAGTGGTGGGGTAGGATCAGAGTGATTCTGATTTTGTCAGCTCTAGCTCAGATTATTGCTCGGGCTGCAGAAAGAAGAGGGAGAAGAGCAGGGATTTCAAATCCCGAAGACCACTATTTGCTCTATGGGCACTGACAGCTCATCATCCATGGAAGTAAGAACAGTGGGGACTGGGGGGTGGCTGGATGTATGGTGCTAGTTCAACTTTTCATTTTGTCTACAAAGGAGAACCTGCCTGTTCATTCTCAAATTGTACATTAGGAACACTAAAGTCATTTACTACTAATATGAATGTGTACATTACTGAATGTCCATAGCCTTACTACTGGTTCAGTGGTCCATTCACATCAACCGGCTGGCATGCAATGCAGTCCGGGCGGACCAGTGTAGTATTTTATGTGCCAATGCAGGTGCATCGCACTGTTCACTTTTTTTCTTTAACAAATTTTGTTGAAATGCCATACAGTGACATTTCATAGCGTTCTATTGTGTGCAGTGATCTGCACTGCGCTGGAGAAAAGTACTGCATGCTGCACCACTTTATACCACAATACAGTGTTGTGAACTGACCACACTGGAGACAATGCAATGTGCTATGTTTTGCAGTGGTGGTGCGGTGGGACTGCGCTGGAATAGCCACCCAATGCATTCCCACCGCACTGGTATTATAGGACCCTGACTGTATCTTGCTCATTTTATTTATACATTTTTATTATCCCACACTGCTAAAATATGTAATTTCACTGACTGAATTTCTTATAAATTCTCTATTGAGTTTTTGTATCTGTTTTGCAGCTGTTTGATGCAAATGACCTCTACACTGGTGAGAATTTTCCAAAGATCCTGAGCACTCTTTCTGCAATAAACCGAGCTACTGAAGGTAGGACATATCCACATATTAAGACTAGTAGGAACAGCTTGTAAGCAATTTTTTTTTCAGCAAAGTTATTAAAAATGCAATCTTTTGAGATAACTTGGGTCCCTTGTTTAGTCTTAAAGCATTTAATGTGAAATGTATAATCCATGAAGTACAGATAAGTTCTCCTGCAAGCTTAAAGCGGAGCTCCACCCGAATCACAACTGATATTCCCTTAAGATCACAACTGATATTCCCTTAAGATTGTTGGTCTAATTTCATTATAGCACCTTTACCTTGCTGCTACATTCTTCTGTCTTTCTTTTTTTTCTTCTTTATTTCCTGGTCCTGGACGCTGCGGATATGAGTGGTGCGGCTGCGGATATGGGCTGGGTTTCAGCGGCCAGGTCTGCACTTCCTCTTGGCCGCACTGTCTCCCGGGATCCTTTTTTCAAGTTCCCAGGAGTCTGTGTGGCGCCCAGGTGCTAGTTATCGCGCGATTTAGAAAAAGGAAGTGACGTCGACGCCTACTTCGCTGCCCGTTGTGATGGCAGATTAGTTTGAACTGCGCATGCGCGAGATTGGCGCTTGAACGGGCGGTGCATGCTGGGACATTAGCAGCACAGTGTCCTGGAAGAGAATGCCTGTGGGCTTCACAAGATGAAAACCGGCAGCAGAAGATTTTATAAATTATCATTTCGGAAAAACGGCAGTATGACATTTTTAAAATGGAACAAGTAAGTGCAACATTTAAAAATAGTACTCCTTGTGATTTCCCCCCACAAAAAAAATACAGACGGTGGAACCCCGCTTTAAGTTAGCCAATGAACAGTATAACGTAAATTGCAAACTTTCTGCATTAATTAGTGGCTACGCTGATACAAGACTCTTCTACTCATTTTAGTTAGTGAGATATCGGCCTACCCATCCGAGTCTTCATCTTTCCTTTCTCCTTCCCCTTCATCATCCTGCACCTGTCCTCACTTTTCTTTCTCACCTCGTACATTGGGCTCCTTTTTTTTAGTTTTTGTATTCCCACTTCTATAAAACCATCTTTTATTAAACAGGTTCATAAAGTTCACTCTTACAAAGTGATGCATTCACTAGAACTAGGAATATTACCTACCCAATTTGCTCTTCTTTTTAGCTATCTCCGCTTGACATTTTTAGACTCTTTTATCACCGTAACACCGTCTGGGATTATTTCTGTACTCTTACTTCAAGTTATTAACATTGATAGAAGTGGCGTGTTTGGTATAAATTTTGTGTACATATTTCTTTGACAGAACATGCGTCGAAGAGGCCATGTTCCCGAACGCTCTCTCAGCCGCATAATTTTGCTTCCTCATCGCAAACAAATCCTCAGGGAACAGACGGCTCATCAAAAGTTCTAAGAAGACATTCAAAACCTGTGGTATGTTCTTGCACATGTATCCTTAACCACTGATGTAAATAATTTATCCAATGTACAGACTTTTTTTTTTTTTTTTATTGTATATAAGGAGTCTGTTAATATTACTAGAAGCTTAAAGTTCCATACACAGGAGAGTTTCCTCTCATGACTCCAAGCACACAGAATGAGGGTGTTGTACAGTTCTGACCATGAGGTCCACTAGACTATCAGTGATGGGCTGAACACCAGAACTCCCAAACCCATCCCATCTTGAAGGCTTATATGTAAGTTATTGGCCATAAAAAGGGTTTGGAGACCCAGGTACTGCCGTGGGGGACATGCACCAATGCAAAAAATGTTGTTTTAAAACAACAATTTTTAAAGGAGCAGTGGATTTAATGATGCTATAAAAATGAAAAATTCCTTTAAATATTGTGCCGGGGGCCCCCATAGTCTGCCTGTAAAGTGGCACATCTGTACCGTGTAGAACCTGCTGCAGCAAAACTGAGTATAGAGTATAAAGAAAAAAATTGATTTAAATTGAATTCATTTAAATTGCCGGCAATACAAAAACATGCATGGGGGGTCCCCCTCAATCCATACCAGGCCCCCCTCCTCTCCTTCCCTGAAGTGGTCGGTCCCTCTGTGGGTCTTCTCCATATCCCCCCTTCCCCGGGTGAGGTCCAGGCTTCTGGCTTAGGTGCGTCATACATTCTGTCCACCCCCCCTCCAGGGTTGTCACTATGGGGGGTACACCTTGGCACCTGATGGTTGGGTGGATGACCAGTCATCCACAGGTCCATGCCCCCTGTTGTGGCCCTACACTAATTTTAGGCCGCGGCTTTGCGTCCTGCCGAGCTCTCACGACAGGCACGCAAAAATTTAGGGTGCGGCTTTTGCAGCCTACCGACCAGGCGTCATGCGGGGTGGCGCTTTCCGTTGTGGGCATCCGTCCTCCTCCTTCGGGTCTAGCCTGGTCCGGTCCCCCTGCAGACCTGTGCACTCGTGGCGGGCAGCTGAAAATTTAGGCCGCGGCTTGCTAGTCCGCATGGCCACGCAAGGTGCCTGCTTCCAGAGGGACGGTGCTGTGGGGGATCTGAGGGCAACCCCCTTTTGGGAGGGTTGTTTAAGTGGGCCCTTCATAGGCATAAATCCGGTATAGTTGGATCTACGCCTCTCCTCCGCTCAAGATTCTGCCACGGCTGTTGCGCAGGATTGAGGCTGAAGGGATTCCGGTCATTCTAGTGGGCCCGGATGGTCTTGTCGGTCTTGGTACGCCGACCTGGTGCGCTTAGTCACTGATGTCCCTTGGCGACTGCCTCTCAGGGAGGTTCCACTGTCCCAAGGGCCGATTTTCCATCCTGCTTCAGCCCCTTGTTTTTGAAGGTCTGGCTGTTATGAGCCAGATGCTGAAGTTATAACGCTGCTGAAGGCTAGGAAGCTTTCCTATGAGAAGATTGAACATCGAACATGGATAGCATACTTATCCTGGTGTGAGGCGCTTGCCATTTACCCTCATTCTTTCTCGGTAGCTCGGATTTTGACCTCCCTTCACGGTGGGGGGAGTTGAGTAGAACTTGGCCTTGAGTACCATCAAGGGTCAGGTGTCGGCCTTGCTGGTTTTCTTTAGCGTCCCCTGTTCTCGCACTCCCTGGTGCATACTCTTAATCAATGAGTTTGACATCTGCCGCCGTGGGATCTACTCTTGGTGCGTTCGGTTATACAGGAGCCTCCCTTGGAAAATATTTGGGAGGTTCTTCTGCTAATGCCGTGTACACACAATCGGACAATTCGATCGTGTGTGGGCTCCAGCAGACTTTTTCTTCCCAAAAGTCTGGTGGACTTAGAAATAAGACTTGCTTCAAAATTGTCCACCGGACTCGGCCTTTAGAGGACAATCCATTCGTCTGTGTGCTAGTCCGGCGGACTAAAACTGACGCTAGGGCAGCTATTGGCTACTGGCTATGAACTTCCTTATTTTGGAATTTTGGAGTGATCGTGTGTGGCCAAGTACGTTCGCTTGAAAGTCCGGCAGACCTCAGCTACAAAGTCCGGCAGGCGAACCGCCGGATCGTCCGATCGTGTGTACGCGGCATTACTCTGTCCCAGAAGGTGGCTTTTTTGTTTACTATCACCTCTACTTGCAGAGTGTTGGAACTGTAGGCGTTATTATGTCATATTCCTTACCTGGTGATCCACAAAGATGAAGTGGTTCTTCGTCCTTGTCTGTGGTTCCTTCCTCTAATTCCTTTTGATTAAGGACGTTGTATTGCCTTTCTTGTGTCCCTGGTCAAATTTTCCTATGGGATTTACCTTGCATGCCCTGGATGTGTTCAGGCGATTCAGGTGCATTTGGCAGTCACAGGGCCTTCAGAGATCAGACTCACTGTTTGTGATCATGGACGGGCCAAAAAGAGGGCTGTCTGCTTCTACTGCGACCTTTCTAGATGGCTCAGACAGACGATGACTCTGGTATATTTTATCAGGGGTTGGGTTCCTCCTTTCCCTGTTAGCACATTCTGCTTGGCTGCTTATTGCTTCTTGGGCCTTCCATCAGGTGTCAGCTGTGCTGGTTTGCAAGGTGGCCACTTGGTTGTCGGTGTACACTTTCACAAAATTCTACAACGTGGCTGTGCTGGCATCTGAAGATGCTTCTTTTGGCCGCAAGGTGTTGCAGGCTGCTGTTTAGAGGGTCTATTCCCTCTTGAAGGGGTAATGTTTAAGTGGGACTCCAGTTTGTTTCTGTGTTGAGCTCCTGTTACCAGGATGGCTCTTGTGTTAGCCTTGGGATTTTTCGTTGTCCCACCCCCTCATGTTTGGCACTGCTTTGGGATGTCCCTATGGTTCTGACTAATGGAGAGCTGTGTCTGCCAATGAACGAATGAGAAAATAGGATTTTTGACTTAACGTAAAATCCGTTTCTCTGAGCTCATTAACAGACACCGCACCCACCCCTCTAAGGAGTTTTTAATGCTTCTGACACTGCTTGTTACTAAACTGCAGGCCTATAGCCGAGAGGGGGGTGCATATCACATAGGACTGCCAATAGGCATAGCCAAGTCCTTTTTTTTTTTTCTGCCTAGTGTCCTACTCCTGTAGGGGCAATCTACCCCTATGGTTCTGAATAATGGACCGCTGTGTCTGTCGATGAATTCGGTGAAACAAATTTTATGATAAGTCAAAAATCCTATTTTTAAACTCCACCCCTAATAGACAGATTCTCACCTTCTTAGATGGCCCATATATATAGATGTGGAGTATATTCTTGAGGTGCAGGCCAGTCAAGTTTCTCCACCCCAAACTCGCTCATCCATGTCTTTAAGGACCTTGCTTTGTGCACTGGTCCAAATCATTTGGTGGATTATGGTGTGGGGTTGTTTTTCAGGGATTAAGTTTGGACCCTTAGTTCCAGTGAATGGAACTCTTAAGGCAGGGATATGCAATTAGCGGACCTCCAGCTGTTGCAAAACTACAAGTCCCATCATGCCTCTTCCTCTGGGTGTCATGGTTGTAGTTGTCAGTCTCGCTATGCCTCATGGGACTTGTAGTTCTGCAACAGCTGGAGGTCCGCTAATTGCATATCCCTGTCTTAAGGAGTCAGCATACCAAGACATTTTTGGATAATTTTATTCTCCCAAATTTATGGGAACAGTTTGAGGATGCCCGCTTCTTGTTCCAACATGACTGCGCACCACTGCACAAAGCAAGGTCCATAAAAGACATGGATGAGCGAGTTTGGGGTGGAGGAACTTGACTGGCCTGCACAGGGTCCTGACCTCAACTCAACGATAAACCTTTGGGATGAACTTGAGTGGAGACTGTGAGCCCAGGCCTTCTTGTCCAACATCAGTGCCTGACCTCACAAATGCGTTTCTGGAAGAATGGTCAAACATTCCCATAGATGCACTCCTAATAGTTATTTATAGTTAGTTATAGCTGCAAAGGTTGGGACAACTCAATATTGAGCCCTACTGACTAAGACTGGGATGCCATTAAAGTTCATGTGTGTAAAGGCAGGTGTTCCAATACTTTTGACAGTATAGTGTATCCACTATAGTACAACCCAAATTCCAAAAACGTTGGGACGCTTTGTAAAATCTACATAAAAACAGAATGTAATGATTGCATAACCCATATTTTATTCACAATAGAAAACATATCACATGTTTAAACTGAGGAAAAATGGTAATGTTGAAATTGATGGAAGCAACACATCTCAGAAAAGTTGGGACAGGGCAACAAAAAGCTTGCAAAGTACAATTGTCAAACAATTTCAGAACAATGTTCCTCAATATAAAATTGCAAAGACTTTAAATATATCCTCATCTACAGTATATGAACCCATAAAAAGATTCTGAGAATCTGGAGAAATCTGTGTGCAAGAACAATTGTTAATTCCTTTTATTGTAGAGAAATTCATCATTAGGCACATTGCCAGCGCTGTTTTGTCTTCGGGTTCCTTTCCTATGACATCGCCTTTATTACTTCTCACTAGATTAAAACAGCTGGTGCACAGATTTATTGTAGCTCACTGTTTATCCTAGGCGTGAGTGTTTTTTATTTACTTATATTGGATTGTAACTGTTCTCTACATGGTGGAGCCAACTACAGGTGCGTCTCAAAATATTTGAATATCATCAAAAAAGTTAATTTCATTTATTTCCATAATTCAATTCAAAAAGTAAAACCCGTATATTATATAGATTAATTGCACAGTGATATATTTCAAGCATTTCTTTCTTTTGATTATGGCTTACTGCTAGTTGAAACGCAAAATTCAGTATCTCAGAAAATTTAAATATTGTGAAAAAGTTTTTAATATTGTTTTCTCATGGTGTCACACTCTAATCAGCTAATTAACTCAAAACATCTGTAAAACACGTGGAAAGGTTTCCTGAGATTTGAAATGGTCTCTCAGTCTGGTTCAGTAGGTTACACAATCATGGGGATGACTGCTGACTTGACAGTTGTCCAGAAGACCGTCATTGACACCCTCCACAAGGAGGGTAAGTCACAAAAGGCGATTGCTAAAAAAAGCTGGCTGTTCAGAGTGCTGTATCCAAGCATATTAATGGAAAGTTGAGTGGAAGGAAAAAGTGTGGTAGAAAAAGGTTCAAAAGCATTAGGGATAACCACAGCCTTGAGAGGATTGTGGACCAAATGCCATTCAAGGGGGGAGATTCACAAGGAGTGGGCTATGGCTTGTGTCAGCGCAGAGCCACCAACGCACAGATGTATTCAAGACATTGGCTACAACTGTCTCATTCCTTGTGTCAAGCCACTCCTGAACCAGAGATAATGGAAGAAGCATCTTGTGACGGAACGTCCCTACACTCCGATTGAGTGCTTCTGTCAGTATACCGCTTCCTAAGCCTGAATATAGATATCAGATATTCCAACCGCTCACAAGCACAAAACAAGATGCCACTTGCTTAGCTGCTCAACATGGACTGATTTATTAGAACCAAAATGACAAGTATTTATAATACAGTAGAAGACTAAAACCTAACCTAATTAGCATGAGCTATTTATCTAATCATTGACCCAGACTAGTCGTCTGTGAGATAGGACTTTTCAGGGTAAGACTTTGTCTCCTAGCTCACTGATTGACTATTCAATATACATTACCATAAACATAAACACAGGGTTAATTAGCACAAGGTGTGGAATACTCTTACAAGCCAGACTAGACTAATTTACACAACAGACAGGTGGCTGGAGTTGATGACATTAGCATCTAACAGTTTGTGTCCCAACAGTGTGATTCAGTCTATTGCTAATATGGCAAATACATATCCAGAATCTGTGTCTTGGGGGGGGGGGGGGGGGGACACATGGATCTGAATCCAAGTAACCCCACCTCAGGGGTCCCCAGGCATACAACTCACAAAGAGCACCGTTCCCCCAAATGCCAGGGCCCATAATCGCAAGGCAAGAGGCTCGCATTCTGTCCCCTCCAACAGCCTCTGTCCCGGCTAGGTCTGTCACATATCTTACCTGGGCTAAGGAGAAAAAGGACTGGACTGTTGCTCAGTTGTCCAAAGTCTTCTTTTCGGATGAAAGTACATTTTGCATTTCATCTGGAAATCAAGGTCACAGAGCCTGGAGGAAGAGTGGAGAGGCACAGAATCCAAGTTGCTTGAGGTCCAGTGTGAAGTTTCCACAGTCATTGATGATTTTGGGGGTCATGTCATCTGCTGGTGTTGGTGCACTGTGTTTTATCAAATCCAAACTCAGTACAGCCCTCTACCAGGAAATTCTAGAGAACTTCATGCTTCCCTCTGCTGACCCGCTTTATGGAGATGCTGATTTCATTTTCCAGCAGGACTTGGCACCTGCCCACACTGCTTAAAGAACCAATACCTGGTTTAGTGATCATGGTGTCGCTGTGCTTGATTGGCCAGCAAACTCACCTGACCTAAACCCCATAGAAAATCTGTGGGGTATGGTCAAGAGGAAGATTAAACACCAGACCCAATAATGCAGACGAGCTGAAGGCTTTCAAAGAAATCTAGGCTTCCATAACACCTTTAGCAGTGCCACAGGCTGATCGCCTCCATGCCACGCCGCATTGATGCAGTAATTCATGCAAAAGGCCCCAAAGTATTGAGTGCATACTATACTGTACATGAACATACTTTTCAGTAAGCCAACATTGCTGCATTAAAAATCCTTTTTTTTTTTTTTTTTTTTTATTGGTCTTGTATACCGTATTCAAATTTTCTGAGATCCAGAATTTGGGGTTTTCACTAGCTGTAAGCCATAATCATAAAAAAAAAATGCTTGAAATACATCACTCTATATGTAACGCATTAATATAATGCGCTATATGAGTTTCACTTATTGAATTACTGAAATAAATGAACTTTTTTATAATAAAAATTTTTGAGATGCACCTGTATATCATTCAAAATGCCTAAGTGAATAAAGATGTTTTTTTTTTTTTTTGTAAATGTTTTAATCTATTTTCATGAATGTTACATAATTTTATTTTTATTTTTTTCTTTCTTGAAAAAGGACATGACCGGTAATGGCAGCAGTCTAATTGTCAAAGCAAAGTTTAATTTCAAGCAACAGAATGAAGACGAGCTATCTTTTTGTAAAGGTGACACCATCCATGTCACCAGAGTGGAAGATGGGGGCTGGTGGGAAGGATCACTAAATGGCAAGATGGGCTGGTTCCCCAGTAACTATGTGAAAGAGTTCAAACAGAATGGTAAGATCACAGAATTGTGTTTGATATATAAATGTTTTTTAAAATGTGATTTTTTTTTTTTTTTTTTTTTTTTTTTCATTCCTTATACGCCTTTTTGCTTAAGTTGGTGTCTTAGAAAATGTTGAAGCTTTTAGCACAGCCAAGCAACTAGCATTCGCTGAATGAAAGATCAGTAAATGGCAGTTCACATATTTCTCTCCGTATTGGAAAGCATGCCGTTCTATTTATGCGGTGTCTACTCCTCCTGAGCTTCCACTTTACTCTGTGCTTGCTACATAACCAAAATAAGTATTAAAATGAAATAGATTTCATGGCATAAATACCTTTTCTGAAAATGATATAGATTTATGAAATATTGGAAAACTAGAAAATGAATAGGAAGCAACGTCCTAGCCCATAAAAGCATAACCTATAATTATGAAATGAAATAATTTCTAAAAAAAAAATATAAATTATATAATGATGATAATTCACAAAAAGTAATAATCCCTATTGACATTCAGAAAGCAAGAGCCAATCGGGAATAGACTCAGGTCCTCCTCAATAGAATATGTCACAAACATTTACACAGCTGTCATGAGCAATTCCGGTAATGTGTCCAATATGTTTTTTTCCAATGATTGTCAGCGCCATCTAATGGCCATAATTCTGTATTTTACTGAAACGCTCCAATCGGAACATACCGCACTTTGGCCACTAGATGGAGTTGATGGCCATAGGAAATATGTTAGACGCATTATGGGAATCTTTCACAATGGCTGTAATCTTAAAAAAAAAAAATTTTGGAGTTCAGAGGCAGCATTGAGATGTTGCCTCTCTACCCACAGCCAGCATTTGGACATCTATCAGTCCGATCCTTGTGCCATAGGCAGTCCGTAACAGGACTATTCCCTTAATAGCTTTCAATAGCAGCCCTGATGAAGGGGGAGTGTCTGTTCCCCCAGAACGCATTGGCCTCTTTTTATTGTTGTGACTCAAAATAAAACATTTAATATCTGAAACTACTGGACACTGGGCGCTCCTTCACTTTCATATGATGTACAGTGGTAGTTTAAGACCATGCTGTTATCCAGATCAAAAAATACTGCAAAGAACAAAAAAACTAAGAATTGGGTTGATTTAAAAAAACAAAAAAAATGAGCACTTGCCCAAGAGGTGAATGAAACCTAATATGTAAATATCTAAATTCTGCAAATACTATGTGTCTGATCTGTGAAGAGTGTCTGTTTTTTTTTTTTTTTTTGAGGTTATACCATTCACAATTCAGTGGATTCATCTCTAATAACATTCATATTTTCTTTTTCAAGTGCAGACTCTATTATTATCTAATTACCGCTGAGGTTTTTCACTGCAGTTTTATTCCTAAGTGGTTTAATTAATATTACCCCTAAGGCCTACCGTAGACTGTTTTGAATCTCGTCTGGTTCCTTCTGATTCGTACCATACATGCGCAGGCTGAATGTACCCAAGTTAATCGATCAACTTGAGTACAACCAGGCGGGAGGATTTTACATGCGATTATTGCTAGCAGCTGGTATAGCCGCTAGCAATAATCACTGTGTCCTCTTGGCGGCCCCCGAACTCAATGGCTGTGTTGATGGGGGAATAAAGCATATTTGGAAATAAATGTATTCTGTCTATGGCCAGCCTTAGTGAAATATGCATTCTTTCAGTGGTTCTACATCTACAGTAATTCTCTGTGTCTGATACTTTCCTGTTCTAGTCTCTCCATCCAACCTCACTGAGCTCGAGCTGTTTTGCAAGGAAGAATGGGCAAGAATTTCAGTCTCTCGATGTGCAAAACTGATAGAGACATACGCCAAGCGACTTGCAGCTGTAATCGCAGCAAAAGGTGGCTCTACAAAGTATTAACGCAAGGGGGCCGAATCATTTTGCACGCCCCACTTTTCATTTTTTTATTAGTTAAAAAAGTTTCAAAAATCCAATAGATTTCGTTCCACTTCACAATTGTGTCCCACTTGTTGGTGATTCTTCAAAATTTTTTTATATCTTTATGTTTGAAGCCTGAAATGTGGCAAAAGGTTGAAAAGTTCAAGGGGGCCGAATACTTTCGCAAGGCACTGTGTATGTGTGTGTGTGTGTATATATATATATATATATATATATATATATATATATATATATAATATGTGTGTGTGTGTGTGTGTGTATATGTATATGTGTGTGTGTGTGTGTATATGTATATATATATATAATTTCACACACATATATAATATGGTAATAATAGGTAAATTGGAATCTCTCAGGTTACAAAAAGTCTATGTGAAAACAAATCAAATTAAGCAGGGTGAATGGGTTTAACTGAAAACACATCTAATGAACTTGTGAGTCCCAAATTGAACAGATGCCACTTCCAAGGTGTGTGGACACTTTAGTATGAAGACCCCACCGTGCTCAAAATTAATAAAAAAAATTAGCTGCTCACCAGACCCACATAGGGCACAAGCGTGTGTGCTTTCCACAACTTAGGGATGCATTCCTCTGTCTGCCAAAGTTCAAAGATTCACAGTGGACAACAGCTCCCAGCAGAGCCGGGGGGGGGGGGGGGTGTGTATGAATGGACACTCATCTGCAGCTGATAAAATGGATTCCTATTTACCTTCCTCAGAGGACTCAAGTGAATCCCCGATTAACAGCTCATGATGGATAATGAAAAATTGGAGGAAGACTGATGCATTATCTTTTTATTAAAAAATCGTATTTATTTTAAAAAGCATTTAAAAATCGTTACAGCAAAAAAATTCTTGGCACGAACCGCTCTCTGCCATGGTACAACGGGCTCCTCCCAACGCGTTTCCCCTAAGCCCTTGTACACACGGTCGGAGAATCTGTCGGAATGAGTCTTATCGGACCGTGTCGTCAGATAATCCGACTGTGTGTGGTATGCATCGGACTGATTCCGTCCGAATCTTCGTCCGACCCAATTTTCCAACATGTTGGAAATATTTCCCGACCAACTGGGCCGGACGGACCTAATCCGAGCATTTTCATCGGACCAAGTGCCACGCATGCTCAGATCAAATTCCTACATCAAAGCTATTGGCTACTAGCCTGAATGTAGTCCCATCGTAACGAAATTACGTCATCACGTTCTGAAAGATCGGATTTTTCGCCAACTTGGCCCGACCGTGTGTATGCAACAGTTGCGGACACAATCCGTCGGACTAAATCCGACGGATTTGGTTGGCAAAATCTCCGACCCTGTGTACGTGGGCTAAGGAGGCGTCAATTGGAATTGGAGAACTATACATGGAGGCCTAGCTCTTTTTTAAATTGGTTATAGTGTTGCCACATCTGCCATTTCGCTGTCTATCCAGGAGCAGCAAAAAAGCTGCTAAATGATCATGAATGTTTCCCACAATCCCTTGTTTCTGCAGTACCATAGCACAGTCAGGCCTGATTGTCCCTTAGACAACAAGCTAGCACTCAGCTGTCAACATATACTTTTTTGTCATGTAATTACAGCCATGATATCATGTGGTAAGTGGTTATTTTTCTCTCGTTGCTGTACTGTAATGTTTAAGCATTTTTGGTGCCTCCCTTCTATGGATAAGAGAAGTTGATATCTAGAAATATGAAGCAGTTCCCTTTTCTTAGTGATAATGTTTCTGCTTTTGTTTTGTAGATAAACCACTTTCCCCAAAAGCACTGAAAGGGAGTGACGTCACACAGCTAACCAAAAACTATTACACTGTGGTAAGCAAATAAGTCCTATCCAAGGTGGAACTGCAAGTATCCTGATTAGAGAACATTAATAATGGGTTAGCAGTTATGTAATCTGCCTGGTGGCCGGAGTCCTGTTATTTGCTTGTTTTACGTTTTATATTTTCAGATGTTGCATGCTTCATTTTAAACGACTTTGTCCAAATCACCTTCACAATCGCCTTGCATAGCCCCTATCATTATTCTAAAAAACTATCGGACAACAAATTGTAGCAATAAGTAAATCGGTTCAGTAGAATACTGAGATTTCATTCCCCACCACAGAGGTTTTACAAGAATTTGAAAAATATGCTGACTCCTGTAGAAGTGGGCCTTGTTCCCGAATCCTCTGGTTTCTTTTGAGGTGGTTGTGATTTTCTTTTTGCCAGCAGTGCATCCTCCGATGAAGTTTACCACTGCAACGTCTCCACTCCAAAAATGAACATATATATATTACCAAAAGTATTGGAACACCTGCGTTTACACGCACATGAACTTTAATGAGGTCCTAGTCCGTATCGTTCATTATTGAGTTGGCGCACCCTTTGTCTATGGGAATGTTTGACCATTCTTCCAGAAGCACATTTGTGAGGTCAGGCACTTATGTGGAAGAGAAGGCCTGGCTCGCAGTCTCCGATCCAAAATCATCCAGAAGGTGTTCTATCTGGTTAAGGTCAGGACTCTGACCTTGTTTGTGCACTGGTGCTCAGTCATGTTGGAACAGGAAGGGGCCATCCTCAAACTGTTCCCACAAAGTTGGGAGCATGAAATTGTCCAAAATGTCTTGGTATGCTGACACCTTAATAGTTCTCTTCACTGAAACTAAAGAGCCAAGGCCAACCCCTGAAAAACAACCCCATACCACAATCCCCCCGCCACCAAATGATTTGGACCAACGGGCAAAGCAAGATCCATAAAGACATGAATGAGCAAGTTTGGGGTGGAGGAACTTGATTGGCCTGCACCAAGTCCTGACCTCAACCTGATGGAACACCTTTGGGATGAATTAGAGTGGAGACTGTGAGCCAGGCCTTCTCGTCCAAAATCAGTGCCTGACCTCAAAAATGCGCTTCTGGAAGAATGGTTAAACATTCCCATAGACACTCCTAAACCTTGTGGACAGCCTTGTGTACAGGCAACCATCCCAATACTTTTGGCAAAATAGTGTATGAGTGTTAAAGGGCTATATTACCCAGGGTGAGTGCTAACAGCAGAAAGAGTAACATAAAGTGGTTGTAAAGGCAGGGGATGTTTTTTACTATATCACATTTTCTGCATGAAGGCAAAAAACTCTTCTGTGTTAAAGGATACGTTCACCTTTTTTGCGGGTAAAAAAATGTGATTTATTTTTTTTCCGGCAAACTGCAGCCCGGGGGCCAGATGCGGCCCTTTGCTTGCTTTTATGTGGCCCTTGGGGCACTGTTTCATCCACTGATACCAACAATGGGACATAATTCCGCCCCACCCACACCAATGAAGGGACACAATTCCTCCCAATGACACCAATGATGGGGTCCAATGATATCAATGATGGTGTCCAATGACACCAATGATGGGGCACAATTCCTCCCACTGACACCAATAATGGGGCCCAATGACACCAAAGATGGGGCAAAATTCCTCCCAGTGAGACCAATAATGAACCATTATTTTTTTTTCTCACTGATGTCGGGACCTTTTCTACTCCCAATTGCCACAGTCCGGCCCCCCTAAAATTTGAAGGACTGTAAACTGGCCCTTTGTTTTAGAAAGTTTGGAGACCCCTGCTTTAAAGCATTGCACCAGCGATCAGCAGATTACTGATGCCATGCAAGCCTCCTGCAGACCTAGGAAGAAAAGAACGGCTGCACACCACAGGAACGATCCAAAAATTTTATTCCAAAAATAGCAATAAACAGCCAACAAAGACGGAGTGTCCGAACCCGGGAGGTGACACGTGCGTATCACACTGACCTTTTGAGGTTTGAAGACGCATTGAGGTCAGTGTGACATGCACCTCCTGGGTTCGGACACTCCGTCTTTGTTGGCTGTTTATTGCTATTTTTTGGAATAAAATTGTTGGATCGTTCCTGTGGTGTGCAGCCGTTCTTTTCTTCCTATTGATCATCGGTGATGGCCCGTGGCTTGCACCCATTGCATTCAGACTGTAGTGATTGCTCACCTGGAGCGGCGTCTTTTTGTTTGACTCTCCTGCAGACCTGTCAATGTTTCTGCTTCCTCGTACCTCATAGTTTTCCATTCGCAGAGCGGTGTGAATTATGCCATGTGGCTGGGTGGGCGGAGCCCTGCACGGTCAAGTTTAAAAAAAAGAAAGAAAAAAATTGACCGCTAACAGGTGGAGAAGAACCCCTGCTAGCAGGCACAGCAGGGATCGGGGAGGTGCGGGGGCCGATGCAATTATAAAATGTTACTTGTTACACCTAGAATATGTAACATGTACATGTGTAACATATTATGAAAGGTGTACTTATCCTTTAAGCTTCATAGAATACTTACAAATATTTATGGACACACAGAGTGGGGCTTGAGATCGAGCCTACACAAGTTCCCCCTATAGCAAGCATCTTTCTATGGGGGCACTTGGGAGGGAGGAGGAGCGAGTAGCACCCACAGGGGAGGATACGGGCTTTTCTTTAAGACAATTTGTTATTTAAAAAAACAAAATAGGTTTACGATCATATTAAATCTTACATTTAAGCCCCTTTCACACTGGGGCAGGAGTGGCGTTGGCGGTAAAGCAGCTCTATTTTTAGCACCGCTGTACCGTCGTTTTAGCGGCAGAATGCGACCACTAGCAGGGCGGTTTTAACCCCCACTAGCAGCCGAAAAAGGGTTAAAAGCGCTGCTGCAGTGGTGCTTTGCCGGCAGTATAGCCGCGCTGCCCAGAGGTGTACTAAGTAGGGGGCGGGGGGTGCGGGCCGCCCCGGGTACTACACACTGGGGGGGTGTCAGGCCGGCACCCCCTTCCGCGATTATAGCGGTGGCAAGCGTTGCGGGATTAGGCGGCAGCACATAGTGATAGCTCGCCTCTCCTCTCCCTGCCTGTGACTATCGCTGTGATGCAACAAGGGGGAGGGGGTGTGCGGGGGGGTGCAGGGTGACACAGGTGCACCTTCCATCCCCTCCTCTCGCGGCCGCGGGCTGTCTGTCTGTGTGATCACTGATGTCACACAGGCACAGCCGAGCAGCCGCCTCCCCCTCCTCTCTGTTTATGTGTAAACAGGGGGAGGGGATCTTCTGAGCATGTGCGACTGCACCGCGCTGATCTGAGGTACTGAATGGGGGGGGGTCTTCACTGAATGGGGGGCTGCACTGAAGAGGGGGGCTGCACTGAAGAGGGGGGCTGCACTGAAGAGGGGGGCTGCACTGAAGAGGGGGGCTGCACTGAAGAGGGGGGCTGCACTGAAGAGGGGGGCTGCACTGAAGAAGGGGGCTGCACTGAAGAAGGGGGCTGCACTGAAGAAGGGGGCTGCACTGGAGAAGGGGGCTGCACTGGAGAAGGGGGCTGCACTGGAGAAGGGGGCTGCACTGGAGAAGGGGGCTGCACTGGAGAAGGGGGCTGCACTGGAGAAGGGGGCTGCACTGGAGAAGGGGGCTGCACTGGAGAAGGGGGCTGCACTGGAGAAGGGGGCTGCACTGGAGAAGGGGGCTGCACTGGAGAAGGGGGCTGCACTGGAGAAGGGGGCTGCACTGGAGAAGGGGGCTGCACTGGAGAAGGGGGCTGCACTGGAGAAGGGGGCTACACTGAAGAAGGGGGGCTGCACTGAACGGGGGCTGCACTGAAAAGGGGGGCTGCACTGAATGGGGGGGGGGCTACACTGAAGAGGGAGTCTGCACTGAATGGGGGGGTCTGTGTAAAATGCAGGGGGTCCAGAGCTGCAGGGTGTTGTGTAATGTAAAGGGGTCCAGAGGATCAGGGTGTTGTTTAATGTAAAGGGGCCCAGAGGCGAAGGGGCTGTGTAATGTAAAGGGGCCCAGAGGTGCAGGGGGCTGTGTAATGTAAAGGGGCCCAGAGGTGCAGGGGGCTGTGTAATGTAAAGGGGCCCAGAGGTGCAGGGGCTGTGTAATGTAAAGGGGCCCAGAGGTGCAGGGGGCTGTGTAATGTAAAGGGGCCCAGAGGTGCAGGGGGCTGTGTAATGTAAAGGGGCCCAGAGGTGCAGGGGGCTGTGTAATGTAAAGGGGCCCAGAGGTGCAGGGGGCTGTGTAATGTAAAGGGGCCCAGAGGTGCAGGGGGCTGTGTAATGTAAAGGGGCCCAGAGGTGCAGGGGGCTGTGTAATGTAAAGGGGCCCAGAGATGCAGGGTGTTATGTAATGTAAAGGGGTCCAGAGGTACAGGGTCTTGTGTAATGTACAGGGGTCCAGAGGTGCAGGGTGTTGTGTAATGTAAAGGGGTTCAGAGGTGCAGGGTGTTGTGTAATGTAAAGGGGTCCAGAGCTGCAGGGTGTTGTGTAATGTAAAGGGGTCCAGAGCTGCAGGATGATGTTTAATGTAAAAGGGGTCCAGAGATGCAGGGTGCTATGTAATGTAAAGGGGTCCAGAGGTTCAGGGTGCTATGCAATGTAAAGGGGTCCAGGAGGGCAGGGTGCTATATAATGTAAAGGGGTCCCGAGGTGCAGGATGCTGTGTAATGTAAAGGGGTCCAGAGGTGCAGGGTGCTATGTAATGTAAAGAGGTCCAGAAGGGCAGGGTGCTATGTAATCTAAAGGGGCCCAGAGATGCGGGGTGCTTTGTAATGTAAAGGGGTCCAGAGGTGCAGTTGTGGAGAGGGGGTAGGCAGTAGTGACAAAGAGAAATTGAAGGATGCAGGGGGCACAGTGGGGTATTTTTTACATTTTAATGGGGGGGGGGGGGTGCCAAATATAGGATCCGCCCCGGGTGCCAAATGCTCTAGGTACGCCCCTGGCGCTGCCCCACTAATTTCAATGGGTAGGAGCGGTGAATACACCGCTCCAAAGATGCGGCCTTCACCGTCCTGCTCGCGCACCACTCCAGTGTGAAAGCCCTCTGGCTTTCACACTGGAGTGAAAGGGGCCGGATTTTTTCAGGCTCTTTACAGGCGCTATTTTTAGCGCTGTAGGGCCTGAAAAATGCCCCAGTGTGAAAGGGGGCCTTAAGGTTATGCAGCACCAAATACATTATCTGTAATTCTGTGTACCCCATAAACTGCTGGCAATTACTATTTCTATTCCAGATTTTTATATAGCTCCAACAAAGGGCATAGCCTCTACATACTGCCCTCAGAAGCTGGGAAAGCTAACAGCAGTTGTTGCTACTGAGAAAATGTACACTACTTGCCTGTCCACCCCTTTCTGACCTATCCATCATTCAGATTGCTTGTACTGTTATTCTCCCACAATGCACTGCATTTTGTGAATGGAGGAGAAGCAGTTGAATGATAGGATCTCCACCACCTATTTGCAGAATGCAATGCATTGTGGGAGAGTGAGAAGAGTAATACAAGCTGTAGTGGTGCATTCCTCCCAACATTTTGAGATGGGAATGAGGGACACCTTCTAACAAATGTATGTAGGTACAGGACATGCCCCTTAAAGGGGACATAACAAAAAAAAAAAAAAAAAGTCAATTAAATCCACAGGTGCTTTTTTTTTACCACTAATATTCCTATAAATTGGTGTTTAAAATTGACAAATGCAGCAATTTAGAATTTGGATGAAAGGTTTAGCACTGGGAAACACTTTTTGAAAGATAAAAAGTGCATTTTTTTTATACAACTATATAGATCAGACCAAAATGAGGGACAAAAGAGGCGGAAAGAGAGACAGAGGGGCAATCGGGGACAGTTGGGAGCTATGGTGGTGGAGAGGGCTGAAAGGAGGGAGCCAGCAGAACAAATGTCCCCCGTAGCAGCGGTTGCTGGTAAGACAGCTGCTCAGGGCAATATCTGACCGCTATGAAGGAGGCACTGCTGAGAGAATTTTTATTAGAAGCCGCTGTCTGCAGATAATGAGGTACACACCATTATACATAACAAGTTTGCTGCTGTATCCCCACCAAAAAACAACAAAAAAACAAATTTCAGTTTTAAATGTAGGATGGAGTTTGAATGTTTTAACAAGCAGAGACCTATCTTCCGCTTCCAATTATTTTTTATGCTATTACAGTGCATCTGCTGTAATAAAGAAACGGACTATTCAGTACTACACAAAAAAAGGAAATAAATCAGAGCCACAGGGCCTCCCAAACTGCACAGGTGTCTCTGAAATTGTCGGACTGACATTCGGGAATGAAATCGTGTTCAGTTCAGCTGAACTCGCACAATTTCAATCCCGCATCAATGTGAACCAGGGCTCAGATCTCAGCATCATGAGCGAGGTTGGGGTGGAGGAACTTGACTGGCCTGCAGAGTCAGGACCTGAACCCGATAGAACGCTATCAAAATATGAACACATGGTTCACCCAAGCATTCATGGATGGGTGACACGTGTTCATATTTATAAAATGTAGATGGGCACCACCCTTTATAGTGCAGGTGGTGCTTGGATCAGAGGACTGCGATAGTAAAACTGGAAGCCTTTTTAGGAGGAAAATGGGCATCTGGCTAATTTCTGACATCTAATGCCACGTACATGCGATCGGACTATCCGGCGGACTTGGTCCCGGGCACAATCCGATGGACTTTGCAGCTGAGGTCCGCCGGACTTTCAAGCGAATGGACTTGGCCACACACGATCACTCCAAAAGTCCAGCGGATTCGAACGTGATGACATAGAATAAGGAAGTTCATAGCTAGTAGCCAATAGCTGCCCTACCGTTGGTTTTAGTCCGCCGGACTAGCACACAGACGAATGGCTTGTCCGCTAAAAGCCGAGTCCGGCGGACAATTTTGAAGCAAGTCTTATTTCTAATGCCGCGTACACACGACCAGACTTTTTGAGGGACTAAGTCTGACAGACTTTCGACGGAGTTCTGACAGAGTTCTGACGGACTTTCCGAATGAACGGACTTGGCCACACACAATCACACCAAAGTCCGACGGATTCGAACGTGATGACGTATGACTGGACTAGAATAAGGAAGTTCATAGCCAGTAGCCAATAGCTGCCCTAGCGTCGGTTTTAGTCCGTCGGACATTGCACACACACTAGCGGATTTCTCAGTAGGAACTGGGTCCGGCAGAGTTCTGTCGGAAAAATTTGAAGCATGTTCCATTTCTAAAGTCTGTCAGACTTTTGCAAATCAAAAGTCCGCTGCAGCCCACACACGATCGAATAGTCTGCCGGAATCATTCCGTCAGACTTTTGATGTTGAAAAGTCTGGTCGTGTGTACGCGGCATAAGTCTGCCGGACTTTTGGGAAGAAAAAGTCCGCTGGAGCCCACACACGATCAAGTTGTCCGGTGGACTCTGGCCCGCCAGATAGTCCGATCGTGTGTACACGGCATAAGGCCATTTCATAGCTTTTAAGAAAACCTTTATAAACTTCCTAATGAAACTTTTTAGTGAGCTTAAGGCTCCTTTCACACGGGGCGGATCAGTGCTGATCCGCCCCGTGGATATCCGCTTGCACAGCGGGGTGGGATCTCTTATGGGAGATCAGGTGATGACGGACCGTAGTGTCCGTCATCATCCGATCCGATGACGGATGAAAAAATGGCTTTTTCCTCCGTCACACTTTTTCAGATCGGAGCGGGTCAGATGTCAGCGGACATGTCACAGCTGACATCCGACGCTCCATAGAGCTCTATGGAGCATCCATTCAGGTCCGCCTGAGAAACTGACAGGCGGACCTGAACGAATCGTCTGTGTGAAAGGACCATAAGGGCCGGTTCACACTGCAGGCGAGGCGAGGCGACTCCGACTTGCCTCGCCGCGACCTGCCGCGACCTCAGCGGCAACTTGCAGATGACTTCTGTATAGAAGTCAATGCAAGTCGCCCCGAGGTCACCCAAAAGTAGTACAGGAACCTTTTTTCTGAGTCGGAGCGACTCGAGTCGCTCCTCTCAGAACGGTTCCATTGTACAGATCGGGGGCGACTTGCGAGAGCGAGGCGAGTCGTGTCGCCTCGCATCGCCCGCTGTGTGAACCGGCTCTTATTCTTCATGTCTACAGAATACTGACTACAGCCCTTTGCTTAGGTCTAGACCAGTGGTTCCCAAACTGGCCTGGGGGGCCAGATGCAGCCCTTTGCCTGCAACAGTGGGGCATAGTCCCTGCCCCTAACACTGGCAATGGGGCACTATTCTTCCCACTGACACCAGTTTTGTGGCACTATTCCTCCTACTGACACCAATGATGGGGCACTGTTACTCCCCCTAATACCAATTAATGGGCATTGTTTATTCCCACTGACGCCAAGACATTTTCTACTCCCACTGGTCACAGTGCGGCCCATCTAACATTTGAAGGACAGAAAACTGACCATTTGCTTATAAGGTTTGGAGACCCCTAGTCTAGACTAATCTTAACACTGTATGAATAATAATATATCATTATTGCAGTGTGGTATAAATATATTATCACACCTGCATGCAAAAGATGGTCATGTCCATTAGTGCTTGTTAATATAATAATGTTAAAAATAGAATCTCAGACTTTTACTACAGAACTGACTGAGTGCTTTATCCTAGTTATATAGTAAAATAAGATTTTCTGTTGAATGGTGAGCTTTTAAGAGCAATATTACTTGTATAATGTATTTATTAAAGGCATTTGTATATTAGCAACAAGTTATGCAGCACTTTCACATATTGTACATTCTCAAGGAGCTTATAATCTAAGGTCCTTCCTTATCCCACATGTCTTAGGAGTGTGAGTTAACCAGCGTGCCCGAGGGTCTTGGTTTGGATTTGAACAGAAGTCCCCAGTGCTGCAAATCAGAAGTGATAACCACTAAACCACTGTGCTGCCTTTGCTATCCTACTTTGCAGCTGTGTTTTTTTTTATTTTTTAGAGCTTAGGTTTTTTTTATAACAAACTAGACATTCTGTAATTCTGCTCTGACTTTGTATATTTTTAATACGTTTTTTTTTATTTTATTTTTTTGTTCTCATATTAAGGTATTACAGAATATTCTGGAAACAGAGAGAAGCTATGCTAAAGAACTTCAGATACTTATATCAACTTACCTCAGACCTATTCAGTCATACGACAAGTAAGTTGACATAAACTTGTCATGCAAAAAACCCTAGGGACGGCCACTGCTGATTTCTCCTGAAAAATGCTAAGTGCCTGGCTGTCATGCTGAACCTTTTTGCTTCAATACTATTAGTCTCTGATATACTTTATTTTTCTCTGACCTGCTTGGTCTGTATACTTTTGTCTGATTCAGAGGCTGAAAGTACTGAAGTTGATTAGCCAGGCGATTGGTATTTTCACAAGATGATCGGGGCCATGGCAGCGGAGCGTTTTTCTCTTGTGAATAAAGTGTTCTATATATCATTTTATAAAGACTGAACTTCAATCAAATGCTGCTTTTATATTTTCTCATTTCTGTCTGTGGCCATATAGGTGATGTTCTCTCACTTTCTATCCCTGTGATATCTGTACAGAAAATGGGGGTTGTCACCATGTCAGAAAGGCCCAAACCACGAAAAAACATTGTCAAAATTTCTAATCTTCTCTTTACTAAAAATCAGTTTGTTTTTGTCTGTGTCTCCATCGGAGAGATTTTCCACTACTTCTTCTGTCCTGACAGTAAATTAGGTGAAATTTCCCTAAGACCCCTTTCACACCACACCGCAACTTGCGTCGGCGGTAAAACGCCGCTATTTTTAGCGGCGTTTTACCACCGGATTTGCGGCGCATTTCGGCCGCTAGCGGGGCGCTTTTACCCCCACTAGCGGCCGCAAAAGGGTTAAAACTGCTGGCAATACGCCGCAATAGCGGCGTTTTGCCGGCGGCATTACAGCGCTGCCCCATTGATTTCAATGGGCAGCAGCGGTGGAGGAGCGGTAAACACACCGCTCCTTCACCGCTCCAAAGAAGCTGCTGGCAGGACTTTTTTCTGACGTCCTGCCAGCGCACCGCTGTAGTGTGAAAGCCCTCGGGGCTTTCACACTACACACAATGGTGCAGCTTCTTTAGGGCGTTTTGCAGGCGCTATTTCTAACGCTATAGCGCCTGCAAAACGCCCTGGTGTGAAAGGGGTCTAACGGTGAAATAGCTGGAAGTAAAAACCTGAAAGAAGCTCCAATTCCTCCTCACTCTATCCAAAACAGAATAAAAAATACGTATGTAATGCTGATTAGGGTAGGCTTAGTTGTCTGTGTCTTTTTATAGTGAAAATAAACTCTGCAATTACCTCCATTCCAAGGGTATAACATCTGAGTCCTTCACCACTGCCAAAATCTTCTCCCAGCCGTCTTCCTGAGTCTTTGGCTGTCTTGAGTGGCTGGTCGGGAATAATGCAACACTGATGCTGCGTACACACGGTCGGAATTCTCGTCGGAAAAAGCTCTGATGGTTTTCCCAACGGAATTCGGCTCAAGCTGTCTTGCGTACACACAGTCACATCAAATTCCGATCGTTTATAACGCGGTGACGTACAACACGTACGATGTGACTAGAAAAAGGAAGTTCAATAGCCAGTAGCCAATAGCTTCTGTCTCGTAGTTGAATCTGAGCATGCATGATTTTTGGCGTGTCGGAATTGCATACACACGATCGGAATTACTGATAGAACGTTTTTTGGTCCGGAAAATTGAGACCATGCTATCAATTTTTGGCTGGCGGAACTTCGGATAGCTAAATTCCGATGGAGCATACACACGGTCGCATTTTCCCATAAAAAGCTCATCCGTTTTTTTCTGGCCGGAATTCCGATCGTCTGTATGTGGCATTACGCTTGCGCATAGGAGTTCGTTCATTTGCCAGCCAAGATTGTGCACTGAGCTGCACATGCACAGTTCAGTTACATTCCAAAGAAGATAGCGAACAGACAGGGAAATGTGTTTTATTGCAGAAGAGACCTAGAAAGTCTCTTCTGCAATAAACTTGTTCTTGTTTGCCCCTTGGTTTCACCTTCAAGCAGAAGTAAACTTTCAGAAAAAAAATAAAATCCTCCTGTAATATTATACTGTGCTAGTATGCATCGCATACTAGCACAGTATACAAGACTTCCCCCTAAAACGAATCCCTGTAGTTTTGCGCTATCTTCGCTGACACATCTTCCTCCCATGTTCGTGGACTCCGGCCATTGGAATGGCTCAGCCGTGATGATGTGCATAGGAGTCACAACCATGGCACAGAGCTTTAAAGGGATAGCATGGGTATGCCGTGCCTTCAGAACGCATGCACAAATGCATGTTTAGGAGATGATATTCCTTGTACCTACATGTAAGCTTTATTATAGGCTTTCCTGTAGGTACAAGTGTCCAAGAGGTGTTTACTACTGCCTCAAGTCATCTATTCATGTAGCATGGGTAGTGACCGGCAAGCAGGAGCCTGTGATGCTTCATCCCAAAATCCCAGTCCTAGTGTGAAAACTTTAAAAGCTTATTATTTTTTTAAATGTTTTCTGTTTTTCAGGTTAAGTGCTGCGGATATCACATTATTGCTGGGAAATTTTGAGGAGATCTACACCTTTCAGCAGGCCCTCTGCCAGGCACTTGAAGAATGTGCAAAGTAAGTTTATAGAAGATTTTGTTGTTGAACTTTGTTTTCTGATATTTTATTTGACATACCTTTTAAACTATGGTCACTCACAGAACATTTATCTTTCTGTAAATGTTGTCTGAGCTTTATTAGTATGCTTTGTATTTGGGCAAAACAGTGATGCAGACTAGCATTACATTTAAGATAGCCAAGCGTATTTAGATATTCGATGCTCAGCCCGAGGACTGAATGAGAGAAAGATCACTCAATTCCCCCATTCACGTAAAAAACTGTGGATTGAGGAATCTGCACCTCCCAGCGATTGTATTCAGACAGCTGGCACCCATGGCTGCCTGAGTACCCAAACGGTGACATCTGATTGGATGCAGTCACTGTTCAGATGAGAATTTTCACTCGGACGCAGTTAATTGTACATTCGTCTTTTGTTGAGCTAGGTGGTGCCAACAGGGCCACCCATGGCTCCGATTTTTTTCCAATTCACAGAAATCAGACGATGCTTGTGTCATGTATGGCTTTCATTAGCCTGATGGATTTCATGACTATATACTCACAAAATGACTCCTACTGCTGTCGCCGTCCCCAACACTGCTGTTTATTAAGCAATATCGTATAGGAAACTGCCCTGGAGAGAGGTCAGGGATTACTGGCTTCAAAACTTCTTTACTGCTTGTTAAGAATATGTAAATATTTTAGCACCTTAGCAAAGGGGCACTTTAATTGTGTTTAAAAGGCTAAGGTCATCTTTTACTTAAACTGGCCCATGCAGACAGGAGGAAACAGTAATTTACACTGCAACTGTGCCATTTGTAGAAATATTGTTTAATGAAAAGGCCATACCTGTAGGCCTTTTTGTCACCCTTAAAGCCTGGCCAAAATACTCCCAATGTTTACTTTCCTATGTCCTAGTATATTTTCAGGACATGGACTACAAGAACAGAGGCTCCTTCTTTGAGGACAAGCCATTTTGTTGTAGCCCTGGAACTAAGTTAGGATGCAGGAATGTAAACATTGGGAGTATGTTGGTCAGGGTTCAGTGACAGAAAAGCCGTATGGCATTTGCATTAAATAAGAATTCCATGTAAGACCCCGTTCACACGGGGGCAGCATCAGCGATAAAATGCCGCTATTTTTTAGGGGCGCTTTACCGCCAATTGCGCTACTCAGCCGCTAGCAGGGCACTTTTACCCCTGCTAGCGGCCGAGAAAGGGTTAAAACCACCGCAAAGCGCTGCTGCGGCGGTATAGCCGCGCTGCCCCATTGATTTCAATGGGAAGGAGCAGTGTGTACACCGCTCCAAAGATGCTGCTAGCGGGACTTTTCTTTTTACCGTCCTTCCAGCGCACCGCTCCAGTGTGAGCCCTCGGGCTTTCACACTGGAGACACAGCAGCGGCTCTTTCAGGGCGCTTTGCAGGCACTATTTTTAGCGCTGTAGCGCCTGCAAAGCGCCCCGGTGTGAAAGGGGTCTAAGGATATTTTATAGATAGTTAAATTGGTCTAGCTTGGACTGCGCTCTGCAGTGTCCCAGAAGCTAGTGGTAATTTTTGAAGTCTCTACTCTTTCAGGAGGCATTGGCTAGGTGAGGTATATACAAAGTTACAAGCTGGACCAATGTAGGTATGCAACAATATACCATGCCTGCAATTCTTCTTTAAACAATATTTTTACAAATTGCACAGAGCATTTTTAACTACTGGGGCCTTTTTGTTTTAATGGGCCAGATTATGAAATAGGTGAACTTAAAGTGGTTGTAAACCTCAGACGAAATCTGAACAAAGTATATCCATCTACAGTGTGTACTTGTAAGAGCACAAAGTGTGATTTCTGTCTGCTGCAGACACCTCACTGAGCTCTGCAGAGTGTAATTTCAGCTCCCGCCCCCTTTTTTCTGACATGTCAGGCAAGCTTTATAAATTCAGAAATTTTAACAGCTGTAGAGGAGAAAAGACTGCAGATAGACAGGTACAATGTATGTAGGACGATTTATTTCATCTCTGTGTATCACCTGAGGATACAGTAAATGTAAGGGTTTACAACCACTTTAAGGTGAATATACACTAGTAGAAGTTTGTTGAAATGTTTTAATTTGAGGAATGTATGTTTAATTTTCTAATCGTTAGTGGAGTTAAAATGACATTTGTCTTTGACCACAGTGGTAGGAAAATGTGAAGGAGCAAAATGGAGAATTTTTCTCAAACAAATTTTTAACAGTGTATGTGGTTTTTGTTCAAATTTTCTTTTGCTGTTAGCATTCCATTTTGGAATGGATGGAGTTTCCTGAAGTATTTTTGAACTAAATTCATCAAGTAAATGTACTGAGAATTTCCGTACAAATCTTTATATGTTTGTTCCAAAATGTACTAGTATATTGGCCAGCTTTAGCCTTAAATAATGCATAGACGCAGTTTATGTCTTTATCCACTAGATGTCACTATTTTACTCTTCTTAGAATGGTGAAAGAAATGAATGTTTGACCCATCGCCTGCGTGACGTCTGTCACTAATAACTTAAAATAAATCTTGCATTAAAAAAGAAGATTTAATTACAGCTGGATACAAATAAATAATATAAATACAAAATTACACCCTGTCTCCCAGCAAGCTCCATCTTGGTAAGGATCTTTCCTTATACACCTGTGTTCTCAGCCAGGAAGAATAGATGGGATAAACACCAGTGTGTCCCTTGTAAGGACATCAGGTGCTGAAAGTTATTGATTTATGTAAAAGCTGCCCTTTCATTGGAAGGAAAAATAATTAGAAGTCTCCATTAGCTATATTTATATTTATTTATTTTACTTTAGCAGTTTCCCAAGTTTAAAACAATATGCTTCTTTAATACAGTCTTAGTTTTATTTTTGTAAAATAAAACTAAAATATCATTAAACAGCGATGGAATATAGGTATTGCTAAAAAAAAAAGCTGCAATGTAATTTAAACAGAACTTTGGATGTCTGTCCCAGTTGATGGATTTGCCCTCACTTATTGCTCTGATGATCAATCTGAAATTTTGGATTTCCTATCACTATCTGTCTCGGTGACAATGAACACCAGGAAGAATAGCAAGGCTGGGGACACGGAGCATGATAAAAACCTGACACGTGTTTTAACCCTTCCTTTCTCTATACAAAGGTAAAAAAATAAATCCCTTTACATACCCTTTGATGAGAATATACAGTCAGGTTTGCAAAAATTAACAATTTGCAGCTGATGACTTTCTGCCTCTAAATGCCCCTCAGTGTTTGCCTATGTTTCCATGCACACCCCCCCCCCCCCCCAGAGCAGCAGCGTTTTGGCAGATAAACGCTTGACATGCCTAAACACACTTAACCACTTAAGCCCCGGACCACTTGGCTGCCTAAAGACCAGAGCACTTTTTGCGATTCAGCACTGCGTCGCTTTAACTGACAATTGCGCGGTCGTGCGACGTGGTTCCCAAACAAAATTGATGCCCCTTTTCCCCCACAAATAGAGCTTTCTATTGGTGGTATTTGATCACCTCTGCGGTTTTTATTTTGTGCGCTATAAACAAAAAAATAGCGACAATTTTGGAAAAAAACACATTATTTTTTGCTATAAATATCCCTAAAAATATATAAAAAAACGTTTTTTCTCAGTCTATGCCGATGCGTATTCTTCTACATATTTTTGGTAAAAAAAATCGTAATAAGCGTTTATTGATTGGTATGCACAAAAGTTATGGCATCTACAAAATAGGGGATAGTTTTATGCATTTTTATTAATACATTTTTTTTTTTACTAGTAATGTCGGCGATCAGCGATTTTTATCATGACTGTGACATTATGGCAGACAGATCGGACACTTTTGGCATGATTTTGGGACCATTCACATTTAAACAGCGATCAGTGCACTTAAAAATGCATTTATTATTGTGTAAATGTGACTGGAGGTGAAGGGGTTAACCGCTAGATGGCGCTGTAGGGGTTAAGTGTGTCCTAGGGAGTGAGTTTAACTGTGGGGGGGAAGGGGCTGTGTGTGACATGACACTGATCACCGCTCCCGATTAAAGGGAGTGGTGATCAGTGACACTATCACTAGGCAGAATGGGGAAATGCTTTAAATTAGCATTTCCCCGTTCTTCCTCTCCATGAGACAATCAAGGGTATCCCCACGGACATCGAGTCCGCGGGGCCGCGATTACACTGAGGTCGCGGCGCACACCCGCAAACCACTTCTCAAAGGGCAATGTACAGGTACGTTAATCTGCCTGTATGTGCCCTTCTGTCAACATATATTGGCGTAAGCCGGTCGGCAAGCAGCTAAACACATTTAGGCTTCATGTACTGCTGCTGGTAAACGGACGTTTAGGAGCAGTTGGGCGTTTTTTCAGCTGCCCCTGAACTCTCCTCTATTATCTTATCAGTACATGTACACTGGGTCGTTTATAGTCATTTCTGGGCAGTTGAGTTTAGAGGCCTTTTTTTGGAAAGCAAAAAAACAAAACCTTCAGGACGGATGTTCAGAGGCATTTGAAAAGCCAAACACCTGTAATAGCTTGTAGATGTGTGTAAATGCGGTAACTCGCATATAGCCATGTTTCGTTTACAGGCATTTTTACTATTTGCACAAAAATAAAAATGATGATTTTTATTATTAAAATAAAAAAAAAACACGGCATGCAAATGCAGCAAAACAGGCGTTTTTAAACATCGGTTACAGTCTGTCAAGTTAAATTGTTCTGGAGAGGTTTTAAAACGTCCCGTGGACATTAAGCCTTATAAAAATGCAGCTTTAGGTGCATTTTTATAGGTGCTTTTCTCCTCTCAGGAGGAAGCCAGCTGTGACTCCTCACAGCCAGCTCCCCACTGCACATGCGCAAGCCATGCTGATCAGAACCATCTCACAGGAGAAGGGTTGGGGCCTAACTAGCGCTCTGTCTGCTTAGGTAAGAGCGGGCACCTGTGAAAAGTAGGTACCGGCACTCCCCCCTCCCAAAAAGAATCCAAATATGTTGACGGGGAGGAGTCCGAAAAGTTGAGCTTCCATTTTGGGGGAAGTTCTGCTTTAAGGTTATTAAATACCTGCAGCCAGCTACATATTGCAGCAGTATTCGGTCTGTAGGTAGGATTTCTCAGAATAATCACCCCCCCATGTCTTATAATTGGTTTACTGCAAGAAGTCTGCACAGATGTAGAGGCTGTTGCATAACATACAGAAGCTATGTAATGTTTGTAGTCTAGGTTTACATCTTTGCGGTTATGTGTGGGCTGCTGTACCTTTGGAAAATGCAGGGAAAAAAAATCCTCAACCCCACTTTAAAAAAATGCAGCTGCACGGAACTGCATGGTGCTTCGACGACATGTGATTTTGCATGTTCAAAAAATGCGCCATGTTTTCCAGTGTGTTTAGGCGTGCTTTTTGCCTGCATTCTTATATGGATAGTTTTTTTTTAGTGGAGGTGTTTTATATCTACATAACAGGTGAAAATTTGGTGAAAAATTGGCTTCAATGCTTGCAGTGCATGTAGTTTATACCCAAATAAAATAGTTTTTTCCCACAAATAGAGCTTTCTTTTGGTAATATTTGATCATCTCTGCGTTTTTTGTTTTTTTTTGCGCTAGAAACACAAAACTACCGACCACTTAAAAAAATGTCTTTATCAATTTAGGCCAGTATGTATTTTGCTTCATATTTTTAGTAAAAAAAATCTCAATAAACGTATATTGATTTGGTTTGCGCAAAAGTTATAGCACCTACAAACTATGGTATATTTTTATTTGATTAAATTTTTTTTAATAGTAATGGTGGCGATCAGCGACTTATAGCGGGACTGCAATATTGCGGCAGACAAATCGGACACCTAACTTTTTTTTTTTTTTTTTTTGGGACCAATGACATTTTTACAGTGATAAATGCAAAAAGTATGCACTGTCGCTGTACTAATGACATGTGCAGGGAAGGGGTTAACATCAGGGGCAATCAAAGGGTTAACTGTGTGCCTAGCTAATGTTTCAGTGTAGTGGGGGAGGTGCTTTTATTACTGGAATACATGGATCAGTGTTTCTGCTATACAGAAACACAGGATCCATGTCTTCTGTACTGACAGAATGACAATCTGCCTTGTTTACTGGTCTACATAGGCAGACTGGCCTACCGAACCATGAGCTGGTGCCGGTGGATATTGGGTCCACAAGACCCGCTGATCAGCTCCCACTGTGTAAAATCACAGCGGAAGCGAGCCGCCAGCGGCGCACACTTGTGCCCAAAACCTGGAAGTGCAGAATTGCATATATGTGATTCTGCGGCTGCCCTGTAGCAGTAAATCTGCTATGGGGTGGTTGGCAAGTGGTGAAGGACACCAGTTCTGGTCACAACCAGGATTTCCCTCACTTTGGAGGGATTTTTTTATGCCCTCCTGTTTTGGCTATGGGACAGGAAGTAAAGGGAAAGACAACAGGAGTTATAACCCTCCCTTGCTCTAGCTAAAGTAAATAAAACAAAAAAAAAACTTTAGTTCTACTTTAATAAAAGCCTAGGAGCTCATAGAGGAAAACTATTTGTGCATCACGTCTGTTATGTTACTGCCATTTTTATTTTGTGTTAATATATATTTTTTTATGGTTGCAGGTTGCCAGAAAATCACCAGAAAGTTGGAGGCTGTTTTCTGTCTCTTTTCAATCAGTTTAAGTGTTTATATTTGACGTACTGTGCGAATCACCCCTCAGCTGTGAATGTCCTCACTCAGCACAGGCAAGTGACTTAAATTGGGAGGACTGAAATCCAGGGGTTCTCAGAATGTGGGGCTCCCAGCCTAATCCTTCAATTACCAGCTAGGTGACCTAGAACAAGCACCCAGACTAGAGCTCAGAGCTCAGACTTTTTAGATTTCACTAGCCTCATGCTTGTTCTTGGTAACTGGGTGACTCAGGAGCTAGGGCCAGCATGACATCCATAGAGCCCGAGCCTTTAAAAAAAAAAACACATACTTCTGTCCTTGTATTTATTTTAATTTTTTTACCAAAGCTGTTTCTTTTTGTTATGGTGAAGGGAGCCACTCCAGAAAAGAGGCATTGAAATGGAGAAATGAGGGAAAGATGCACTATCTGCTCCTATAACAATAATGCTGAAACCCAACACTGATGATACATCGTGGAGGAACACCTTCAAGTTCCCTAAAAGACAGTTTAGGCTTCTTCTGCGGGTCACTACTGCTGCTAAGAACACATTGGCAAAGGCCTGAAAAAAACCCTAAAATGTGCCTTATTGATACTAAAAAATAGGGTCATGCAGATCATGATCCATGGAAAGATAGAAGCTACCTTGCAAGATAGGATCTCTGTGTACTCCAAGATGTGGCGGCCATGGATTGCACATTTCCTCCTGCCAGGTTTTGATGAGTAATTTTTAGAGCCTTGACCCATTGACATAAATCTTGAATATTGGGTAAACCACCCTACCGAGCATTGTGTGTTCTTTTATTTTGTACATGTTGTAGTCCTGCTTTTGCAATATATAAATCTGAACATTTCAGGTTTGTTGTATCTGTTGTTTGTTCAGCTTGTGACACTCTCCAAGGACTATATTCTTTGATAATGATTGTAACCTCTGTTACTTTTGTTACTACTGAGAGAAGCTTCAATAAATACTACTGAACAAAGAAATGCTAAAATTATCCAGGAAAAAAAAAACTCCCAGAATTAATAAATTCCCCCAATTTTATTAATGTGGTCAGTGAAACTCCAAGAAATGCGTCACTTATGGCTTGTGTGTAATAAGCTTAGTAACCTATTGGCTTCTTATAGCTTGTAGAACGTTGATATTGAGGCTTGTCCTCACCCAACTTGGAGTTTTATTCTTGCTGTAAATGTGTGTCCCAACTCTAGATACATTCTGCAGTATATAAAATAAAAAATCCAGTAAATTATTTTATACTTGCACGCAGAGCAGGGAACGCAAACCTAGAAATCTTACTATGGGAATCCTGAAGAGAACCCCTTTAGATGGCTGAAATATGCATAATTCTTCCAAAAGCTAATTATTACATTTGGGTATACTGGCACTTTTATCTCATTTTATTTAACACTTTATGTAATTATATGTAAATTCAGTAGAATTCTCACCTAATTAAGCTTAAAGGAGGTACTTTATAAGATGATTTACTTAACCAGGGCCCATGTATTGTTCTCTGCAGCATAGCAGCTGACCTGGTCTGTGTTTTCTAGCTGAGATGTTTTAAAACTATATAAAGCCTAGTTGGGATATTGATTGACTATAGATCTCTGATATGTCACATCACAGCTATTTGTCCCTGCTACCTAGCAACTGAATGAAATGTAGGTACACTAAAATATTCCACCAATGCCTTAAGTTGGTTGTACACTGATCAAAATTTGATTGGTTCAGCAAGCACAGGCCAAATTTCAATAAGTGTTTGTCAGTCCCTACTTGAGGGGGACATGCTGGAAAATGTTTGTCAATCAGCTGTTACAGCTTATACAGATCAGTGGTTGTGTTTCTTTTTTTTTTCTTGCAGCTTACTGATCAGCTTTAGAATAAACTGTGAGGCCAACTTATTAGATAACATGCAATGGGTTAAAAAGGATGAGATCTGGGACTGAAAAAAAGTGCATATTAAATATATAAAATATCTTTCATTCTATCACTTAAAGCCTATTATAGCAAGGTCCACAATACCTGATGTACTGACTAAAGCTGTCAGCCTTCTACTATAAAATAGCATGAAATCTGACCTTGTAGGAATTAAAACCTTTGTCTTTTTACCATTCAAGTGGTTTAAGAACAGGTAGAATTAATCTAGAGAGGAGGAAAAAAAAATGCGTTTACTCCATGAATAGAGAACATGTTCGTCAGAGGGTTGTTGAATACTTGGTATGTTCATGAATTAAGATGTACAACCTGTAACAAGAAGAAATTCTCAGAGTTGCAATATTTCTATAATGAATAACAAAGTGGGAGCAGATTGTTTGGAATTCAGCATTGGGCAGCGCTTGGTAATCCATTCCACCCATAAGTAGATACAGTATATCTATAATCTGTCTATTTTATGATAAAGTCCATCTACCATATAGCCCCTTTTTCTATTTAGTTATAAACATAGTAGAAAAGGACCCCTGGGAGTTTATTTTTTATATCTCTGTCATTTTGGGGAGATTTATCCTTCCTTTCAGTCCTAGAAATACAACAGGAAGTGAGAGGAAGTCTCTCCAAAGAGAGGTGAATTGGCCCTCTTGACAGGTGTCCAGATTAGAAGATTTTTACCCACAGTCAGTTCTTGTGTCTTCATTTTGGATGTTTCTTCACTTTTTGTCCCACTGACAAATGATCAGCAGGGCAAATAAAAATGGTGAATCTGTCCAATGGGTTCAAAGTGGGCAATTAAACCCTGACTAGGGATCTAACCCTTCACCAAGATTATGAAAAATAATTTTGGGTATACATACATTTTTGAAGATTTCTGTTCCACCTGTTTTGAGTGAAGACCTTGTGGTCCAAGAAATCTAGGCAATCATTGATGCAGTGTGATTTTACCTCCTGTCTTCAAAAACCCGATCATTGGAAGCAGCAGCTTTATTAGTAGAGCATGTATAGAAATTGAAGGAACACTTGGATTCTACCTGACAGATTAGAAAATGAAATCATACTTGTTGCATATATACAGAATATGTTATTCCATATTAACTGAGAACATGTTCATATTGTAGTGATGAACTGGAGAAGTTTATGGAGGCTCAAGGAGCCGCCAGCCCAGGAATTCTGCTGCTGACCACAAGCCTCAGCAAACCCTTTATGAGACTGGAAAAATATGTCACTCTGCTTCAGGAACTGGAAAGACACATTGAGGTGAGTGAAGTTTACTGTCTTTACCTTGCTCATCTACTCAGCATGCCCTTCCGGTATTACATTATGGGGTTGATTTACTTAAACTGGAGAGTGTAAAATCTGCATAAAAACAGTCCGCTTCCATTTTAATTTTTTTGGTCAAAGCCTAATTGAACAAGCTGAAGTTAGAAACTGATTGGCTACCATGTACAGCTGCACCAGAATTTGCACTCTCCAGTTTTAGTAAATCAAACCCTTTGTCTAGCCCATAAACATTAAATATAATTCATTTGTTGTGATGCAGACCAAATCTGGCCATATACTGGCCAAAACTTATCCAGTTCAGCAGAGACCAGCTGAATTTTGATACACAGTCGGACAAAGTTGTCAGAAAATCCGATAGTACTTAACGTGATGACGTTATTTTGTTCGGACGGGACTACGTTCAGGCTAGTAGCCAATAGCTTTGGTCTAGAAATTTGACCTGAGCATGCGTGGCACTTTGTCCGATCGGAACTTTCTACACATGATCGGACAAAGTTCCGATTGGATCTTGTTGTCGGAAAATTTTATAGCCCAGCTGGAAAACTTGGTCCGTCGGATACTCCGACAGAAACCGTCCGATGGCGCCCACACACTGTCGGATTATCCGACAAGACGGTTCGATCGGACATTGTCCATCGGAATATCCGACCGTGTGTACAAGGGCTTACAGGTGACTAGAAGTCCAAGAATAAAAGGTCATCACTATATTGACACTGTAGAGCATTGAACAATTTCCAAATATTTCAGACCTTGGAGGTTTAATTTGCACGCTTCTGTAAGAGTGCTATTTAGGATTTTACCTAACAGCAAATTTATAAAAAATAATAAAGCTTTATGATGCCATATGTATTTCTAAGTGTACTTATGGCATTATAAAGAACATTGTTATGTATACGATAGATTGGGCATAGTTACATATACAGTAATGGAAAGAAATCAAAAGCTCCCACGCTGAAGTCCACTACATGCAGTGAAAAGAACAAAGCTGCTGGCACAATACTCAGGCAGATATATATAATATATAATCCATGAAAATTACAGTGCTAACGTAACAGAAACATATATATAAGCTAAATCCAATCCAGTGATGGAAGAAAAGGACTGTCACCCATTGAGACACATCACAGGTCCTAAGAAGCTGCGGGACAATTCACAAAGAGAAATGCGACTTGTGCATGTGCAGCAGCAAGCCGACTGCGAGGCCACAAGAAATCACAACCAGCTTCCCACAATAGATATGCTGGCGCCAGGGACCCAAAGCCTGGCAAAGAGCGAGGACGGCACCAAATTCATGCACAATTAAGTGTCTCTATACACAATCTTGCATGCAAAGGTTCCACAATCTCTTAAGCCAAGATAGCCAAGATAGACTCCACAGAGGAAATTAAAGTACAGAGGGAAATGCACATAGTCTAGTATTTCACCAACCTTTTTATAAAATGATAAAATCACATTTACAATTTTGAAGGAATTGCACAGCATGTGTTACAAACAACCAGCAGGTCCAAGCAGTCAGACAGACTTGCGGTATAGCGTCACGTGTGAGACCCTCCCAATGTGTTTCTCTGTAACGAGTGTCGTCTGGGGATATGAGGTATTTTGGTGAAATTCTACACCTTGTGGATTTTGCTCTGTACTTTAACTTCCTCCCATGGAGTCCATCTTGCCTTAGGAGATCATGGAACCTTTGAATGCAAGATTGTGGAATATATGGCTGCTATGCAGCAAGGCGTCTGATGGTCTCCCCTTGTGTGATCAGAGTAGCTGGTAAGGAACTCATGTAATGGCTTATGGTGTTTCCTTTTGGGAGCACTCTTTCTTCGGTGGTGCATGTTATATATATATATATATATATATATATATATATATATATATATATATGTGTATGTACATTTTTTGCAAGTGTTTGCACGTTTTTTATGGACTTTATTTGTATAGATATGTCAATTTGGGATGAGTGCATCATATGTTTAAGCCGGGAGTCCGCCGTTTTTTTTTTTTTTTAAAAGCCAGCAGCTACAAATACTGCAGCTGCTGACTTTTAAAATAATGACACTTACCCGCCCAGCGCGCCTGCGATGTCGGCACGCGAAGCCGATCGTCTCTCGGGTGCTGCCGCCGCCATCTTGGGTATGGGAATCAGGAAGTGGAGCCTTTCGGCTTCATTTTCCGGTTCCCTACTGCGCATGCGCGAGTCACGCTGCGCAATAAGGATGGTCCCCGCTGTCTCTGGGATCCGTGTGTTTCCCAGCAGGCAGCGGGGGACCTTCTGAAAGGGGAGTAGATTCTGCGGAAAGGGGCGTACCTTCTGCAGAATCTATGCCGGAAGTGGGTGCAGATACCTGTACTGTACAGGTACCTGCACCCCCCCCCCCCCCCCCCGAAAGGTGCCAATTGTGGTGCCGGAGGGGGAAGGTCCCCTTTAGGGTGGACCTCCGCTTTAATGCACTTTTATTTTCTCTGATGTGATAGCTTATACCTATCACAAGGATAGCACACTTTTTATTGTTTGGTTGGAGCTTGTTACACATCCTACTCGGATTGGTGATTTTAGATGGCGCTGTCTGTTCAATCTAATGGAGTTTTTATTGCATTTGTTTTACTTGTTTTAGTTTTTTGTCACTAAGATTTACAGTTTTTTTTTTTGCAAGCACACAAATATATATATATATATATACAGATATGCAAGTAGCCCTATATGTCTATGTAAGCTATGTTTTATTTTAAGCCATGCTAAATCTCACAGCCCGCAGTAAACATAACAAGTAAAAGTACGTCAGTGAAATAATAAAACAAAGACAACCTCCCTTTGACAGATTGGTTACAGGAAGCACTAACATGCAGAAGAGACCAGAGAGATATTTATGCAGCATGGTGAGATGTTGCTGGGGACTGGGGACTTCCAGCAAGGGAAAATCCACAACTTTGACATCTCACTAAAGCAGGAATAGAAGGGAAATATTGCAATAGGAATACTCGTCAATTTATTAATTTTGGACACGTCTTCCCTCCATTCCTCATGTGTCTACAGGACAGAGAGTGAAGGGAAATCTTTTCGGGGAGACAGAGATGGATATATATATATATATTCTCTCCTGACCTGGGTTTTTATTCTTCCCTACTCTGTCAAAATCTGATAATTGTTTTTTAGGTAGAAAGTTGCAAACTGTTCTAAAGGTTAATTAGGATCCCAAATCCATTTGTTTGTTGTACTGAGCTGATGTATTGAACGTGTGCATTTAATTTACTCAATAAAAGTTGATGTCGAAGTCGAAGCAAATCGATTTGCCTTATCTTTTGAAGCAAGAGCAGTTTGAGCGTAGATAGAATACAGGGTGGCCAAATAAGGACTGCACATTGGTGACAGCAAATTCTTCACAGGTTGGCAAAGAGGAAAAGATATTGAAAGTTTGGTGCCAGGCTGCCAACATATTCTCTACAATGGGGGGGGGGATGTACTGTAGATAATAATAAACTTTATTTTATATAGCGCCTTTTAAAGGTAGTTTCTTAAAATGCTTTAATAGGAAAGAAAGATTGATGTTTCATCCTGGCTGCTTTGGTGGACGATCCATCACACGGGAAGTATGCTGTTGAAGATATCTTTTAATAGATAATGTTAGTTGCATAGTATGCATACTATACATTGCAGGTGTTTTTATTTCCTTTGTGAAGATCTGGTATTCTATGCGGACCTGGAGGCGCATTTTTACTTTATAGTGTAGTCGGGTCATAAGTCTTGACTTGGACATGGCTGACAGAATGCTTTGAATTTTTCCTCTGCTTTACAAAGCTGGAATAAGATCAGGTCACTCCTTTTGCAAATGGCGATGTATGGTATGTAGGTCATCAGATGGAAAATGAGGCCTAGTGTATTGGAAGATAAAAAACAGCCAACATCGGATATTAATAAGAACCGTCACCAGGGCTTAGGCAGAAGAGGCACTCGCCATTAAAGCCAGGGTCTCATGACATCTCCAATGCGTTTTACACCTCCTATGACTCGGCTCCTGTGAGAGGTGAAACACGTTGGACCTGTCGTGCCATCAGGTGAACGGTCTGTGCATCATTTGACATTCATAAATATGAATAAGTTTTTTTTTTTTTTTTTTGGTGAGTGTCTTTCCTTTTGTTTTGAACGATTCTTCTGCCTTTTATAAATTAGACAGATTACAAAATAAAATGTGTAGTTAACACCAATTTTTATTTTTGTTACTCTACAATTTGTATTTAACATTTTAGTTAACCCCTATTATATGATTAACTCATTCATTCCCTTCCCCTATTATTATTATTATTTTTTACTGATCTTGCAGTGCAAAACTAAAGAGCTTAAGGGGAGGCACGTTGGCACCTGGCCTTGGGGCCCAGAGGACCTTGTGCCAGCTGTAACCAGATGAAATCAAGTGCAAACATTATTACAATTGTAAAGTTCTATACCGTCTAACTTGAGAGGCTACATTTAGGAAAGCTTAAGCCACTATAAAGTATGACATTTTTGTTATTTTTATAAAGCAACATGAACAGAACTACTTCACTTCCTTTTGATTTATTTGAATAATCCGTACAGTAATAACCACAATGCTATGAATAAAGAAGGTGTGGGAGGCGGCTAAATACTTTGCTCTTTCAATTCTGAAGTTTTTCATTGTACATTTTTAGCACACTTTATTATGATATTCCTCAATGCTGTTTGTTATCATGAGACTGCTGGCAGAATAGCCTGTGGAGGTGTTAAAGTGAACCTGGTGTGTCCTAAGAAAGCTTAAACTGACACTAAGCAATATCCTTATTCTCCAAATATTGTTCATACACATCCTCTACTTAATGGTCCTGTAATCTATTTTGCACTAAATAGTTTCTTACTCTGTTTTTCTGCCAACTTCTAATAGTAATTTAGATAACAGAAACAAAACATTTGGAAGGAATTTGGAGGAGGCAGAATGCATACTTGAAAAGAATAAAACAAATTTAACCAGAGTTTAGTGTCACTTTAAAGTAAGCACATTATTTATAGTGCAGATAACTTGTAAATGTTTTCTGTAGTTGTGCTAGCTCTTACCTGTGTGCCTCTACCGTCCCATGAATTATAAGTATCAACTCTATACAGGTTCCCCATTTCTATTCTGCTGTTGCTTAATTCTGCTCCCTTTTAGTCAGCTGTCAAGTGCCATTGCCTCGCTCACCCATAAATTCCTATTGCAGTCATGAATTGAACTGGGGAATAAAAGCAGGTAAAAAACCGTACAGGATGTGCAGTGATATGCAACATGATCCAAAAATAAATGTGAATGAACATGGTTTTGTATTTGCTAATTCAAATTTAGGACATTGCTTTCCATATTACAGCCCACCCCATCCCTCCCTTCTAGATAAGTTGTATCCTCTTAGATCTCCAAGAGTGCATCAACTGATCTGATCCATTAGTCAGTCCGAATAGGGCAACTTATGTAAGGTGGATTCTGATGGGCCATTTTGATGTAAGGGGGACTCTAATGGGGACATTTTGATGTAAGGGGTACTCTGATGGGGACAATGGATGTAAGGGGGCACCCTGATGGGGCAAATTGATGTAAGGGGGCACCCTGATGGGGTCAGTTGATATATAGGGGCACCCTGATGGGGGAAATTGATGTAAGGTGGCATCCTGATGGGGGCAATTTATTTAAAGGGGACTCTAATGAGGGCAATTGATGTAAAGGGCACTCTGAGAGGGCAGTTGCTGTTAAGGGGGCACTCTGATGGGACAACTTATGTAAGGGGGTGCTCTAAGGCAGACAGTTGATGTAAGATGACACTCTTATGCAGACAGTTTATGTAAGGGGTCACTGTAATGAGGACTATTGATGTAAGGGGGCACTCATAGAGACAATTGATGTAAAGGGGCACTTGAAGTAAGGGGCACTCCGATGAGGACACCTGATGTAAGGGGGTACTTTGATGGGGACTCTGATGGGTATAGCTGATTAAAGGGGGCACTCTGTTGGAAACCCTGATGTAAAGAGGGACTGTGATAAGGACCCCTGAAAGTGAGGGGTCTGATAGGGACAGCTAATGAAAGGGGGCACAGGTTCGGTTTTAATCATTCACATGGCTAACATTCCCCATTCACTTCTACACGGTCTCTGCACTACCTGTTAAATTTTACTTCCGGGTTGTGAATTTGTTTTTAAAGAAACGTGGCACGTGAAAAGGTAATAGTGGTTCCCTGCGTCTCTCTCACACTGTTGACAATATGCCCCCTGAATTTTTTTACTGCACCCCCAGATCAGATAGGCTAGGTTTGGTCGGCCCTGAGTGCAAAGAAACTGTTTTTCTTAATGACCCCCCTCCCCACCAGTTTGCCAACTATAGCAAAGTGAAAAAAAAAAACATGTAGGCTCCTCTTTACTGCTGCTACATACAAAATAGACATAGGTTATTGTTATGAGACATAGGGCATAACTGATATGAGATGGGCAATTGGTATAGGAAGTGTAACTAAAAATACTTTTAAAGCCCACTTGAGTACAACCAAGCAGTGCTGGTTCGAGGAACAAAGGGTAATAAACGATAAAGGCTGTCTTTTTAAAGTATATATCCAAAATTAAGAAAAAAGTAAGAGAGGGTTATAACCCCTGTCACATTTTTTTTTTTTTTTTTTGCCATCTGTGTCACCTTTTTGTAGGGATTTCACTTCCTGTCCCATAGCCAAACAGAGAGGAAATCCCTGTAAATGAGGGGAATTCCCCAGGTCACCAGTGTTAGTGTCCGCATTGGAAGGTTTCCCATCTAACTTTTCTGGGGACAACCTAGGAATTTGGGATTTTTGTCTACTTTCACTTTCAACGATACTGGTAAACAGGACAAATGGAGAGGTTGAATCTTCCCAACGGAGACACAGACTGCAATAAAAATGAACAAGTATTCTAATCCCTCTACACTCTATCCAAAACTAGGAAAAAGAGTTTTGCCTTTAGTTATACTGTTTTGTTTTTTCTAGCGATTAGGGTCACTTTGAGCACCCAGCTGTTTTTTTTTTTATTTTTCCTTACTGCTGCTTACAGAGCTCAATAGCTCAAGCTGACATATCTACAAGCTAGTGAATGAGTCAGAGACTCCTGCTCCTACCTACCCCCATGGCCCCCCATGGCTTGTTTCAGTTAGCAGAAGAGAAGCAAAAAGGAAATACTTTTTGCAGTGTTTCCTCTTCAAAAACAATCCATGGAGTGCTTCAAGGAAGCCTTTCACAGGTGCCAATGCACACGCATAAACAAAAAAAATTTAAAATCCCAAACCATTTCAGTTTCTCTTTAGTACATAACAGCCCTCAAAATTTCCACCCGCATTTGGCGAGTGGAAATAAGTTGAGGGTGAGCATGGAGCAAGGCTGCCAATCATCCATTATAGACAGCTGCTGCCTGTAAAAAAAAATATGTCCGCAGGCAGGCTTTGGAACTGCGCAGGCGCAGTTCTGAGACCAGCCTGGGCACAGACGGGGTGGGCAGCCAGGTGTATGGTTGGCAATGTCACTGCGGCGCCTTTTACAAATTTTGGACTACAGCAGCGGCAGCTGGGCTGGAGACACGGTGGCCTGATTGTGGAGGTATCACATGAGCACCAGCTGCCGCCACAAAGCCCTAGACAGTGTGTCCAGAGGAGGATGAGTACAGGGGAACCATAGAGCAGGGACTTGAAACCAGGTAGAGGTGATACAGCTATCTCCACCAGAAGGTAAGACCGGCCAGGGAGAGGGAGGACTACAAGTCCCAGAGGACCCTTAGTGCGGAGCAGTGCCAAGGCATGCTTGGAATTGTAGGTCACCAATAATGTCCAGTCGGATTGTCTACAGGAGCTGTGCTTCTACCCCCTACATGCCTGTAGAGTGCTGGGACTTGTAGTTCCACATCTGCCGACCAATACCAGGCTGCATTCTGACAGGAGGATAGAGAGCAGATAGCCAAACACTGTCCAATCTGATTGCAGATGGCCAAACGCTGTCCAATCAGATTGTACAGTCTCCTGTAACATGGCCATACACTGTACAATCTCCTTTAAAGTGGATCTTTAGTCCTGCTTTAGACAGTCTCCTGCCCCTCTAGTGCTGGGTAGATGTGCTATGGCAGAGCCAGTTGGCACATCTACCCACACACAAGGGCTAAAAAGTATTCAGGCATAAGGGGAACTCTGCAGACCCTAACACAAAGGGAAACGTTGATGTAAACCATAATGTTAGGGGGAATACTGTAGACTCTGATGTAAGGGACAACTTTGTGGACTGTGATGTAAAGGGGAGCTTTGAAGCTGATGCTTTATGTTAACATTGTTAAAGTTGTTGTTTTAAATATTTTTGTATTATAATCCTGTATAAAACATTTAACCGTGTAATTTCATGATATAAGTTACATGGGCGCGTTTAGGGGCAGGGTAGGGGTTTTGTGGGGCAACTGGTGGCGAGTAACCTTTTTTAAGGCCTGGCTAGTAGCTCAGGACTTGAAATTTTGAGCCCTGGTACATAAGACTATGGTATTTTGGAACACAGACCATTTTAGGCAGGGGTCTCCAAACTGCAGCTCTGGGGCCGGATGCAGCCCTTTGCTTGCTTTTATCCAGTCCATGAAGCATTATTCCTGCCACTGACACCAGCAATGGCACACTATTCCTCTTGCTTATCCCAACTGTTTCTCCCCTAACCAAAAGATCAGGAATTGTTTACTCCCACTGGGCACAATTCGGTCCTCCTAATGTCTGAAGCACAGTAAACTGGCCCTTTTTTCAGAAAGTTTGGAGATCCCTGATCTATAGCTTTACTGTATGTGATAAATAAATAATGTAACTAAAAATAATAGTCCCAGCACTCCGCTGCTTTCCGAGATTATCCCATTAGCCCATTTATGTAACTGCTATCACAGCTTCTAATGTACAACAGATCAGAGGTTGTACTTCATACTCCCCAGGTGAGTGCCTGGGAAAGGGCAGTGTAAGCTCTTTCCCAGGTACTCACCATGCTGTGCTGTACATTATTACCTGTGATAACAGCTGAATAAATGCGCTAATCCTAAAATATAGCTTACTCACAGAATACTGTGCTTCAGTTATGATGCAATCAGACAGTGGATTCGGTTGTATCAGCTTACTTCTAATATGTGAGAATTACTATGGTTGTTGCATGTTAAATGAGGTATGGAACATCTTTCTTGCTCACACTATGTTCAGAGACCTGCATTTTTTGCAACAGAAAAACGCATGTCTCCTCAAGGGTGCACAGAAAATGGAAAATTGTTTATTCACCTTTCCGTAATTTTCCTTTCCTGATGAATCTTCATGGCAGCACACACTGGGTTGTAGCCCCGTCCCCACAACCTGACAGGATAGGTTAACTATAAATTTGAAAGAGAGACACCCCACTTCGTTCTCTGTATCTATCATCTAAAAAGGGCAGGATGCTGTGGGTTGCCATGAAGATACGTCAGGAAAGGAAAATTACGTAAAGGTGAGTATACAGTTTTCCATTTTCCTGACGCATCATGGAAGCACACACTGGGAAATTGCCAGTCGGGTGGGTGCAAAAAAAGTAGTATGTATTTAACATGTAGCTGAAGAATTGGCCTGAATAACGGATCTTCTGAAATCTACCATTGATAATTGGGCCGAATCCACGCTATAGTGGGACATAAATGTATGTCTGGATGACCAGATCGCTGCCTTGCAGATTGTTTCCGGCGAAGCCCTGTAATACACTGCCCATAAAGTTGCCACTGCACTAGGTTGAGTGAGCTTTAATGCTTTCGGGTACCGGAAGTTGTTGAATGGCATAGGTCTTCCTAATGGAGTTGACTAGCCACAATGCGATAGTGTGAGGTGATGCAATGTGTCCTTTTCTGTTCCCATGAGGAATTATTAATAGATTGTCCATTTTTCAAAAGAGTTCATGACTATGAACTATGAACAATGAGGACATCAATCTTCCAATTTTTACCAACGATCAGGTGGAACCACATGCCTTACATATAAATTCTGCTATTAGCAGTTACCTGATGGCTATAGCCTCCTTTTGAAAAATGTACAATCTATTGGTAATTCCTCATGGGAACTGAAAAGGACACATGGCATCACCTCGCACTATCGCATTATGGCTAGTGTGTGTCCTTTTCTGTTCCCATGAGGAATTACCAATAGATTGTCCATTTTTCAAAAGGAGGCTATAGCCGTCAGGTAACTGCTAATAGCGGATTTTATATGTAAGGCATGTGGTTCCACCTGATCGTTTGTAAAAATTGGAAGATTGATGTCCTCATTGTAATTAAAAGATATTGCCACCTTTGGAATAAAGCATCTCACTACCACCATGTCTGGATAAAAGACCATGTAGGGTTCTGTTATTAAAGCTTGCATTTCCGAAACACTTTTGGCTGAGGTAGTGGTGATGAGAAAGGTTAGCTTTAGTGTTAAGTCCCACTGTGAGAGAGTCAGCTGGATGAAAAGGGGAATCTGAAAGTGCGTTCAGAAGTACTGACAAATCCCATGCTGGAAACGGCCTTCTTGGAGGCCTGATCTTTAAGCATGCCCTCATAAATTGAATCAGAAAAGGATGTGAGGACCATCTGAAGCCTGTTTTTGCAGATAATGCTGAAACTTGCACCTCTAGGGTATTTGAGCTTAGACCGTTAGCTAGGCCTGCTTGGAGAAATCTGTGGTGCCTTTGGCAATAGTGGGTTCCAGTTATTCTGCTGAGCCATAGATGATCATCTTTCCCATATCCTACCGTAAGTGGTGTTGGTGGTCCTTTTCCTACCCTGAAGTAATCTATTCCTCTCAATCTCCATGCCATCAGGTGCAGTTTCTCCAGAGCCGGATGAAGGAACTGCCCTTGATAAAGTAGATCCTGAGTCACTGGGAGAGGTAGTGGATCTTTCAGACTGAGTTGCAAAAGGGTCTTGAACCAGGGTCTCCTCGGCCAAAAAGAGATTACTGTTATCACTGCAGGCGATGACCTCCTGAGCCTGTAGAGGAATCTCGCAATTAGTGGTGTTGTGGAAATATGTACCCTAGTTGAAAGTTCTGTGGGTGGAGAAGGCAGTCTACTCCCTTGGCTGATGGGTATGCTGCTCTCAACAGAAACCTCTGGCAATTGTCTTTCATAGTTGTCACTGCCAGATCGATTTTAGGAGTTTTGGTCAGGAGACTGAAAGCGTGGTGGTTGAGAGACTATTCGTTTTGACAGGAATTCCTGTCAAAAAACAGTCGGCCAGCAGGTTCTGTGCTGTCGGAACGACGTACACCGCTCTCAGATTCGTTGGATACAATTGGGCCCATTCTGAGGCGAACTTCCTCCAGTAATGTATTGCTTCTGGTACCTCCCTGTCTCTGAATGTTCTCCACCGCCACTTTGTTGTCCATCCAAATTGACATTCTTCCCCTTGAAGGATGATCCCAAGGCTAGGAGGGCTTGAAAAGCTAGAATATTCAACACTACCTCCTGTGCGCAGAACTGCTACTGTCCCTGGGTTACTTGATCTTGGTAGTGGGCCCCCCTCAGACTCTGGAGGGACTATAGGTCTGTGCTTCCTGAGGTTGCAGGTATGCATCCACCACCATATTGTCTGTTTCACATTCCTGTGAGTGGAAATTGTCTGAAGCATTGATACTCCATCCCACTGACTGAGAAATAAGGTTTATAGCATTCTCATGTGTCATTGCACCCATTGGATCATTGCAAAGTGGCAGACATGGAGCCCAGGATGCTCAGGATGCTGTCATTAACTTTTTTATCTTCTGGATTAAGGGAATTACCTTTTCATGAGGGAGCTGTACCTTGTTCGACTGGATATTTAGTTCTACCCCCAGAAAGATCATGTTTTATGTGGGCTGAAGGTTGCTATTTTCCCAGTTGATTAACCAACCGAAGTTCTGGAGTGTCGTGAGTAGTATACTCCGATTATGAATCAATGCTTCTCGGCTGTCTGCTAAAATCAGAATGTTGCCCATATAATGATGCAACCTCAGACCTTTTTCCTTGAAAAATGTGATTACTGGAAGTAGAATCTTGGTAAAAGTTCTGGGGGCAGAAGAGATGCCTAATGGTAGACACTGAAACTGAAAATGCTGGTGGTTGACCAAGAAACTAAGGTATCTTTGAAAGGCAGGGTGTATAGGCACGTGTAGGTAGACATCCAATAAATCTACGGATAGCATACAGTTTTTTAAGTTGATTTCTAACAGTATTGACTCGAGGCTTTCCATTTTGAAGGCTTTGATCTGCATTCTTTTGTTGACTTTTTAAATCCAACAAGGATCCCCAGTTTTCTTCTTTACTACGAATAGAGGGGAATAATACCCCTTCTCTCTTTGGGGTGTTGTCACCTCCAGGATTGCTTTCTTTTGCTTTAACTCTACCACATACTTTAGCAGTACCTTTCTCTTGTCTGGTGATGGCAGTCTGGTTGGCTGAAAATGGTTCCCGGGTAATCTGTTTATGAATCTCCATTTGTGATCAAACTTTATTGTGGAAAGTGCCCATGCATCTACTATGTGCTCCGTCCAAACCTGTATGAACTCCTCGGGCCTGGCTCCCACTTGCACAGGAAGGACGGGCGCACCTTCAAAAAGATTTCTGTTGTTACCCTGTCGGGGTGGTCTTAGATTTTTGAAGCCTAAAAAAGAATGACTGCGTGTTTATAATGTTTTTTACATGATATCTGGCCTATATGTCTTTCCCTCTCTATACTTTTCTGTGAGGTTGTGCCTATAGGAAGGACCCTTCTGAGGTTTTGGTCTTCTGTCAGAAGGGGCCAGTCATGATTTCCCTCCCGTCACCTTTGAAATTGCTGAATCCAATTTTGATCCGAAAAGGTTAACTCCATCATATGGGATTTTGCACCAATTTGTTTTTGATGCAGCGTTTGCCACCCTCGGCTTAAGCCACAAGGCTCTCCTTGCCATACCCAATGTCAACATTGCGCTGGTGGAAGATCTGATGATAACCACTGGGGCTTCTGTGACAAAATCGCTTGCCAGCTTCAGCTCCTGAAGGGAGCCAATTATCATCTTGTGGTCAGCCCCACTCGCATAGAGACTTTTCTATATTGGCAAACCATCCAGCAATCGATCTACTAAGCACCGCTGTAGCAACTGCTGGCCTACAAGCACTGCCTGCCGTAGAGTATGCTTTCTCAAATCTAAATCAATCTTCCGGTCCAGTACGTCACAGAAGGTTACTGCATCCTCGATTTGGTAAGTTGACGTGTCTTGCAAGTCGCATTAAAGAGGTATCGACAACAGGTGCGTGGATTAGAGAATTTACATTAGGCTCCTTTTAAAGGATACCGTTTTGCTAGTCTGTTAAGGTTGGACCTCTTAGCTGATCTCTACCACTCACCCTTAATGAGGTCTTCAAATTCCTCTATGAAAGGAAAGGACTCTGGTTCCTTCTTAAAATTGGGGAAATATTTTTGGACTTTGCGGGGAACTTCTTTAGTTTCTTCCCACCCTATGGCCTCTTTCACTGATCTTGTAAAAGGTTCGACCAAGGTAAAGTCGAAACCTGGCAACATTTCCGGAACTTCATTTTCTGAAGCTGACTCTGGTTCTGCAGAAGGAATGGGAGCTGCGGAAGACATGCTTGGACCTGCCTTATCTGCTTCGGGGGCTGATGTCTCGAGGATAGACTCTCGCACAGACTCCCTGATGAGGTCTGTTGCCTCCCTTGCGTCTGAATTCTCCTTGGTTGCTTCATTGAAGCATGCATGGCAGGCAAGTTTCTCTGGAAAGGCTGGAGCGTTGGACACCCAGCAAGCATTTGTTGCAGGGCAGGTGTGATAACTCCTGTTGCGATGGGATGACTTTGACCTCCTGTGTCGTGAGCGGCTGGGATGTGAGTGTCGATGACGTGATGAGGATCTTGATCGGCTTCTCCTAGATCTTCTATGGCTTAAGGCATGGCTTGAGTGGCCTCTATGTCTGGCGTTTGCTGATTTAGACATGGTAGTGGTACTTACCAAAACATGGAGGACACCTCTTTCCTTACACACTGAGGGTGGTCTGCTTGGGCAGTGGCCTCCATGAGCAGTGAATAGGGAATAGTATCTGAAAAAGGAGGTAGTATGGAAAGGCATACCAAATACTAGGTCCAGGAAAAAGTACAAATACAAAAAAACAGGGAGGAGGGAAATACCTGAAAGTGGCAGAAGTATGCCAGACTCTTGGTGTAGCAGCAGTATCTAAACCAGCCAGCGCTACACTGACAGGAATACAGGGCTTTTTATATCCGCCGCTGCCATCGCGGTGAAGTGACGTCATCTCGCACATGCAGAAGCAATCTGCCGGCACCCACGCCATATTGGAAAAGGGCAGGAAGATCTGCCTGGCTACCTCACTTCCTCCGGCGAATGCACAGAGCTTGGCAGAGGACGCGGCTGCCATGTTGGAAAGAGATCTTTGCTGCCCAAGGAACTACAGAGCCCAGAATGACCAGGCAAAAAGATGAAGGTTTATAAAATCTTTGTGCTGGAAAAAGGGAGGAGGACATTGCAAGTGTGTAAGCTTCTTTAAAGCTTGTAAATGCCAGAAAGATGTGCCCCCGAGACCACCAGATTGGGGTTCGCGCCATAAAAGCTCCTTTAGAGACTGTGCAAGAGAGACTTCCATCCAGAAGAGGCTTGACCTGGTGGGTGAATGCGGTAAGGGGTGCGATATCCATCCAATCTTGTCAGGTGAGGCTAAAAAAGAGAATGAAGCGGGGTGTCTCTTTCAAATTTATAGTTAACCAATCCTGTCAGGTTGTGTGCTACTGTGATGCGCCAGGAAACCATTTTGTTGACTCTGTAAAAACTGTAAAGAAATGATCAAAAGCAGGAACACCAGAGCACTAGCTCTGGATTGTTTTCCTGTGTGGATAGTTTAACAAACCTTAAAGCCCAACTTTGGGATGGAAGAAAAATACCCTTTGTAGTGGGGCTCCCTGCGCTGCAAAGGGTTTAAGATTCTAAAGTCTGGGAAAGATAATGGGGCTGTATTATCTAACCTACCACTGCTCCGGTGCTCTCCTATTCTCCCTCTGGCACTCCAGGCTGTAGGCAGGCATTTGGCATCATCACGTACACTGCAATGCGTTGTATGTGAAGGAGGTAGGTGTCAGCAGGGAGTGTATGAATTAAAAAAAACGTTTAGATCACTTTCTTAGCAAACACTGTGTACATACACAGGGAAAATGGTAGTGACATAAATACACATGCTCGCTGAGGACGAGAAGGCCTGGTGTCCTTATCCAACCTTACCAAACACAATGGGGTTGACTTACTAAAGGCAATTCCTCTTTGCACTACAAGTGCACTTGGAAGTGCAGTCGCTGTGAATCTCAGGGGAAGATCTGAAACGAGGGGAATCTCTGCTGATTTCTATCATCTAGTCATGTGCAAATAAAAATTCTATTTTTTATTTTCCTTGCATGCCCCCCTCAGATCTACAGCGACTGAATTTCCAAGTGCACTTGCAGTGCAAAGTGGATTTGCCTTTAGTAAATAAACCCTAGTATGTAAATATAAACCATGCAGGAGTAAAGAAGATAATACTCCTTATTTCTTTACCATTGGACAAAAATAAGCTTTTAGTTCTTGCAAGATGAAGGGTCCCCGCTCCAACAGTATTTTTTTTTTTTTTCTTGTGCCCGCTGACACGGGTGTCATCTTCCCCGGTATTTCTTCCTGGTTTGCGGGCTCTGGCGCTGTGATTGGCCAAAGCCACGATGACGTCACTTCCACGCAGGGAGCCAACACTTTAGGAGATTCTTACAGTAACTATAGGTAAGCCTTATTATAGGCTTACTTGTACAAACAAACAAGGGGAGTTTACTTCCTCTTTAAATGTAAAAGGATCAGAAGTGAGTGTATGAAACATGAAATTATAATTTTGTATATTTTCTACTTCTTGCTGTTAGTCCCATGGAAAAATAGTATTCCTGTGTTTCTCTGTCACCCATTGAAAGACATAAATTTACTGTATGTAGAAAGCCAGGCCAGTCTACTCAATTTTCCCCCCAGCATTCTCTGTAAATAGCCATAGATCATTTGCATAGTAATAAATACATTTGTATTACACCTTTTCATGCTTTCTTTATCTCTGTAGTGCAGTGTGGGCTTGAGGTATTACATGAAGATGGCTTACACACAGCTGTTAATGACAGGTTCTACTTCTGAATAGCTGATTGCCACTGTGTAAAATTGGTATTAAGATGCCAGTAGATGTAGTTCAGTACAATTTAGCATAACAGTAGAAATGTTAAGTTACTATATAAGGCACTCTACCAGAATATAAGTCAATAAACAAGAGGTCATCAGAAAAGTCGGGTGAAATAAAATTTTATATTTTTACACTATACATAAATTGTTCGTTGTGGTAGCCAACAAGTATTTCTAATCTCTCTATAGAAGCCCCTGCATCACATGCTATGGAGGATGTAAATGAGTTAAGCAGGTCTTACATTATGCATTGTTCTTTCCAACCACCACGGATGGAAGGAAATAAAATAGTTTGAGTCCCCCGTCAGCACAGAACATATAGGGGTTAATTTACTAAAACTAAAGAGTGAAAAATCTGTGCAGCTGTGCATGGTATCCAATCGGCTTCTAAATTCAGCTTGCTCAATTAAAGCAATTGTAAAGTCTGATTTTTTATTTTTTATTTTTTTAATCTAAATGCATTCTATGCAGTTGATGCAATTTTTGTGGTGCGTGTGTGCATTTTTGCATGCGTTTTCATGCATTTTTCAAACTGTGTATAGCCGGTCCCTAACAACCAATGACTCGTCGGCTGTCATTCATATGTGGGGGGCTGGGATCTGGGGGCCCCCTTGTTAAAGGTGACTTCCAGATTCCGATAAGCCCCCCACCCCAGCAGACCCCCATAACCACAGGGTCTTTGTCCTCATCAACATGCTTGGGGCATGTGGCCTGGTATGGGCTGGGGGGGGTGTTTGCTCGCCCCCCCTTTCCTGGTCTGCCATGCTACATGCTCAGTTAAGAGTCCAGTGTGTATTTTGAGGGGGGCCCCATGGCATTTTTCTTTACATTTTGGCATGGGGTAACCCTTAAAATCAGCATCAGACCTAAAGGCAATGGGGGGAGGGGTGGGCCCACACAGTTTTCTTAAGTTTAATACCAGCATTCTTTAGTTTACATTCATCTGTCAGCAGGGAATTGCACTGACAGCTGATGAGTCATCAGTTGTTAAGGATGTGGCGGGCACCCACTCCTTAACAACCGGCTATTCACTGTTTGTTAAGGAGCCTTTCCTATTAGAAAAAAAACACGCAAAGCGCATGCAAAAGTGCAAAACTTGGATTTTTGGTTTGGGTCCATTGAAGTGTATCAGGAAAAGGTCAGGCCCTTTCCAAAAACGCAGAAGCTGAAAAGCACATAGATGGGAACGTGTCCCCTAGGAAACTGTTAGATGGACTGTAATGCATTTCTGCAAAATGCACTAAAAAAATGCATAGGTGTGAACCACATTCAAGGCCTCATACACACGGACGTTTAAAAAAAACAAGCTGTAAAGATAAAAACTCGATTTTATCTGCGTTTTGCAGTGCTAGCTTTCAGCCGTGTTTTTCTGCCTCTACTCAAAATCAGTGGTTCCCTATCGGAGCCCATTGATTTGAATAAAATTGTCGCACCGCAAGTTTGATTATCTTGATCTGACTTCTGGCGCATTGTGTGCTGAGAATCTTGAAGGGGAGCCCTGCCAACATCATACCCTTACCCATTCACCTAAAAAAAAGTAAAGTATTTTATTTAGGCAGCTCCGGCTCTTTTGGCGACATCTTCTCCCTCTGCCGGTCCTTCTTCCATCTCCGGTTCTTCTCCTCTCTGCGCAGTCTTCTCTTTGTTCTGTCTTCTCTCTCCGCTGTCTTCTCGCTCTTTTTTGCTGGGTCTTCTCGCTCTTTTGCCAGGTCTTCTACCTCTTCTCCCTGGTGTTCCTCTGATGTTGACTAAATGCAATCTCCCAGTGTAATGCTGGGGCCACCGTATGCAATGACTTATATTGGCATGGGGCGGGGCCACCCGATTTACTTAATTTGGAAGCCACACCCCCTTGTATTGTCACCGCCTAGGGCATGATGAGTTGATGACGTCACAAGGGGCGCAGCCTCCAAATTATGTCAGAGAAATGCTTTGTGAGGCTTAACGCTGTGTATACAGTGTTAAGCCTCATTAAATTGCGTTTAACACCTTCTACCGGCATCTGGTGTTTTTACAGTTCTAGCTCTGGAGCCTCAGAACGCGCTGGTCCTGGGGTTTTTTGGAGCTTAAAAACGCCAATGCATTTTACAGCTCATAAACACCATGGTGTGTATGAGGCCATTGAATTACATGGAGTGGCGTTTTTAAGCTGCAGGATTAAGTTACAAATGTGTTTTACTTTTGAAACATTTTGATATAATTATGATATTCCTTTCTTTACAGGAAGCTCATCCAGATCATAAAGATGTACTCCGCGTCACAGCATCCTTCAAGACTCTTGTGGTAGGTTTGTCTAGTTTTATGTCTATTGTCTTTGTATATAGTAATATAGTAATAGGGGCTGTAAATAAAGAAAAACACAGCTGAAATATTTCTGCTTAGACGGTGTGGGTTATTGCTGACACAGGAATGTGAAGATTTACTTTACTATAGTCTGTGCATACAAGGTACAAATGTCCCCATTAAATACATGATCAGTGCACATTTTATGCCGGTAAAAACACATGGAGCAGATAAAAATTTTTATAATGCCATTCAGGTAAATTTCATTTAATCCATAGCAAGTGAAGCATAGTTTTGAACCGCAAAGGATACTATAAAGCGGACTTTAGCCCCCCCAGCAACAAATTAAAGCGGAGTTCCACCCAAAAGTGGAACTTCCGATTGTCTGACTTTGCCCCCCCCTCCCCGGTGCCACAATTGACACCTTTTTGGGGGGGGGCGGGGGGACACAATATTCCCCTGTTGCCGGGCCAGTAGGAGAGAGGAGTAGGCCTCGCGCATAAGCAGTAGAGTTCTCAACGCTGCCGGGTACCCCCACCCGCAATGGTGGCAGCAGCATGCGACAGCTGCGGTGCCGACGTCGCTGGACTCCAGGACAGGTACGTGTCATAGTTTCATAGTAAGGTTGAATAAAGACACCAGTCCATCCAGTTCAACCTGAGTGTCTACAATTATCCCCATCCCTGTACATTACACACTCACATTGGTCCCTACCCTCAAGGAGCCCACAGTGTCCTATTATTAAAAGCCAGCAACTGCAGTATGTAGCAGCTGGTTTTTAATTTTTTTTTTTTTGGACTGGACGTCTGCTTTAAGCCTGCAGCTGCAAATACTGTAGCTACTGACTTTTAATATTAGGACACTTGCCTGTCCTGGAATCCAGCAATGTTGGAACCCCAGCCGATGTTTCCATTGGCTCTCGGGTGCTACCACTGCCATTTCCTGAAGGGGAAGCAGGCAATGGCCTACCAGCAGGGAAAGGACGAGGGGACCGAACTTCCGAGTGATCTCACCACGGCAAGATCTCTTGGATGTGGGGAAAACAGATACCCACTCCCCCCTGAAAGGTGCCAAATTTGGTACTGGAGGGGGGAGGAGACAGATAAGCGGAGCTTCCACTTTTGGGTGGAACTCCGCTTTAAGCTTCCAAGCTCAGGGTCTATAAAGGACCCTTATTGTTTTGAATCTCCCCTAGGGGTTTGAATGGAGTTATTTAAGTTCACACTGCCATATTTGTTATTTGTAACATAAATAAAAAAATATGTTTTATACGTAAGACCTCGGTGCAGGTTATTTTGTGTTGCTTAGAGCCATGGTGTCATCTCCAGATGCAAAGGAAGTTGGTGCTAGAGTACTTCCTCCTAGCAGATGCTGTGATCACAGATCTGGACGGGGATTAGTTTGCTATATAATGGCCACTGGGTGTTGCACCTCTAATCGATATCTGAATATCTACTCGGGGCCATCAGCTCAACATATCTGATTTCTAAACCTATCATTATATAAAACCATGTGCAATAAAGCAAACTAATAGGTCATTCTTAATTCAACTTTTTCCTGCAATGATTATGAATTCCTATAGCATATTTTGTACATCACACATACATTAATACTGTAAATACAGTGCATTCATAAAGTATTCAGGCCCCCATTACTTTTTTTCAATGTTATGTTGCAGCCTGATATTACAGTTGTTGAAATTCATTAATTTAAACTTAGTACCCTATAATGGTAAAGTGAAAACAGAATTTTAGAAATGTTTGCAAATGTATGAAAAAGAAAAACTCAAATATCACATCGGCATATATATTCAGACCCTTTGCAACAACACTTTAGTGAAATGTAGTTCAGGTGCCTCCCATTTCTCTTGATATTGCTGAGATGTTTCTACACCATTCTTGGAGTCCACTTGTGCTAAATTACAGAAATTGATTAGACATGATTTGGAAAGGCACACACCTCTTCATAAAAGGGCCACACGGCTGACAATGCATACTGTATCAGAGAAAGTCATATGGTGTAAAGAAATGCCTGCAGAGGAGCCCAGAGACTAGATTATTTCAAGGGTACAAAAAAAATGCTGCCCTGAAGTTTTCCAAGAGCACAGTGGCCTCCATAATTCCCAAATGGAAGACGTTTGGCACAACCGGGACTCTTCCAAGAGCTGGTCACTCAGCCAAACTGAGCAATCGTGGGAGAAGGACCTTAATAGAAGAGGTGACCGAGAACCCAATGGTCACTCTGACTGAGCTCCAAACATCCTGAGTGGAAACAGGACAAAGTTCCAGAAGGACCGTCATCACTGCGGCCCCCAGATCTGGGCTTTATAGCAGAGTGGCTAGACGGAAGCCTCTCCTCAGTGCAAAACACATGAAAGGAAAAAAGCACATGAAGGAGACTCACCGTGAGGAACAAGATTCTCTGGTCTGATGAAACCAAGATTGAACTGTTTGGCCTCAGTACTAAATGTTCTATCTGGAGGAAACCAAGCACCACCCATTGTGATGTGTAAGCCAAGGGCTGTTAAAAAACGGAACAAATTGTGGGATCCTATAATCTATTCCCAATGCCTTAAGGTTGTTACCTTTGCCACAGATACAGTAAAAGAAATATACAAAATCAAACTTAATAAAGACAATATAAAGTGCAACTTTTTTCCTTCTTTATACTCCAACAGGTGAAACTGGTTCCATTTTGTGTTGGGCTGCATTCATAACCGCCTTGAGCCACAGATTGGACAAAAATGGTCCAGTATATTTGTTTTTTTCCTGGGCATTCCCCAGACATTGTTGTTCCAGTATATTTCAGTATGAGAGGATGGGTGGGAGGATTGCAGCTGAACCCTAATTTCCTGATTTCTCTAAGAGCATGGAGCAAAATCTCCTGATGTCACTGACCTCTGCTTTAATGCATTTCATCAGTGCTGTTCTTAGTATACATCAGTGGTAGTTCGGTCTTAAGCATGGAGTAATTTTGTATAAATATCTTATTTGTAAAGACACAGGGAGAAATGCCCCTGTCCCTCTAGCCCAGTCCTTCCTTGACTCATTGGATCCAAACATACATCTATATGTTACTAGAAGAGATTTCTATTACTCATTTAGCCACCTTTTAACGTACATGTTCTGTGGAAAGTCAGCTCTATTGCGCAAAATCACATACCTGTACGAGATTTTGTGCAATAACCACAAGGGGCACAATCGCGTTCTGATTGAACAGAGGGGGAGCCAATCGGTGGATCCACCGGCCACCTGCGATCGTTCCCGTGAGAGGCAGAATGGCAGTCTGCCTATGTAAACAAGGCAGATTGCTGTTCTGACGAGAGAGAAGATGGAGATCTTGTGTTCCTCCTAAGCAGGAACACGGATCTCTGCCTTCCCCCAGTCAAGCAACCTCCCCACAGTTAGCAAGCACCCCTAGGGACACATTTAACCCTTTGATCTTCGTGGATGTTAACCTCTTCCCTGCCTGTGTCTTTATTACAGTAACAGTGCATATTTATTTTCTTACATCAGTGGACACAGAGCCATGGTAATAACTATGTGGGTTATATCGGCATATCAGGTGCTGGACACTGGCATGCCCCTTAAGGTATGAACTTCCCCCATATAACCCCTCCCATTACTGGGAGTCCTCAGTTTTTTCGCCAGTGTCTAAGGTGTTGGGCACGTATAAGGATGTGTGTACTGAGCTCCACGGCAGTACTCCTTTGATGAGAGCCAGCCATCCTGACCGGATCCATTCTGATGTCTCCGTAATGGACTACATGAATGGTACCCGGGCCTCGTCATCCGAAGACACAAAGTTTTGCTTGCGAATGCTTTAAAGCTGGGCCCGGGGATCCAGTACTTTTTGATAGTAAAGGCAATAAAAGTTTACTGGCAGGGTCTTCTCGCAGGTCCAGGATTGCGGGATTACCTGAGTGTACCCCTGTTTCTGAAGGTTTCCTTTCAAGGTCTCGGAGCCTACCATGAAGCGCGAAGATTGTGTGTTTTATTTTTATTTTATTTTTTTTATCTCTGATAAACCCTGCTGCGAGGAAAGGTAGGGGAGGTAATCTCTCCTTCTATGTATTGTGTTGTCATGTCTGTGTCACCACTGGAGGCTGTATTGAGCACTCACCATTCTGACGCTGGAAACCGCAAAAGCTCCACTCTCCTCTCCGTTCAAGCCAGTTTAGACCCTCAGGTATGAAGGGGGGTTCTGATCACTTCCTGGGCCCCCAGATTTGCGGTTTTTGATCCTTTTAATGCCAGCCAGCTGCCTCTTTTTCTTAAAAGAATGATGCCGATGCTCACACACTTCCCTGTTGAAAGAGGAAGGGGGGGGGGGGCGTTTTCATGCGGGGGCATGGCTAAACGGCGTCAGATGCCGGCCACACGTGCAGGAAGTAATTTAAGCTATACAGGAAAAGCTGCAGTCTGGCGGAGGAGGGACAGAGCAAAGTGGTTGCTGGTCAGGTTTGGTGACACAGGCGTCCCGCTTTTGTTGACAACATTGTACTGTATAGCTAGGACTAATAGCAGCTTTTGTACTGTACTATAGCTTAGCAGGTGTAACATTCTTTTTCTGGTACTGCCTCTGCGTTGTACTGTAAGCTATGAGTGACAAAGGGACCAGGAACTCTTCTAAGGGGTTAATGGTATACAACAAACTAAAAACCCTTCCAAAAGAATGTCATCCTCCCCTGAGAGGTAAAAAAGGGTAGAACACTTCTGTCCCTGTGTATTTCATACAAACAGGTTTTTTTTCTTCTATCATTTTAAAGATTATTGCTATGATGTCTCTCCATAGTAGGACTAAACATAGCAGATTCCCATCTAGTCCTCTGAGCCCTTTTGTTGAGGTGCAGAAAGCTGGGGATCAGGTAGATCTTCCCAAATATTGGAAGATACTTATTTTTCCTCTTCTGAGGATCCTAACAGGAAAGGAGTAGCCGCACAAGTCAGGTGTTTGTCTACTCCCTTACTAAACCCTTTTGTTGCCTGCAGCACAGGCTCTTGAGGTATCTACCTCTAATAGGGTTAATTTGAACCTCCCCCACCTGAGGATGTTTTTCCTATTGATGCATAGCTATGTATTCTGAATGGGAACATTTCTATGAAAGACATGGGGGGGGGGGTTCCAGCTATTAATGCTGCAATCACCTCCAGTGAGCAGAGTCTCACATGTCCAGTGGATAATGCACTGATAAAGGATCCAGCAAGTTAAGGTTGGATTTTCATTTTAAAGACAAGATGTCTTTTGCAGTTCTGGCTGCAATTGGAGTAGCTCAGTCCATTAACCCTTTAACGTCTGCTCCACTATTTTGGTGGAGCACATTTTGAGTCACGCCAATGCATTTGAAAGTGTGGACTCCAAGGGGTTAAAGAACAGGTGCAGGGGTGGACTGACCATTGGGGCACTGCCCGAGGGCCCCGATCCACTAGGGGGCCCCATCAGGGTTGCCGGCCTCAGCAAAACCAGGGACGGTATGAAAAATCTGTTTTTTTTGTTTTTTTTTGTTTTGTTTTTTACATCTGTCTCTGAAATGTCCCTTACCGACATCCTTTTGGTCTAAAAGTCCCAAGATTATAGCTGCCCCACCTCTCCAGTACCTTTTCAGCCAATAGAAACGTGTGTGTGTGTGTGTGTGTGTGTGTGTGTGTGTACTTTGTGGCCCCATAAACTCGGTTTGCCTGGGGGCCCCATAATCTCCTATTGTCCGGGGGCCCCATGAGTTGTCAGTCCACCCCTGAACAGGTGTGAGATACCTGAAAGTGCCTGATCAGCAGGCCCAGCAAGGGGCTGGTGTATTTGACGCACTGTGTTTCACAGATGCTATGAGGGACTAGTGCATTTTTGCAGAGGTCCGTGGCTGAAATATTGATCAGCCGAAGAACCAGGTGAAAACCCTTAGCCAGTCTGCATCCCTTCCTGAGGTACGACTATTTAGAGTGGATAAGTACATCCAAAAGGGATAAAGCTCTCTTTACCAGTAAAAGGAGGTTCAAACAGTTCTCCTTTAATCATGCAGCCTCTCCTATGCCTTAGTTCCAGGGGCAGCACCAGGATCTTGGGGGCAGAAAGCCCATGAAGCAGAATGCTAAGGCCTTCTCATGAAGGAGCACTCCCACTTGTTCGGGTGAGGGGAATGGTCCTGTTATTCTCAAAGTCTGGCTGGAACAATGTTAAGAGCAGAGGAATTTCTGCGATTTTTCTTATCTAGGTTACATATGGAAGTTCAAGAGCCCGGATGGCCCAGTCGGCTTTCAATCTGAGAGTTCGGGTCCTGTTTGGGTGCTGCCTGTGGGGTCCTTGGGGCTGCTGATGTGGCAGTCTTTATGCAAGAGTGTCCGTCTCCTCAAAGGATGCTCCTAAGGTTCCATAGAAAAAAAGAAAGAAATTGAAAGAAGAGAAGTCTCTCTTTCTGGCCTCTGGATCAGCTGTTATCCCAGTCGGTGATATCAGAGATTCCCTTAGGTTTTTTTTTGGTGCAAACCTTTTCAGATCTCGGAGATCTGAATTGGCACTTGAACATCCGATCCTTTTATAATTCGATAGCCTGTGTCCATCCTGCAAGGAGGAGAGTTGCATATCTCTATGTGCCAAAGTTTCCTGCTTACCAGAAATTTCTGCGGTTTGAAATATAAAATTATTTTTTCAATCGTGGCCCTGCCATTCGGCTTAGCCACAGCACTACAAGTGTTCTGAAAGATTCTGGCACCTCCTTTAGCCAGGTTAAGGGCTCGAGGCATAATGGTCCTAGGATTCTCCTTAAAACCATCAAGGAGGCTACTTGGGGGCTGGTTATAGATACCATACAGAAGAAGGTATTCTTACCCCAGACGGGAATCCGTTCCATTGTAGGACTAATTCAACTTATCAGGATAAAGGAAAAGTCCTTCATTCCGCTGCAGGAGATTTTTGGGGGAACTGGTGGCCTCCCTTATGCGCAATTTTATTCAAAGGCTGCGTCAAGACACCATCCTGTCGGTCTGGAATAAAGAGAATTCAGGCCTTGTTTGTTTCCAATATGCTTGGCTCCTAACATAGGTCAGAGCCTAAATTGGTGGTTGTTATCCAGCAGGAAGGAAAATATTTATCCTGCAAGGTGTTGGATGCCAGCCTTCTAGGCTGGGGAGCAGCCCTGGAAGAAGATTCTGTCCAGGGGAGATGGTCCAGGTTAGAGGACCTTGCCTATCAACTTTGTTGGAAGTTTCAGGCAGTACATTTGGCCATAAAATCTTGGCGGTCAGGTTACGGGACTGTCCTGACAGGATTCAGTCCGACAGAGCCACCGCGGTGGCTTCATCGATCACCAGGGGAGGCACGAGAAGTTGTGCAGCCCAAAAAAGAGGTGAATAATGTTCTAGCTTTGGCAGAACACAACACTCCTTGCCTATCAGCAATTTTAATATTTCAGGCATACTACTTGAGACGCCAACAATTATTTCCGGGAGAATGATCTCTTCAACCCGACATCTTCCTAGCAATATGTCAGATGGGGTACTCCGGACATGGACCTATTCGCGTCCAGATTCATTAATAAGGTCGACAATTTTGTCAAACAAGGGGTCCACTAGCAGGCGGAACAGACGCATTAGTCTTCCCAGGGGATCGGTTTTCACTGATCTATGCATTTCCTCCAGCTTTGCTACTTCCGCGCCTTCTCTCCAGGATTAAGCAGGAATAGGAGGTGATTCTGGTGGCCCCAGCCTGGTCCCAGAAGATCTTAATTTATCGGGATCATAAAGAGGGCAGTAGAAGTCCTTTGGACTCTGCCATTATAGCCAGACCTTCTTGCACAAGGTCCGGTATTTCATCCTACTTTACGGACAAGGAGTTTAACATGTTTGACTGTTTAATCCCACTCTATAAATGATCGTGGATGATCTCCTTCAGTAGTGTCTACTTTGAATAATGCCAGGAAGCCGGCTTCCAGAATCACATACTATAGAACCTGGAAGGCATAGGTTTCTGGATCCAGGGGTTGGCACCCCAGGAAGTATGTCAATAGGTAGGATTCCTGCGTATGGGATCTGAAATGAAGCTGGCCTTGACTTTTATCAAGAGCCAGATCCAGGCTGTGTCAATGTTTTCCTATGGCCTCTTGCTTCGCACTCTTGGTTAGCTTAGCTTATTCAGGGGGTAACACGGTTTATCCCCCTATCAAGGCACCTTTAAATCCTTAGGATTTAAAATTGGTCTTTTCGGCTTTGCTGAATCAGCCATTTGAACCTTAGGAGAAATTCTCTTGGTTCTTTGACAAGAAAGAGATAATCTTTTTTGCTTCCCATTTCTTCTGTTGAAGAGTATCGGAACTAACGGCTGTCTTGTAAGAGCCATATTACATCATGCATAAGGATGAGGTGGTTTGATGTCCTCATCCTGAATTCTTACCAAAGGTGGTAACAGGCTTTCATTTAAAGATTGATATTCTTCCTTCTTTCTCCCCAGAAGCCTTAATCTGGGGAAGAGAAAGCACTACAGTCTCTTGATGTAGTAAGAGCGATCAGAATCTATTTAAAGGTGACCGCTCAGGTTCGCAAAACACAGGTTTGTACTGCCAGAGGGTCCAAGATATGGACAGGCAGCATCAAGATCCACTATTCTCCAAATGGGTTTGTCAAGTGATTGATGAAGCTTCAGCTTAAAGAAGATTTGATGTACATCAGGGGACACAGTGGTCCCTCCCTTATTCTTCTTATACACTTGATTGCTTGGCTACAAAACTGAGGAATCCCAGTAATGGGAGGGGTTATATGGAGGAAGTTCATGCCTTAAGGGGCGTGCCAGTGTCCAACACCTGATACGCCGATATAACCCACATAGTTATTACTATGGCTCTGTGTCCCCTGATGTACATCAAAGAAAAGCATTTTACAGGTAAGCCGTTTTAAAAATCCTATTATTTAGCACTGATCAACAGTCGAAATGTTTCCAGTTAGTGACCGATTTGTCCACCGCAATGTCACAGTCTCGCTAAAAACGCTGATCGCCGCCATTACTAGTAAAAAAAAAATGAAATAAATAAAAATGCCATAAAAATATCCCATAGTTTTTAGACAATATACGCTTATTGAGATTTTTTATTTTTTTTTACCAAAAATATATAGGAGAATACATATTGCCCTAAATTGATGAAGAAATTAGATTTTTTTTATTTAATTGGATGTGTTTTATAGCAGAATATATATATATATATATATATATATATATATATATATATATATATATATATATATATATATATATATATATATATAATATCATTTATTTATTTTCAAAATTGTCAATTTTTTTTGTATATTGCACAAAAATAAAAACCACAGGGGCGATCGAACACCACCAAAAGAAAGCTCTATTTGTGAGGGGGAAAAAAACATAAATTTTATATCGGTACAGTGCTGCACAATCGCGCAATTGTCCGTTTAAAATAACGCAGTGCTGTATCGCAAAAAATGGCCTGGTCATTACAGGGGTAAAACCTTCCGGGGCTGAAGTGGTTAAAGCCTGTGGGCTTATTTCATAAAAATAAAACCAAATCATTTTATTTAAGTTGGGGATGTCATAGTTGTGGTTCCTGAGTGGTGAAAAGGAACAAAACTCATGTGATTTAAAAAAATAAATACAAATGCAACTACTAAATAAATTGACCTTGGGCTGTTTGACTCATACAGTGACATTACCATTTGATGTATTTAAAATATTCTATAAAGGTTTTTCTGCTACTCGGATTCATATTGCGGGCTGGAAAATAGATAATCCAGCATGGAGGTAGCACTGTGTGACATTATACTTTGTTTCTCTACATATGTAACTTGTGTGGGAGAAGTTTCCTTCCTCTACTGCCATACCCTGAGACTGCAGCATAAAATTAACCCTTGAAATCCAAATTCCTATGTGTCTTCTAAAGGTTTAGCCATCATGGAAAGATGCAACATCAGTAGATTTGTGAGTGTGTGTATATACATATATATATATATATATATATGTGTATGTGTATATATATATATATATTTTGCTTTCTTAAGTAAATCTGTTTTTTTTTTTTTTTTTTTCCAATTTCTAAGAGAACTGTTAAGGTTTATTTTAAAGATCATACACTACAGAGGTTAAAGACCTCCCTTTGCAAGTTGTACCTATAGGTAAGCTTTATAGGTACTGTAATTATCTCCTAAATGTGTGCCGTTTAGGAGATATTTACTGTATACTGCACTGATTACATCAGCTGTGAAGAAACGGCCCACCCATGCCGTTTCTTCACGAGTGAGTGCATGTGCACGTGAGTTACGTCACTTGGCTCCGGCCAGTCACAGTGCCAAAGTCTGCAGCCCCCCAGAAGGAAGACGGGCGAAGAAGGATGCGGCCTGCAGTGGGGATGGCACGGGCTTCGTTTTCAGGTGTCACATAATGTGCTAGCTTGCGATGCATACTAGCACATTATGCCTTTACTTTGCAGGGTAAAAGAAAAGAAGGGTTTACTTCCTCTTTAAGCACTTGTCAAGAGTAATTGTATTCGTGTAGCAGAAGCATTTAGAGCTGGTTCACTATGGTCTCTCTTGCATTGCTTATATATTATCCAGGTCTTAAAGTAATTGTAAACCTTAGTTTTTTTTTTTTTTTTTATAAAAAAACATGTCATACTTACCTGTTCTGTGCAATAGTTTTGAACAGAGTAGCACCAATATTACTCTTCTTGGGTCCCCTTCTAACACCCTCCCACCGAATGCCCCGATAGCAAAATGCTTGCTATAGGTAAACTTGTGCAGGCTTGCTCCCAAACCGCGCTCTGTGTGACCATTGACACACAGAGCACAGCTTGGCCCTGCCCCCTGCCCCCTACTAGTTCCTCACTGGCCAATGGCTGAGTTCAGTGAGGAGGGAGACAAAGGGCAACGCCACTGCTCTCGGGCACAGTGCTGGACCGAGATCCAGTTCCGGAAAGTATTTAGGGAGGCTGAGGTGGGGGGCTGCACACTGAAGTCTTTTTTACCTTAATGCACAGAATGCATTATGGTAAAATAAAACCTTCAGCCTTTAGAACCACTTTAATTGGGCTCTTTTACATACATCAATCAAGGTGTCTTATGCCAGCTTTTGGAATGCAAAGTTTGATACTTGGAAAGTGTTTTAGCTTGCTAATAGGACAAGTATTAAAGTGGTTGTAAACCCTTACAAACCACTTTGACCTACAGGTAAGCCTAGATTAAGGCTTACCTGTAGGTCCAAGCAATATCTCCTAAACCTATATGGTTTAGGAGATATTTGCCCGAAAACGGGCACCGCTGTCTACGGCGCATGCGCCGTAGACAGCGGCGCGCAGGCGCACTGAACGCGGCAGTTCCAAGAATGGAGCTGCCACATTTGTCGACTCCCGTGCGCATGCGCGGGAGTGACATCATCGCGGCTTCGCCGAATGACAGCGGCGGAGCTGCGAGACGCCACCAGCAAGATGGATGCGGCGGACTACAGGGGACAGCGCGACTTCGCTGGCTCCTGTGTCAGGTAAGTGACAAATAATGGGCTACTATGCGATGCATAGTAGTCCATTATGCTTTACCTTTGCAGGGAAAAAAAGAGGAAGTAAACTCATCAGGGTTTACTTCCTCTTTAATGCCCACCATCCCGCCTGACAACTCTGGTAAATGGCAGGAATTTAGTCTGCCTTTTTTAGGTATAATTGACTACCTACCTGTTGTAGAAAAAGCATTTCTGTTGAAGAGGCCAATCATTGGAGTCCTTTAGCTGTGCACTGTGTGTCCAGCCTCCTCAGCGCTCCTGCAAGGGACGCATATTTCATGTATTGTGCCCTGCAGATTTCTCCCTACTCTCTGCACTGCCAAAAACTAAGTGTTAGGGTGTCAGGTGTTGACATAATGCAGACTTCAGGCTGAAAGCTAGGTGCGCAGACATTAATTTAAATATATTCCTCAATAGCCAAAAGATATAAATCCAGTTTGAGTGCAACGAGTGCCTTTGCAAACCCAGTCATTACCTTGTAAAACTAGCAGTGACATCATCACTCTCCTGCGCATATGGTAGAGCTGTGGTAGGGACCTATCAGGCCCCACCCACTACAGGCTGTCTGTAAAAAACGACAGGAAGGGGCAGATACAAGACCAGTCACCCTGCACAGGGAGAGGGAGCAGCAATGACCGGTCCTAGTACAGAATGTATCTGCACAGGAGCAAAGTTTCATGCTGGATTAGGCAGGCCATCCACGGTGCAAATTTCTTGGTTGCAGGAAATACATTTTGCACGATTACGCCATCAACACAGACAGTGCTGACAGGGGAATCCTTCCTACCAAGCAATTGTCTGCTCCCATTGGAAGGGGGTTGGGGGGCGGAAGAAGCCGTCACCCACCAAGAGAAGACAGTGATTTATTGCTAGCAGCTATAGCAACCGCTGGTGATAATCGCAAGAGAATCTGACAGGCTGGTTGTACCTGAGTTGATCGAACGAACGTACATTCAGCCTGTCCTGCTGAACCGGCTGAGTTTCGAACCGTGTATGGCTGGTCGGTTCCTCTAAAACGAATATACCAGTTCTCAGCAGATGCAGATGGTTCAAAGTACACACTGGCTTCTTATATTTCTCTAGGATTTTTTACATTAAAGTGGGGTGCCCCCTAAAAAAAAGAAAATTAAAAGTCAGCAGCTACAAATACTGCAGCTGCTGACTTTTAATAATCGGACACTTACCTGTCCCGGGGTCCAGCAATGCAAGGGAACGAAGCCCCCCCTCGTTCCCTGCTCCTCTCGCAGTGCCGTCATTCCTACTGTGGGCTACTTCACAGCCAGGCACCCACTGCGCATGCTCGAGCGGCGCAGGGCACAGTGATACGCTGCACAGTCATCTGGGACACGTGGCAGGTCCTAGATGACTGTGTGGCGTGAGGGGTAGTGATGTCACCAGCCCGGGCAATGAAGAAGGCAGACTACGAGGGACCCCCTAGCAACAGGCATTTAGAGGTGAGTAAAAAAATAAATAAAAATTTTCCAATTAATTTTTTCTTTTTATTTTTTTTAAGGATTTTAAACTATTTCTTATTTTTTGGTGGCAACACCACTTTAAGATCTCTGCACATGAGCTCCCAAGTTCTCCCATTGCCTTGGCTGTCACGAAGGAGCCTTGCTGTCTGATTACAGAGAAAGCAGCAGGATCGAGACTTCATGGCAGGTGGTGGTGGTAATGGAGGGGGATCCACCTGGAAACTCGTAAAGGGAGATATTTCAACTGAAGACTCTAGGAGATGTATGCCAGTGGACCATACCACACTTGTTCACCAATCATCGGACCGACCCTTTGATTATATTTCTTTCTAAAACAACATTATGGATATATAGCAGAGTACTGGCATGTTGTTGAGGTGATGGATTGCTATAGGACTGTATGGATACTGTAAGAAAAACAGAAATGGAAGGCACGCACACCTAGTGCATTACTAAATGTAATTTAATAATAAAAATGTTTTATATAAAAGTGGGTACTCAGAAAATGCAACTGACAAAAGGCCATAAAAACAATGCATGGACATGCACAGAACACGAGGTACAGCTAACGTGTTTCTGGGGCACACCCCCTTCCTCAGAGCTAGGCTAGCTGTACGGATACTGTACTGTATTGATAATCAGTCTAATAACTATTGTTAAAAGAACACTGCAGATTCTTATCTTGCTCAGTTATAGTTTCTACATATGCCCAGAGCGGTATTTTTCTGAGCCATGTATCTTGAAATGCACCAAGTACGTTATAAAAAGAAAAAAGAAAAAACTTTATTCAAAAGCACCATCTAAAAGCAGAAAGGAGTCTTTTGATCTGCAAACCATGTGTCACCTTTGCTTCTTTGAGCATTAATTGCATCCTTTTAATGAAGTATCAGACAAAAACAGTCAAGCATTTGTTAAGCAACCACTCCAATTATTAGTATAATTTGTGCATCACAACAAATTAGGCATCCAGCCAAGCACAGCTCCACATAACTCCACTTACATTACAGTAGGGTCAATACACAAAGATCCACGAGTTATTTTTTCTGCATTTGTTACCGTATTTATCGCCGTATAACACGCACTTTTTCCCCTTAAAATCAGGGAAAAATCGCGGGTGGCTTTCTGCCCTTCTCAGCGGCCGAAAACCGCAGAGAAGGGCCGAGAGTGGCTGAAAACCGCCCAGTACGGCCAAAAGCCGCACAGTGCGGCCGGGAACTACCGGGCGCCGCCGAGCTACACAGGACATCTCGGCGGCGCCATTTTTAAAAATAAAAGCTGACAACGATGCACAAGGCTGCAATGATGGACAGGCTGCATAACAAGGCTGCAATGACGGACAGGATGCATGACAAGGCTGCAAATGACACTGACGAGGCTTCAGATGGACACTGATAAGGATGCATTGATGGGCATTTAAATGTAAGTTTTTTTTTTTTTTTTTTTCTTAAAATTCCCTCCTAAACTTGGGGTGCGTGTTATACCCCAGAACTACCGAGAATTACCGGGCGCCGCCGAGATGCACAGGACATCTCGGCGGCTCCATTTTTAAAAATAAAAGCTGACAACGATGCACAAGGCTGCAATGACGGACAGGCTGCATGACAAGGCTGCAAATGACACTGACGAGGCTTCACATGGACACTGATAAGGATGCATTGATGGGCATTTTTTTTTTTTCCTTTAAAATTCCCTCCTAAACTTGGGGTGCGTGTTATACGCCAATAAATACGGTATTTATTTTCCAATAATTTTCCATCAAAATGTACAGTTGCATTTAAATATTATGTTGTTTGTTTTTCTTTACAAAAGACATACATTAGTTCTTTAACTCATAAATCAGACACCCTTTTCTCCTCCCCCCAACAGTAGCCAAAAACTTGCAATATTTAACCACTTGCCGACCAGCGCATGACGATGTACGTTGACAGAATGGCACGGGCAGGCAAATGGGCGTACATGTACGTCCCTTTAAATTTGCCGCCCTGCCATCGGTGGTCGGGACCCCCGTGAGTCCGGTCGCGGGACCCGCGGACTCGATTGCCATGGGCATCCCCGCGATCGTCTCACGGAGCGGCCGAATGGAGAAGTACCGTTGTAAACAACATTTCTCCATTCTGCCTAGCAACTAGTGACGCTGATCTCTGCTCCATGTGATTGGAGCAGAGATCAGTGTTCACTAAATGAAAGCCCAACTCCCCCACAGTTGGTAACATGCCCCTAGGAACACTTAACCCCTACACTGCCACCCACTGGTTAACCCCTTCACTGCCAGTGTCATTTACACAGGAATCACTGCATTTATATAGCAGTGATTACAATGGTCCCAAAAATGTCCGATGGGTCCCACACAATGTCGCAGTCACAATAAAAATCGCTGATCGCCGCCATTACTAGTAAATTAATAAAAATGCTATAAAACTATCCCTATTTTGTAAACGCTATCTTTTGCGCAAACCAAATCAATAATCGCTTATTGCGATTTTTTTTTTTACCAAAAATATGTAGAAGAATACATATCGGCCTAAACTGAGGGAAAAAAAATTTTTTTTTATATATATTTTTGGGGGATATTTATTATAACAAAAAGTAAAAAATAATGCGTTTTTTTCAAAATTGTCGCTCTATTTTTGTTTATAGCGCAAAAAATAAAAACCGCAGGGGCGATCAAATACCACCAAAAGAAAGCTCTATTTGTGGGAAAAAAAGGACGTCAATTTTGTTTGGGAGCCACGTCGCACGACCGCGCAATTGTCAGTTAAAGCGACGCAGTGCCGAATCGCAAAAAGTGGTCTGGTCTTTGACCAGCAAATTGGTCCGGTCTGAAAGTGGTTAAAGGAACACTAACCTTTGCCGTCTTTTTTTTTTTTTTTTTTTTTTTGTGAATTATCTGCTTTAGAATAGTTTTGGGCATGTATATTTTTATATGAGAAAATTAAAGTTTAAAATTAGAAGTGTGCATACATGCTAATATTGCAAATGTCAGTCTATACCAGCCTAGGGCCTTACTTGAATTCTTTAAATAACTTGCATTCGCATTGATTGTGTCTGTTTAAAAGATAGGCTGACGCTGAATGGGGTTGCCCCTTCTTTGTGAAAGCTAGTTTCCCCCCTGAGGTTGGGTTTTCTAGTGTTGCAGAGAAACCACAGCAGCTTTTCAGTTGCCGCCTGTGATCACATTCAGAATAATGAGCATTTCTCAGAACACAAAGCACTGGAAAGTGTGATGCTGAACTGAAGCGGGTCGGTAACAAATGGGTATACTTTTCAAGTTGTCATTTTGTTTCTATAGGTTTTTCTCCACCCCAAATCACTCATCCATGTCTTTTTTTATGGACCTTGTTTTGTGCAGCGGTGCGCAGTCATGTTGGAACAGGAAGGGGCCATCTCCAAATTGTCCAAAATATCATCTTATATGTTATATATGGTATGCTGATGCCTTAAGAGTTCTCGTCATTGGAGCTAAGGGGCCAAGCCCAACCCCTGAAAAACAACCCCAGACCATAATCCCCCCCCCTCCACCAAC
>NW_027507685.1:43709802-43729802 GCF_037356315.1 Lithobates pipiens
GGATTTTCCCCGGATCAACTTTACCTATAAATGTTAGTACCAAGTTATATTCTGTACACTTAGGAAATAATCCAGGCCCTTCTTAAAGCAATCCACTGAGCTGGCCAGAACCACCTCTGCAGGGAGTCTATTCCACATTTTCATGGCTCTTACTGTGAAGAAACCTTTCCATATTTGGAGATGAAATCTCTTTTCCTCTAGACGTAAAGGGTGCCCCCTTGTCCTCTTTGTTGACTGTAAAGTGAATAACTCGACACCAAGTTCACTATATGGACCCCCTATATATTTGTACATGTTGATCATATCCCCCTTAATCTCCTCTTATCAAGAGTGAATAAATTCTGATCCTTTAATCTTTCCTCATGGCTGAGCTCCTCCATGCCTCTTACCAGTGTGGTTGCCCTTCTCTGCACTTTCTCCAGTTCCCTGATATCCTTTTTGAGAACTGGTGCCCAAAACTGAACTGCATATTCTGCAGTTTTGTATTATCGTAATGTAAAACATGAATGCCATAACAAGCAAGAAAATATACATAGTATATAACTGATGGAATAAAGCTTGTGGTGTAAAGATAATTGTCCATAAAACCAATGATGGAAACGGGGACTGCATCCTTAAAAGCCTAAAGTGTTTCATCGATAATCCGACTCATCAGGACCGGCTGCTAGAGTATCTGTAGATAATAAAAGATGGTCTAAATAAAAACCCATGTTATGGGAAAGTTATATGTAAAAATTGTTAAATAGATGGTCTAATCCACAAACGTACATCCCATTGAATGTTAAACCCGAGTAATACTGGTATGCAAGAGTTGCCATAGCACTCCCGGGAGCTGAGGTGTTGAAATGCGCCGGAACACCAGACCCACACAAAGGCACCCCAACAAGTTGAGGATATACAATATGAGTGTTATGCCAATATTGCCTGGCAAAGTCTGCAAAATAAATATAACATATTGGATGTAGCAGACCAGGTAGCACTGTCACATTACAGTGTAAAAGAAATACTATCTAATGGAAGTGCAAACAAACCAAAATTTGGGATATATGAGATAGTGTGATGGAAGTGTGAAATGAAGTGTAGGCTAAGAGGGACCTAATGCGTGATGTGCGTGAGAAATATAGAAATATAGAGAAGATTGAACTGGTCTGCACCTGCCCTTCACAGCTTAAAGCCGAGCTCCACCCTAAAGTGAAGCTTCCGCTCATTGGAACCCCCCCCCCCCCCCCCTCCGGTGCCACAATTGGCACCTTTCAGGGGGGAGGGGGGTGCAGGTACCTGTACAGTACAGGTATCTGCACCCACTTCCGGCATAGATATCCAAAGAATCCTGCGGATATTTACACCCCTTTCCGCAGGTCCCCCGCTCTCTGCTGGGAAACACACGGATCCCAGAGACAGCGGGGACTATCCTTATTGCGCAGCGCGACTCGCGCATGCGCAGTAGGGAACCGGAAAATGAAGCCGCAAGGCTCCACTTCCTTATTCCCATACCCAAGATGGCTGCGGCAGCACCCGAGAGACGATCGAGGGATTGGCTTCGGGTGCCAACATCGCGGCCACGCTGGGCGGGTAAGTGTCTTTATTTTAGGTCAGCAGCTGCAGTATTTGTAGCTGCTGGCTTTAAAAAAAAAAAAAAAACGGCGGAACTCCCGCTTTAAGTCTTAATATTTTACTAAAACCAGTAATAATTGAATGAAAAGGCAATTATTTAATATAATAAAGAGTAGATAAATGTATATAGTCTTTCAGATACAACTGGCCCTTTGAAGGCAACCATAAGGCCTCATGCACACTGGACGTTTTTACAGCTGCTGTTTTTGGCTTCAGACATTTTTTCCTGCAGCCAATGTACTCTCCATCATGTTGTCCTATGTGTCTATGCACACATAGGCTGTTATCATTGTTTTATGGCAGGGGCGTTTTCTGTCTGGAACTCCCCCAGAACTAGTGGGTTTTAAGAGTTTTCAGCTGTAAAAACGCTCTAAGCCCTTGTACACACGGTGGGACATTCTGACAACCAAATCTGTTGGATTTTGTCCGACGGATTTTGTCCGAAACTGTTGCATACACATGGTCAGACAAAGTTGTCGGACAATCCAATCGTTCAGAACGTGATGATGTTATTTAGTTACAACGGGACTACGTTCAGGCTAGTAGCCAATAGCTTTGGTCTAGGAATTTGATCTGAGCATGCGTGGCACTTTGTCTGATCGAAATTCTCTACAAACGATCAGACAAAGTCCAATCGGATCATGTTGTCGGAAAATTTTATAGCCCAGCTCTAAAACTTTTTTTGGTCGGATATTCCGACGGAAACAGTTCGATGGAGCCCACACATGGTCGGATTATCCGACAACACGGAATGTCCGACCTTGTGTACAAGGGCTAACTCTGATAAAAGCTGAAAAATGCAGCTATTCTGCATTTATCTGCATTTTTGAGCCATAATAAGCTTTTGTGGAAGTATAGTTTTGCTAAAAAAAAGCTAAAAATCCCTGAAAAACACTACTGCAAAAATGCTGCAAAACTCATTCTACAGCTACAGCTTTCTACAGCTGACGCTACTGGCATTTTCATAACTTCCAGCGTGCATGAGGCCTTATGCTGATGCAGCCCACAATTAAATTGAGTTTGACAGCCCTGCTTTAAAACAAGAGTTTTTTGTATATGTTTTTATGATTTTTGTTTAGGACCGAACAATATTTTAACTTTTATTTATTTTTTGTGCCAGGTAAACAAAATATTGCAAATACATTTTAATGTTTGCCACTTGCAGCCAATTGGTGGTGCACTTAAGCCTGTTCTCTGCCACTTCTGCTGAGTCGTATAGTACCCTTCTGTGAATAGTGTAATAAGGTCACTTTATAACATACCCATATGATTCAGAGTACAGAATCCTCTGAATTAATCAGCAAAGGCACACATTTCTTCTTGAGCTGGTTACATATAGTAAAGAGCACTATGGGTGTTTTAGACCGTGGCAGTAAAAAAGAAAACCTTAAGTGGTGTTTTTTTTTTTTTTTTTTATAAAATGCTCTGAAATTAATTTTGCCGTGTTTTATTATTATTTTGTAAAATAAAGATTGTGTTCATTAAATGAAGAAGAAAAAAAACAATTTGATTTGTTACATTTCCTCGGTAACTGTTGGTGATTCTTTGCTAGTATATGTTTCAATAATGCTGTTTAGAGACTAGCTGTAGGACATGTCTTTACTGCCAGACTAATTGTTCTTCACTTTTATACTAGGAAAAAGATGAGCGGTATTTCATGCTATTTCCAAGTGCACTTCTAATGTTGTCTGCTAGTCCCCGAATGAGCGGCTTCATTTATCAGGTAATATACAAAAATGGCTTGCATTCCCTAAATGGGTATTCTAGGGCTACACACATCCTGGTTGCTGGGTCATCATGCAAACTTGAATAAGTCTACTGGTGACCATGTCAACCCACCTATAAGCCTCCAGCTACAGTAAGTGACTACTGTGCATTGCTTGTAAGCAGGGCCTGGGTTACACTGTATTGTGTGTCATATGACATAATACTACATGACACCGAGTTTAGGAAAGCCAGGATCTGCTTCCTGGCAGTACACACTGGTCATCCATTTGGTGAATAGTCTGAGTGGGGAAGCCTTGTGATTAATGATTACTGCTATGAACATGATTGCCCATATAGTAGTCATTAAACAGTATACCATCATGAATGACATGATTATGGTGGGGGTGTCATATATATATATATATATATATATATATATATATATATATATATATATATAATGTATGTATGTATGTATGGCTGCTCCAGGGAGTGGATGTTGGATGGATTGTATATATGGTTGCTGTGGTGGGAGACAAAGAAGCTTGTGTATATACCGTATATACTCGAGTATAGGTCGATCCGAATATAAGCCGAGGCCCCTAATTTACCACAAAAAAAATGGGAAAACTTATTGACTCGTGTATAAGCCGAGGGTGAGACATGCCTGTGTGTCCATCCCTGTGTGTCCATCCCTGTGTGTCCAGCCTACCTGTGTCCAGCCTACCTGTGTCCAGCCTACCTGTGTCCAGCCTACCTGTGTCCAGCCTACCTGTGTCCAGCCTACCTGTGTCCTGTGCCTCTTTGTCCTTCTGCAGCCTGTGTCCTTCTGCAGCGATCTGCATGTAAAAACATACGGCGGCCATGCCAGGATCGCCGCACCTCTTCTCCTCGTCTGTGACAGACGGCGGCCATTCCACTGTTCAAAAGCCGCGCCTCCGTCTGTGATAGACGGAACACTCAATTTCCCAGCAGTCAGTGTTCCGCCTATCACGGACATCCTCTCATCCTCGTCCGTAGTATGAGGATGAGCGGATGTCCTTGATAGGCGGACCACTGACTGCTGGGAAATTGAGTGTTCCGCCTATCACAGACAGGGAGGCGCGGCTTTTGAATAGTGGAATGGCCGCCGTCTGTCTGCACGACACGCTGATCGGGTAGACAGACGGCGGTGACTCGAGTATAAGCCGAGGGGGGCACTTTCAGCCTAAAAAAAGGGGCTGAAAATCTCGGCTTATACTTGAGTATATACGGTAGCTGATATACACTGCTATGGTGGGAAGAGAACTGTGTATATGGCTGTTGTGGAGCGGTGTGTGTGTTGGGGGGGTTATGGGACTGTATATGCTGCTGTGGTGATGGTGAGGTTTGGGGGGATGAAGAAGGTGAGCTGGACTGTATATATGGTTGCTTAGGTGTGTCTGTGGCCGCTGTGGGGGGGGGGGGGGGGGTGCTCTTTTAACTTGCAGAACTAAGGATTAGGGCCTCTGGTTCAAATCCCAGCCAGGACACTGTCTGCATGGAGTTTGTCCGCTATCTCTGTGTATGTACTTAGGTTTTCTCTGGTTATTCCAGTTTCCTGCTGTTAGTTTACTTGGCTTCTGTGCAAATGGGCACCAATATGTATGTGTATGTATGCATATTACATAAGGACTGTAGATTGTGGGTTCCTTGAGGCCAGGGACTAATACGAATGCCAAGTATATAAAGCACTGCTCAAAATTGGCAGCTTTTATATAAATATCTATAATAAAATTAAAACCAAATACAGTATACGAGATGGGTGTGTGAGAGAGGGTGGATGGAAAACTCCGTACGTGTCTGCTGAGGTGAAAAATAGAACTGCGTGAAATCCACTTTTCACCTTTTGCTGACTTTGCTGAATGTTGTATTCTTGTATACATTTTGTGAATGAGCTGATAAGTTTTTAGGCATGCATCTATTTCATGTCAAGATCAGAGTGCCTTTTTTTTAATTTAAAGTGGTTGTAAACCCTCACATATAGTGACCAGCCTCAGGTGATACACAGAACAAATCCTCCTACATTAGTACCTGTTTATCTGCAGCCATTTCTTCTTTACATCTGTTCAAAGTCCAGAATTTATAAAGCTTGTTTTAGTGTTCAGAAAACAGGGGGCAGAGAGCTGAAGTTAACCACTTCCTGCCGGGAGGGTGTACATGGACGTTCTCTTGTTTCAGTGGTTATACCGGGATGATTCCTGCACCTACAGAGAGACGTAGATTCTGAACAAGGCAGAAGTGATCTGAGTGGTGAAAGGGGGTGCCATCACGGAGGCAGGGAGTGATGCGGCGATGACTGCCCTGTACAGAGAGAGAGGAACTGATGTCATTCCCTTCTCTCTGTAACCCTGGAAACCGGGAGCAGCGAGCAGTTCGTCACTTACGGTTCCTCCCCATTGTTTACCTGGCCAGCAATGGCCAGGTAAGTAGCCGATCAGACCGATCTGTGTCTGATCGGTTACATGGAAGGCCAGAGGAGAGATATGGGGTCTAATAGACCCCAAATCTCTCCATAAAGAGGACCTGTCATGGCCCATACTATCACAAGGGATGTTGTTCATCCCTCATGATAGCAATAAAGTTTTTAGTACAAAAAAGAGTTAAAAAAAATATTATTGTAAAAGATAAATAAATGTAAAGCGCCCCTGTCCCACCGTGCTTACACGCAAATGCAAACACATATGTTACTCCCGCACGCATATGTAAACGGCAATCGAACCACACATGTGAGGTATTGTCGCGAACGTCAGAGCAAGAGAAATAATTCTAGCACCAGAACTCTTGTGCAACTCTAAACTGGTGACCTGTAAAGGTGTTTAAAGCATAGTCTATAGAGAATTTTAAACATCGTAGTTTGCCGCCATTCCACAGGCAGACACAGTTTTAAAGCATGACAGGTTGGGTACCTATTTACTCGGCGTAACATCATCTTGCACGTTATGCAAACAAATTGGGCTAACTTTAGTGTTTTTTGTTTTTTTTTAATTGGTGAAAGTGGGTTTTTTTTCCCCCGAAAAAATGGCATTTGAAAAAACAATGCGCAAATACAGTGTGACATAAAAAATTGCAACACCCACCAATTTATTCTATAGGGTCTCTGCTAAAAAAAAAAAAAAAATAGAACCCCAAGACACATTATATATAAATTTCTAAGTAATTTTATAGCAAAATAAAGTAGATTTTTATATTTAGGAGCGAAGTGTCAGAAATGGCCCGGATGGCAAGTGGTTAAACAATGCAGGGCTCAGTGAGGTGCGCTCTGAGAGCTGATTAGAGGGAAGGGACACACCCTGCTTCACACAGGAACAGAGCGAAGGCTGTTAACCACAGGCTGTGTGCTGGAGCTCCCCTTTTTGTCACCTTTTTTTCTCTTTGGTGTCAGGAAAACTTGTCAGAAATGATTCATGCTGATAGCAGAGGAACGAAGCGACAGCCAGAAATGGCACTCTGTGCTCTTGAGACAAATACATACTATATAAGGACATGTGTTCATATTTCATGTTTGAGGTTTACAACTGCTTTCAATGGTCCAACCTATCCAGTTCCCAAGCTGCAGTTGTAATCTTTGTCATTCATTATATGTAGACACATGACTTAACAAGGTTTCATGGAACCAGTCTGCCTCATACTCATAGTCTGAGTAATGAAAGCTGTGGATAAGTGATGATGGTGATGACCACACATATGACACATCATTTACAAAGAATCAGCATTGGAAAGCTGTATATTGAATATGAGAGCCTACAAAACCATAAACTTTCCGGTGCACTTAAGACCGTATGCATATTTATTGATATGTTTTTTTTTTCTCTTTAAAAGGGGAAATTGCCACTAACTGGAATGTCTGTAGTTAGATTAGAGGAAAGTGACAACATCAATCACGCTTTTGAGATTGCAGGTGAGTTGTCTTTCCTTTTTTAAATTTGCCTGATTTGCAAGAGTTTTCAAAATAAAGATAATACGCATTTACTAGCCACAGATATGGTTTCCCAAAATCAAATTTTTGTGAATGTCTAACTTCAGTTTTTTTTGTTTGTTTTGGGTAGAGTGGAAAAGCGTTACATTTCAATTTTTTTGTTCAGTTTTATTCCTCTGTTACTCCCATTGGTGGGGTTTCCCTTCATTTCCTGTCCTAGTGACCCCTCTGCAAGAAATGTGTTGATCATTTCTCATCGGGACATCAATAAAAACTTCCCCGGTCAACTAAAAACTTGTGTTGTTTCTTTCCATGTCCCTGTTGGAGAGATTTCCCATCACTTCCTGTCCCGTTCTTAGTATGGACACATACAGCAATAAAAACCTGACCAGAGCTCTAGCACTTCTCCTCTGTAGCTAAACCAGATGATTACGTTTTGGCCTATAACCACTTCACCCCTGGAAGGATTTACCTCCCCTTAAAGTGGTTGTAAACCCTTACAAACCACTTTGACCTACAGGTAAGCCTAGATTAAGGCTTACCTGTAGGTCCAAGAAATATCTCCTAAACCTACACGGTTTAGGAGATATTTACAAAAAGACAGGCACCGCTGTCTATGGCGCATGCCCTCGGCTCCCGTGCGCATGAGCGGGAGTGATGTCATCGCGGCCCTGGCGAATCTGGGATACATGGCAGCGGTGAAGATAGAGGACTGCTTCGGGGGCTTCGTTCTCAGGTAAGTTATTCATAATGAGCTAGTATGCTATGCATACTAGCTCATTATGCCTTTGCCTTGCAGGTTGCATTTAAAAAAAAAAAAGTGCCTTTACTTCCTCTTTAATGACCAGGCCATTTTTTGTGATACGGCACTGCGTTGCTTTAACTGACTATTGCACGGATGTGCGATGCTGTACCCAAACAAAATTGATGTCCTTTTCCCCCCACAAATAGATCTTTCTTTTGGTGGTATTTGATCACCCCTGTGGTTTTTATTTTTGCGCTATAAACAAAAAAAACTGTCAATTTAAAAAATATATATATATATATTTTTAGTTTCTGCTATAATACTTATCTAACAAAATATAAAAAAATTTTTTTTTTAATTTATTCAGCAGTTTAGGCCAATATGTATTCATCTACATATTTTTGGTAAAAAAAATCGCAGTAAGCGTATATTGATTGGTTAGCGCAAAAGTAAAAACTATGGGATTGATTTATGGACTTTTATTTTCATATTTTTACTGGGAATGTTGGCGATCTGCGATTTTTAGTGGGACTGCAACATTGAGGGGACAAATCTGACCCCAGGTGACATTTTTTGGGGACCAGTGAAATTATTACAGTGATCAGTGCTAAAAAAAAATGTGCTTATCAATGGCAGAGAAGGGGTTAACACCAGGGGGCGATTAAGGGGCTAGGTGTGTTCCCTGGGTGTGTTCTAACTGTGTGGAGGATGGGCTTGCTGAGACAGCACAGAGATCGCTGTTAATGATCGCACAGCCCATGTGCATAGCCCGCCAGGAAGTCAGCCCTGCCCTGTGAACACGCCGGAGCTCATCCTTACTGATCACTATGAACAGCAGATCTCCATGTTGTCCCCTGTCAGAATGGGGTTCCTCCTTCTTTACAGACGGCAGATCCCTGTTTTGCCTCTTTGTACCGCGATCACGGGTGGCCGGCAGACATTGAGTTTCCTCCAGACCTGCGGGCGTGCATGTGTACTGTATCTAATGCACAGACTGACGTACAGGTTTGCGCAGCCGAGCCGCCTTGCTACAGTATATTTGCGGAAGGTGTTCGGCAAGTGGTTAAAGCTGAACTCCAGCCTTACCCTCCATCTTGCACAGACTCCTCTTCTGTGCTGAAATTGCTTAATCTGATTTTACTGCACAGCATATACTATAAGCTACAGCAACTCGTGTAGAACCCACCTCATCTCCCTGCTGGAGGACATCCAGCATCACCTAGCTCTTTCTTCCCCAGCCTCACTCTCCCTCACCCACCCCTGTCCTTCATTGGATTTAAGTTCTTGCAATCACTGAGGCTCAGAATTACATGCTGGCTTTACAACAGCTTTCTGCTTTAAGAATACATGTACAGCACCCTGCCGACCCTTCCCACCAGCCACTATCTACCTGCATTGCATAGAGAAGCACAAAGGTCTTCTGATTTGACTGGTCTATAATAATAAGGCATGGAATGAAAGCGGAAAAAGGGTTTGGTTCATTTCATTACCATGTTGATTAGAGGAAGGGGGGGGAGAAATCGGGGTAAGGCAACTGCACATTTTGGATTTACCCTTACTTTTATTCCTGGTGACACTGGTAATTAGGACCACCAGAAAGGGTGAACCTTACCAATGGGGATACAAACGGCAATAAAAACCTTTCAGAGGTTCTATTCCCACTTCAGAAAAAAAGTTTTGCCTTTAGTTATACTTTAAAGTCATTTAAAGAGGAAGTAAACCCTGATGAGTTTACTTCCTCTTTTATTCCCTGCAAAGGCAAAGCATAATGGACTACTATGCATTGCATAGTAGCCCAGTATGTGTCACTTACCTGACACAGGAGCCAGCGAAGTCGCCACTGTCCCTTGTAGTCCGCCGCATCCATCTTCTTGGTGGGGTCTCGCAGCCCGCCGCCGCTGTCATTCGGCGAAGCCGCAATGACGTCACTCCCGCGCACGGGAACCGACACGCGTGGCAGCTCCGTCGTTGAGAATGCCGCGCTCAGTGCGCCTGCGCGCCGCTGTCTATGGCGCATGCGCCGTAGACAGCAGTGCCTGTTTTCGGGAAAATATCTCCTAAACCATACAGGTTTAGGAGATATTTCTTGGACCTACAGGTAAGCCTTAATCTAGGCTTACCTGTAGGTTAAAGTGGTTTGTAAGGGTTTACAACCACTTTAAGACTAGTATGACCGCCAGGCATCTAGCTTTGTTACATGAATGTAAAAATACATTTAATTTTTTTTTTTATTATTTAATAGATTGTGTTTTTTGTATATCTGCCTGAAATTCAGCTTTTATCAAGCTTTAAAAAAAAAGGAACGCTAGTGTCACTTTTTTCTTTTATGTGTCTTAAAATGTTTATTGTTTTGCAATGCAGGACATATGATAGAGCGTATTGTGATCCACTGCAGCAGCAGTCAGGACTGTCAAGAATGGCTAGATCATCTCTACCGTCTAACTAAAACACCTACGTCACATGCCTCTTTATGTAAAACACCGTCATGGGGTACCACCCACTCTGTAAGTTATACATTCTTTTATTGACAGTATTATTGGTTTACTAAGATTATTTATTTTTTTAACAGAAGGAATATGTATTGAGATAATCAATCAGTTACAAGTGTTACAAAGAGCCTGTGATTTTCTCATGTAGGGTAAAGCAACAAGTTCACTTTAATTCCGGCCTTTGCTGCCATTCAGCATCTGGGATAGAAGAAAAACACACTGGGGTTGATTTACTAAAGGAAAATACACTTTGCACTACAAGTGCACTTGGAAGTTCAGTTGCTGTAGATCCAAGGAGGACATGCAAGGAAAATAAAAAAAAAGGCATTTTTGTTTGTACATGATTGGATATTAAAATCAGCAGAGCTTCCCCTCATTTCAGATCTTCCCCTCAGATCTAAAGCGACTGCACTTCCAAGTCCACCAAGTGGATTTGCCTTTAGTAAATCAACCCCATTGTGCCTTTCAGTGTAATGAAGCACGTGGCGACTGTTCATATAAATATATGAGAATTTGTAGAAAAATGCTCGGTACATTGGATGACTTTACAAATGTCATTTGAAAGTACTTGTTTATAACATTTTGCTTTCCGAATCAAATTTCCCAAATGGAAGCCACATCTGCTGTAAATTCATTTGCTCAAGAAAATATTCTCATCATGCTTTAAAGTTTCTCGTCAATATGGTCAAAATCAAATGCCAGTTTGACCTAACAATTAGAAAATGATACAAATGTTCTTAAAGAAATATTTTGAATTTGATTCTAATAATGTATGGCCAGCTTCACTCTTCTACTTTCCATGGGGCAGATTGGCTGCTTGGGCACACAGAGCTTCCATATGGGGGTTTGAGAGTCTTTTTGTATAAACTCTATTTTGGATCTTGCACGGGGTTACCTCTCTGTAATCCTGGCAGCTGGGAAGCAAAGGGAAAGAATTTGTTGTTTGTAGGGTTGGCATTAATGTGAACCTGTTGATTTGCTCAGTCTATAAGCTCTGAAATGATTTATTAAAACAGGAGAACAGAATACGCATATGCCTAGATCAACATTCTTGTTTTATTTTTTCTTAAGATGAAAGTAAAACATTATTGGTAATTGTTGGCAAGAACACCAATCTTGTGGTTGTTTATGTGGATACATTTCTATTAAATGTGCCTGCATGCCTAAAATGATCTCATTATCAATAAATATAGTAGATCGGTGGTTAGAATGACCTATCTGTACCACTGTGCAAAATACAAGCTGCCTACACAGTTCTATTCTTATTAAAGAAGTTCTTCATTCCCAAAAAAACCTCCAAAATTTAAGGTAGCCATAAATACTGTAGCTTATGACTTTGAATAAATGGATGCTTACCTGTCCAGGGATCCAGGGCTGTTCTCCCCTGGGCCAGTTCTTCACCAGTCTTTGGGTCCCTGGCGCTGCCATAACTGTGGGAAGCCAGCTGAAACTCCTTGCGGCTTTGCAGCGTTTCCTGTGAATGGTGCTGCAGCCTTCTGGGACCTGTGACATCTTCCAAAAGGCTGCAGGTAGGTACAGGGGGGGGGGGTATGTTGGGTGCCTGAACTTCCACCCAGATCGCCTAGGCCAGGGGTGCTCAACCTGTGGCTCTCCAGCTGTTGCAGAACTACAAGTCCCATGAGGCATAGCAAGACTCCGACAGCCACAAGCATGACACCCAGAGGCAGAGGCATGATGGGACTTGTAGTTTTGCAACAGCTGGAGAGACACAGGTTGAGCACCCCTGGCCTAGGCGAAAGTGGGAGCAGGTTCCTACCAAACCAGGTACCCACCCCCCCCCCCCCCCCCCCCCAAAAAGTGTCCAAAAGTTGCAGGGGAGGCATGAAAGCAGAATTTTTCTTTTTAGGGGTGAAGTTCTGATTCACGTTGGTGTAGCTATATTATGGGCATTAACTTGTACATATTGCCTTGTGAAATCAGTCATTTTATTTATATTTCTATAAACTAAGTAAACTAGAATTTTTACACAATGCTATCTTATGTCAAATTTTAGCAAATTCTACCAACCGAAGCATTGACTTGTTGGTGAGGAACATCCTTTCAGCCTTTGTTGCATACCAGAAGTTGTTTTTTTTTATCAGAAAAATATGGTATGCTTGCTGAAAAAATAGAAACTGCTACTGACAAGAAGCATGCCGATAGAAAGATAAAGCAAATGACAGTGAGAAGAGCTGATCGGCGCTCTGCTTCTCTTTTGACTGAGGCAACAGCAGAGAAAAAAAAGTTCTGTGGGTCAAATACCTCACTTGGAGATGAAAGCTAGTTTTGTTACTTTATCTTTTAACCACTTCAGCCTCGGACCATTTGGCTGCCCAAAGACCAGAGCGTTTTTTTGCGATTAGGCACTGTATCACTTTAACTGACAATTGCGTGGTCATGCGATGTGGCTCCCAAACAAAATTGACGTCCCTTTTTCCCAACAAATAGAGCTTTCTTTTGGTGGTATTTGATCACCTCTGGCATTTTTTTTTTTTTAACAAAAAAAAGTGTAAATTTAAAAAAAAACGCATAATTGTTTACTTTTTGCTATGATAAATATCCCCCAAAAAATATAAAAATAATTATTTTTTCCTCAGTTTAGGCCAATACGTATTCTTCTACAGATTTTTGGTAAAAAAAATCGCAATAAGAGTTTATTAATTGGTTTGCGCAAAAGTTATAGCGTTTATAAAATTGGGGATAATTTTATGGCATTTTTTTTTTTACTAGTAATGGTGTTGATCTGCGATTTTTATCGTGACTGCGACATTATGGTGGATAGATCAGACGCTTTTGGTGCTATTTTGGGACCATTCACATGCAGCGATCAGTGTGATTAAAAATGCACAGATTACTGTGTAAATGTGACTGGCAGTGAAGGGGTTAACCACTAGGGGGCGCTGAAGGGGTTAAGTGTGTCCTAGGGAGTGATTCTAACTGTGGGGGGCTGGGCTACATGTGACATGACACTGATCACCACTCCCGATTACAGAGAGCTATGATCGGTGTCAGTGTCACTAGGCAGAATGAGAAAATGCTTGTTTACATCGGCATTTCCCCGTTCTTACACTCTGTGAGGCGATCGCTGGTATCCCCACGGACATCGAGTCTGCAGGACCCGCGATCACACTCTGAGCCCGTGGCGGGTGCATGCCCACAATGCCGCGTCTTAAAGGGCAACATACAGGTACGTTAGTATGCCTGTACGTGCCCTTCTGCCGACGTATATCGGCGTGAGCCGATCGGCAAGGGGTTAATGAGCTATTTATTTTTATCTTGTTCTTGTTATTTTTAGACTGGAGTAATGCTTTAACGTTTTTTTAAAAATACTTTTTAAAATTGTCCTTCAAACTGACAGGCTTCAGACAGAAAAAACACCCCTCCATCTCACCACTCCCATTCATTACTTCCTCGTGGACCACTAGAACCTGCCAAAATTTACAAAGCCTGGACCTTGAGTTGCTTGCGGCCAGCTCCACCACTTCGACCATCAGCTGCACTCAGCTATAAAGAGGTAGCCTCTAAATCTCTGTTTATATATAAGTATTACTATATTATAAAATATACAATAGATGTATATTTTATTGTGTTGTATTTTATGTTTATTTCCAATATCCAATATATGCTTCCACATCAAATAATGCTTGTGAGTAAAAGCCATTAAAACTGATAGTTTATGGGGCAGCACACACCAATTGCTTAGAATCCTCCACTGGACTTCTATCCTCTTTCCTTCATCAGCGCTCTCCGCTATCACTCTTACTTTGTCCATGTTTCCCAAATGTTGATCGTGAATAAGAATGAGCTCAGGTTTAGTTCACATTACTTGGTTATTAATTCGTTATTAGTTCAAAGCTAATAATATCAGCTAAAAGTGGCTATTTTCAGTATCTTACATTTCCCTTTAAATGCACATTTAATGTGATTTATTCAAGGGAAACAAATTTGTGGCCCTTTTCAATTTATTTTTGGTAAAATATAAAAAAAATAATAATTGCGATGAGTAAATAGATACTAAACATGTCAGGCCTTACAATTTTGTGCGCCTGTAAAATAAAAAATATTCTTTAAAGAGCGATTTTCACTGGAAAAAAAAATATTAAAAACCAGCAGCTATAAATATTACAGCTGCTGACTTTTAATAAATAGACACCCAGGGTCCAGCGATGTCGGCAGCCGAGGCTGATCAATCGCTCGGCTCTGGGCTGGGCCATTATAGGTGAGGGAATTCGGAAGTGAAGCGTTGAGGCTCAGCGCAATAGGAATGGTCCGTGTGTGTCCCAGCAGACAGCGCGCCGGGACAGGAAGAGGCATAAACTCCCGTGGGAGTCTATGCCCGGAAGTGGGTGCAAATACCTGTCTTAGACAGGTATCTGCACCCCCTCCCCCCTGAAAGGTACCAACTGTGACACCGGAGGGGGGGAGGGTTCCGATGAGCGGAAGTTCCACTTTAGGGTGGAACCCCGCTTTAAACAACACTTTAAAAGCCCAGATCATCAGTTAAGAGTTAAACAATAATAATGGCCCTGGAATCATTGCTCTAACTCTAGCATGTGTAGCGCAGATATCGTTTTCATACATAGTCACACCTGTTGCATGGGTTTATGTATGTATGTGTGTTTGGGTAAGGGGTTTAAAACTTTTTTTTTTTTTGTATCTAACTGTAAAAATCCAATGTGGTAGTATTTTTACAGTGACGGGTTACCATTAACGAGACACCTGGTCTATTAGAGCTGCACTCCTCTTCACTACAGCTAATGTAGTGCAGATTGTTCTCCATTAGCTGCATACTCAGCTGGTGTTGTCAGCAAATGACAGCTTCCTGGTTCATTCATCAGTTGGCTGAAAACAGACCTACATTTTGTGTAAAAGCCACAGACATAAGCCCTATGTTGCTGGCAGCTAAAGGGTTAAAACTAGATGATTTTATGGCCGATTATTTTAATTTACTGAACATGCCAGACTTTCTAATAAGAAATTCCAACATTACCTGTTCACTTGTTGACTAAAATCCATACCGTCTGTACACACTAGCAAGAGGAAGGGTGTTTGCTTTCTATTCAGCTTTAGTGTGTTGTGAATAGTCAAGTTACAATTACACAGGTTGTTCATATGATAGCAGCTTAGTAGGGAGTTGCAGTTGGAACCTCTGCTGCCACCTCCTGGCAGCAAGTGGTACATCTTGAATACTTACAGTATATGCAACATTTCATGTACTGTACCCAACAACAACAACAACAAAAGTTCCTCAACCTAATATAAAAGTAATGAAAGTAAAACATACATTTAAGAGTGCAATTAAACGTGGCTTTCAAGGAGTCCCTGGTTCACATTTTTTTTTTCTCTTTGTTTATGTATTCTTGTGCTACCTGCAATAGCTGGGACAATGCTCCTTTTCATAATGACAATCGAAAACCTACAGAATTGACACTTCAAAACCATGGTTGAAATGATTCTAATTTCCTATGGTATCTATGTAGCCGTCCCTAGAGTCTTTGTTTACATTGCATATTCAACTGGAAATATTGTACATAACCTGAGCCTTTTGCCAGTGTAATTTTTCAAGCTTGGGAAACATGGGCATGGTTATAAGCCAAGTTAGCCTCATTTATGTGCAATTTGACCGATTCCTATGAAGAAATTCTCAGTGGAAGCGTGACTCTTTTATTTGGCCTACAGTCAAGGGAAGAAATTCCAGTGGGGAATGTAAGCAGTTGACAAATAGACAAAGCCAAAAGCAACCTCCCAATAATGTAATTTGATTTTTTGGTGAACTTGGTCAAACACATTTAGAAGAATCTCCCTTTTTTTTTTTTATACTTGAGCATTATTTTAGGTAGTTTTGACTTAATAGGTTACTGGCTATGTACCAAAAAAACAGGAAATGCTTCAAGGTCACCAAAGAATTGCATTTCTTTCCGCTTAGCATGTGCTTTCTCATACAACTGCCAGCATCACACGTGTCTCAATGACAAGCCTCAGACTTCCTGTCTGTAATTATAACATGCAGTCTTAAGATGTGAGTGGGTGCCATATATGTATTGCCTTAGGGGTCTTGTCCTTTAATGTGGTAAGCCATGAGCTCTCAGCATTTTTCAGTAAGGGCAGCCTACATTGTGCAAAGTATTTTATAGAGTGCCATGTCAATTTTCTGATTAAACAAAACAAACTCTCTGCCCTTTATCAGTCATCACTAACTGGAAACTAGTTTTGTTAGTGCTTTCTCAGATATTTTATCACAAAAGAAACTGAGAGATATACAGGAACTACCATTACTGGCATTTTTCTTAGAAAAAGATTCCCTTGGCTCTCTAGCTTCAGTACTTTTGGAGTTACAAACCCAGAACAAGAGTGCAGATTAGAAAGTCAGTGTGGAGTCATAAGTTCTGATCTACAAACTTGTCCTGAATCCATGCCCCAGAAACTATTGAAACCACTAGATCAGCATCAAAGCCAGCCAATTAGCATTTTCAGTTATATATGTGAGCTTAGGCAGCCTTTATATTTTCCCAGTACAAGTTTCCTTTCATAGCTGGGCTATATACTATAGTAGGAAATTAGTATAATCGTAGGTTAAGAGACAAAGGGTAAAAGTTAGCTACCCCATGTAGTACAGTACAGTACAGTTTTTCTCCCATTCCCTATTTTGATAGGGACCACTATATATTCTGCATGTGGCATACATGGGATTTTTGTATTTTTTATTTTCCTGTATGAAAGATTGTACTACATATGATATTTATTCCCCTGTTTTAGACAGTGGCCCTCTGTATAGCAAAAAGTAATTACTCCATATAGCAGCATGTAGCTCCATTACAGCTGATAGAGGCTGCCATGGGGAAGCTCAGTAGAGGAGCTGACAGGAACTTAGCCTCTTAAAGTCCCAAGGGCAGAAAACTCAGAACCTTAACATATGAGATTCACGAGAAAAGTGTCTTGCCTACAGAAACCATAAATTTTGTAACCTGCACTAGGAATCTGGTTTCCGTATAAATTGTGGAATAACTCCCACAATATTGTTCTTTAGAAGAGACGGCTATGGAGCCCGTTTACACTATTGTGGTGTGTTTACACAATCTCATGAAGGTATTTCATGATTTTGAATGGGCTGTCAATGCACTTCTGCTCTTATACAAGCACCTATACTGCTTTTACTAATGTGTGTGTTATTGTCGAAGGATAGTGCAACACACTGTATATAACATTTTATGTGTTAAAACGTTACCATGCATCAATGTAGCTCTGTCTATGAGGTTCAGTCTTTTGTAGGAATATAAAGATGTTTTCTAAAGCAAGGGAACTTTTTTCATACAGAGAATATATAAAAAAATGATAAAGGCATTTACACATCCATTTAGGTGGTAGATCACTCCAAAAGCACTTGTACTTTGGGCCTCATAAATAGTATATTTCTAGCTCGTCCAATTATTAAAATATTTAAAGTGTAGATAAAAATAGTGAAACCTTTTAACTCTAAAGCGATATTAAACTCTCAGTTTTGTAAACGCTTCCAGCAGCTAATTGAATCATTTACTGAGACTGAAGCTTCTTTAAGCCATTGCCCCTGGTTTTCTGTATGTGTGTGGTTTGTTTCTCTTGCAATAGCCTATGGAGCCACCCTTACATGCAGGTTCCTAAGTATTGTCTCCTCAAATTGTGTGCATTAATAGAAACACACAGCCCCATAGCCTAAAACTAAAAACGCAAACCCCTCCCCCTCCCTCTCTCTCCCTTCTCCAGGCTAAGAAACTCATCAGAGACTGCAATTTCCACTTTTAACTTTTTCTGTGAAGATTGGAAGTTTAGGGAATTGCACTGAGGGCAGGATCCAGCAGCATTGAAAGTGTTACTAGGTTTTGTGGGTTTAAATATGCCTGTCCTAAGAGAAATGTGGATACCATTGCTGAGCTTTGTGTTCTGAAAATGCCAGCTTCCTGAGTTTCATGCATATTCTCTTGCTTAAAATAAACCATGCAAGAGGAAGCGGAGTCCTCTCATTATCTCAGAGCCCCCTCCCCTGTATATTGATATATACAGTATGTCACTATTCTTTTTGTGAGGTTCCTAGGGAATGGTGAGAACCCCAAATCTCTCAAGAAGGCACTCCAGCAAAGTGCAAGATTCTCTTCTCATGGGATTTTGGATCCTCATCTTTCCTATGATCTCGTTAGAAAGATTGTGATGTCATACTTACCTAGGTGCCATGGGCAGAAGATGGATATGCAGTAAGTATATATCAAGTTGTTCCCTAATTGCAACCACTGGATTCTATAGCCTTATTATCCAGCAGAGGTACATGTTATATACAGGTTGATAATTTAGACACATAGACTGCATATAAAAACACCACAGAAGATCTTTTTCATGAATGTGTTCAATGTGCTTTATAGCAGTGATTCTCAAACTTTTTTCAGTGAAGGTACCCTTTAAAAGTCTCAAGGCATCCCTTTCTAAAATTTAAAAACTATTAGTTTTACACAATGCAGCACCATCCACACAAGTAGGACACAACGTTCGAGGTGATTTCTTCTTCCAAAGCAGTAATGATGTCATTGGTTGTTAGGACGCAGACAGACAGACAGAAGGTTGTAATGATGCACAATGAAAACGATGAATGGCTTTGTGTAACTAAAAGGCAGGCTTCATCCACACTTTGGCTTGTATACAAATTTTGGGCAATTTTGTAGGCATTTTGCCAAGGCACCCCTGTAGAAACCTCAAGGCAAGGTACCATAGGGTGCCTGGGCACCCTGGTTGAGAAGGCTGTTTTATAGAATATATATACTTCATCAGGACCAACATGAAAAAGCATATATTCTATAACAAAATGCAACAATCTTGAAGTAGATGGGTTAACAGTCTTCTCATTAATCTAAACTAGATAACAAGTACAAATATAGAGAATTCAGTTACCACCAAGCAATTGATGAACCATTTATGCACAAATTTGAAAACTAGTTTTATTACTTATAGATTATACCACAAAAGGGAACATTTATAAAAAGTTTTTTTTATTTCTTCAGTGCTATAATTTGAAAGTCTCTCTCTCATTTATTTATATATATTCTCTATCCCACATATTTTATACATAACTGGGATGATAGCACTTCAAGACGATTATGTGTCTTTATCTTACCCATTTTGAATTATGAATTGAGTGAAGGGTTAATTACTAGGTACTATGAAAAACATTCTCAATTTGCCCTACTTTATTTAAAATGTATTTTTGTAACTTCAATCACCCAGTGCAGACTTGTTTGTTCTATTTTCTTAGATTGAGTGGTTGGGCAATGACTCTGTTAAACTGTTATTTTACTTGCTCTCTCTTACATATATTCTTTTCTTTTTCTACATATTTATTGTAGAGGATGTCTTATATCTTGAAGGTAAGGGTAGAACCTATTCTTATGCTGCAATATGGAAGCTTTTTCCCTGCATCTGTAGTATTCTTGCTTATGTCTGTCTAATACCTGCAATTACTACGTCTCCCTGAATGTCTATATAGATT